>NC_141681.1:11503367-11973367 GCF_028749965.1 Puma concolor | reverse complement strand
GATAGAGGGAGACAGAGAATCCCAAGCAGACTCCGTGCTGTGAGTACAGAGCCTGATGCAGGGCTTGAACTCACAAACTGTGAGATCATGACCTGAGCCAAAACCAATAGTCAGATGCTTAACCAACGGAGCCACCCAGGTGCCCCTTTTGTGGTAATTTTTAAAATAAAGATGGAAAATTCTGAATTCTGAAGGTACATTCCAAACAACAGCAAATTGATCTTTATTATTATTTTTTTTACTGTCAGAAAAGAATATAGCAAAATAGTAATAATTGCCATATAAGAATGCATGGTGGTAATTGACTTTCCATTGTGCTTATCAAAAGGATTTGCATTTTATAATTATTGTAACCGTCATCACAAGCATGTGCTGAACTGATTCTGCTAGGATGCTGTTTTCTGGTTGCTACCATTCTCCTTGGTAGTAACAGAGTGTGTGGAAAATGCAGGGGTGTGGATGAGATTCACAGTATCGCCAGAAGCAATTTGAAATTGGCTAGGCAGAAGCATGACCTATTTTTTTTTTTTTTTTGGTCTGTCTTTTCTGATCTAGAAAATGTTTGCATTAACTCTCATTCCCAGCTGGAAGCATTGCTTTATTATGACTCAGTGGATCAATATACATTGGGAGCCATGAACTGTGATAGGTGGCCTGACAATCGTATGAAAGGCCTCACTGGTTTGAGTGGAAATGAGGTTGCTTTGTGAGAAGCAACTTTCTTTTTATCAAAAAGGACAATTTAGAACTTTCCATTATGCATTACAAATAGAAATAAGATGGAGATAAACAGAGCAAAATGATGTGCTTTTTTCCTCTTCTGCCTGCACTTCCCCACCTTTCGCATCCTGACAGACTGGATCCTGCTCCCTCAGCCTTGGGTGATTTTTATCTTGGTCAAGCCAGGGGAATTGCCTGCTCTTTCTCCTGTGGAACAATTAGTGGCATGTCATTTTAGAAGTTATTTCTTTCTCAGTGACAAAAATCACAAGTTTATAACCATAGGTTAAAATCAGATTTATGAATAGAAGTGCTTGATGGGAAAAATCGCCAGCAATGGCTTGTTACACTTACGTCTGTTTGTTTTCTTCACTGTTTGAGCACAATCCCCAAATTAAATATGTTGAACCTTGATTTGTTCTATATAAAGAGGTAAAGAACTCATTTAAAACACCTGTAATAATTGAGCATAACTCAAAACATCCCAACGTATGTCAATCGCTGGCCAAATTAGTGGTAATGTATCACATTTTTGACATAAAACCCGTAAGAGCATATTTTTTTCTCTGTGTTTTTCATAAAAACAGAACTCTTGTGTGCTCTTCTGTTTGTACATAGGCCAGGAGCCAGATGGAGCTGGCTAGGGTGCTTGGATGTTAGAGGAAGCAATTCATTTGTGTAGCAAAAGGGTCTGCAACTCAAAGCATTTCTAGAATTGAATGTGTGCATGGGGGAATATTGTACTTGCTGGCTTCAGACACTAAATTCTATTTGCATCCCACTGCCCCATGCTATTGTGGAACATTATATCCATTAAAAGCAGTGTGTATGTGTGTGTGTGTGTGTGTGTGTGTGTGTGTACTATATATATATATATATATATGTGTGTGTGTATATATATATGTATATATATGTATATATATTTATATACTATAATGTAATTATTATAATTATATATTATATATGATGTTTTACATATATATTTTTTTTTTGCTTCTGTCTAATTTGTACCAGTTACTACTGTGATGCCTACTGAATTTTGAGCGATTTTGCTCTACAGTGCAGATCTGGAGTCCAGAATCTACTGCACATATGGCAGGATGTTTTTTGAATCAGGTAGAAGCATTCATCCTGGTTGACCACCCATCTACACATGCAAATAGCCTTGTTTTTCACAATCCACATACAGTTTTATAAAATCATACTTTGCATAAAATGTATAATCAGCAGCTTTGGGGATATTAGGCACTTAAACATTTACTCATAAAGATACTACAGTACATTAACCATTCAGATCTGAGATATTAGTTGATCTGATTTTCTCAGCCAATTTCAGATCTCTGAGTTTGCAGGTTATGTGAGTTGAGGAATAACATGGAAACACGACATATTTTTTCAGTATTGTCAACACATTAGCACTGGTGAGTATTGTTTTAATTGGGGGGTGATCCTATTTGCTTCTCAGTTTAGAGACTCTTTCCCATATATGCCCACAAATCAGTTCACCTCAAGCCCTCTGGTGACTGCTGGGTAGAGTAGCCTCCTTTGATTGTGTCAATCCCTTCCAGATAAATGTTCAGACTTTTTTTTTTAGCTCATTTTATTTATTTTGAGAGAGAGGGAGAGGGAGAGAGAGAGGGACAGAGAGGAAGAGAGAGACAGAAAGGTAGATGCAGAGGCGGGGGGGGGGGAGAGAGAGACAGAGAGAGAGAGAGAGACAGAGAGAGAGAGAGAGAGAGAAAATCCCAAGCAGGTTCTGTACTCACAGTACAGAGTCCATTGTGGGGCCTGATCTCATGAACTGTGAGATCATGACCTGCCCTGAAATCAGACTTTATGATTTCCTCATCTTTCCTTTAGTTCTTTCCAAAATGATGGTTGACATATGAGGAACTCAGATGATACAGGGCACGACTGGGTAGCAGCTCCCCCAGCATATGTTGGTTGTCATGTTGGTATTTACCACAAGATCGTTGGTTGGATCCTTTTATACCTGTCAGTGATATCTGCTGAGTGTGGTTGGGTTGGTCCTAACCCTACATGTTTGTTGTAATGCATTGCCAGTTTTAGTGGCCGATCCCTCCCTTGATTGTTTTCTTGGCCAAGGCCATCACCTTTTGCTGAAGGAGTCCCATGACACCTCTTGTTGCTATTCAGAGTCTATGAAGCTGGCTGTGACATTCTTTGGTTTAATAGATGGAACAACTGTGCAGTCATCTCTGGGTGATGTCACTACCATGAAGAATCCCTCAAGTGAGCTTCTAGTCAGACCCTCATTCACTTCTGAGCATTGCTCTTTATCTTCTCCTCCTGGACTTTGATTGTGGAATGGTTTCTAGGGAATATAATTCATTAGACAGAAAGATGAAAAACACATTGTTCCAATTAAAAAACTCCCAGTTATCTCCTGCCAAAGAAAAATCACACTAGCACAGACTTCCAGTTACAAAATAAAAAAAGTCATGGAGATTAAAAGTACAACACAGGGAATCTAGTCAATAACATTGAAATAACATTGTATGGTGACAGATGATGACTATGTTTACTGTGGTAAGCACTGTGTAATGTATAGAATTGTTGAATCACTCTTGTACACCTGAAACTAATATGATATTGTATGTCAACTATACTTCAATAATAGATAAAAATTAAAAAAAAAACAAAAGAATAATTGCACGGATTGGGTAAAAAGACCAGACAGACTTTCAGTACCATAGCAATGAAGGTCAAGACTATTGCAATAGAGAAGAGACATTGAACCCAACTCTGTTGAAACAAAAGAGAGTTTGTAAGCTCTGGGTTGAGCCAGTAGAAAAGTACTGGAGAACATTAGGCGGGGAAGTTGGTCATTGTGATCAGGTGTCTGTGTTTGCTAATTGGCGATTACAGAAATTAGACTCATGCCCTCCCATAGAGACTGGGAAATGAGGCACTTTCTTGATGACTGCATTTCAAGGGATGACTCAGGTCCTTGAGAAAGACATTCTTGGATGATAAACTTGGAACGAGGCTTGAGGAAGATTTATATCTCAGGGGGCAGAGAAACGGTTTATAGTTGCAAGTTTCCTAAATTAAATGCTCTAAGAAAAGGGAAGTCAGGCACTTCTAGTTGGGAAGGACCCTGTGTAAAGTTTAGTCAAGCTTCTGAGGTAAAAGCTAAGACTGTCATGGTCACAGCATCGCTAATAGTTTTTCCTGCTGCTTGTAAAATAAAAGTTTCCACAGTGAAGTATCACTTAAAAAGGAATAAGTCATGAAATTAAATAAAGCACGTATATTCAAGACTGAACTCAAAAGTACCTAAGCCTAGAGGTAAACATATCTCCATAATTGGGAATATGTTGTTATCTTAATATGTCTTAGCAGTTTTTACAAACTGAGAAAGCATTAAATGATTTAATCAATCAAATGCTTGGGATTGGTTTTGCACTTTTTACCTTTTTGATTTACTGTGTTCCAGTAATGCTGCCTTTTGCAGTCATTATGTGGAAATGATGTCTGTTGGTACAAGAGAGTGACTTCAGTTTTTTGACCCAGAAGGAGTGATATGAGGACATTTGGCTCATGACAGCTTATCATCTCTGTCTGGCTAAGGAAGATAAAAAAAAAAAAGGAAGGTACGGAAGCAAAAAATGGTTTTTAAACCTCTAGGATATTGTCAGTATGTTCTTTTTGATGCATGATGTCATTTACTGAAATGACCTGTCTCACTGCAATAGATCTAAATCGAAACTTTTAGAAAAGCATCATAATGGGCTTAGAAAGCAAAACATGAGCAAGTCCTGATTATCGTTTGAATTTCTAGACATCATGTGCTAAAAGTCATTTTCCTAAAATGACTAATTTGAGTGAAATAAAACTTGCTGGCACAGAATTTAGTGTTTTTATAACTTTTTCCCAGCTTTCCAGAGTAAATTTGGCTGTCACAAAATTTGCAAATCAAATATACAAATCAAAATGCCCGAACAGAGGAAGGGTGTAAATATTTACTTTTCAATCCACTGAATTATTAAAGATTTCAGAAATGTTTGCTCTGGCAATACATGAAGTAGGACGGAAAGTCAGTCTGCCAATTTGCCGCGAGGGAAAAACGGATCAACAGCAAAGAACTGAAACCTCAGAGAACTGAGTGAGGTATTATTAATTTAGAGCCTTTCTGGGGAAATGAAGTGAAAAGCATCTTTTTCACTGTATCAAAAATCCAAAAACAAAGCCATAAGTACATCTAGGAAATGTAGTTTACAAGTGATTAAACTGTATAACTTTGGGGCAATTGGTAGAGTGTGTGTGTGTGTGTGTGTGTGTGTGTGTGTGTGTGTACATACTTGAGCTTTCTCTTTGAGAACCTCACTGAAAATACCTCGCTGCAAAGAAACCTCATTTGGCTCCAGTTTCCACTTTGTCACTAATTTGGTATACGAATTTACACAGTCTTATTATACCTGGATGGCGACAGATTTATTTCATTCCTTTATGCAGTACATAGTTACTAAGCATCCACCGTGTGTCGGGCCATGTGCTAGACACTTAGGATCTATCTGTGGGTAAAACAGGCAAAGACTCTTGGTCTCATCAAGCTTATGTTCTAGTAGGTCAAGATAAAAGATAAAGAATACATGTAATAAATAAGAAAATCATATACTATGTGTAAAAGGAAGTCATATACTATGTCAATTCCCGTCAAAAAGAATGAGAAAGTTGTTTTGGGTAAGAAAAATGGGAACAATATTGTTGGGTAAGAAAAATTGTGGCAAGGGAGGTCAGGGGATATAGGCCTCTATGGGAAGGATCAGATCCGAGCAAAGACTCGAAGGTGGCAGGGATGTTAGCCCAGTGTATCTCAGAGGGGAGCACCCCAGGCAGAAAGGATCACTTCGCACAGCAGGGACTGGGAGGTAGGAGAATGACTGGTGTTTGTGCAGAGAACCTCAGGGAGGGAGGCCCTTGCTGCTGATGGGGAGTGAACTGGGAAGAAGAGGCTGGGCAGACATGGGTGGGAGTGGTATGAGGGGGCAAATCAGATAGGACCCTGTGGGCCATATAGCGATGACTTTGTCTTTCGCTGTGTGTATGATGGAGACTTACTGCAGTGTTTTGAACACAGGGATAATATTTTAAGCCTGTTACATGGAGAATGGAGCCTCCATGAGCTAGGGAAGAAGCAGAGAGACTTCTTGGGTGGCTTCTGCAAGAATGTAGGGTAAAATCATGTGCCTTGAGCCAAAGGAGTACCAATGAAGATGGGAAAATAGTCTGATGCTGGAGAGGGTGAGAAGCACCAGTAACATTTTCTCTCGGAATGGTTATGTGGTGAAAAAGAGGGGAGTCAAGAATGACTTCTTTGTTGTTACTCTTCTGAGAAACCAGAAGGATGGAATTATCATAAACTGGGCTGGGGAAGGGTATGAACAGAGTAGGCCTGGGGGAGATAATGAGGTTTGGTTTGGAACATGTTACAGATATCAAGTTGAATGAAGCTCAGGAAGGAGATGTGGGGTGGAGATTAACTCAGGGAATTATTGGCGTGTGGGTAATACTTAAATCCACGAGGTCAAGAGAAATCATGAAGGAGTGCACGTTGACAGAAAAGAACCAGGGCAAAGGACTGAGCCCTGGAGCATCTCAACCCTCAGAGCTGATAAGAGATAAAAAGAACTAGCAATGGAGACTGAGGAAGAAGGACCAGTGAGCTGAGGAGAAAATTAAGAGAAGGAGCTCTTGTGAAAATAAGTGAACAAAGTATACCGAAGCATTGGGAAGGGCCGGAATATTCAAATGTCTCTGGTGGGCCAGGTGGTAGGAAGGCTGAAACCTGAGCATTCGATTTGGTGACGTGGAGTTCTCTGGTAGTGTTGAGAAGAGCAGCTTCAGTTGAGTGGTACAGAGGGGAAAGGCTGGTTGGAGTTGGCTGGAGCGAGAATGAAATGAGAAGAATTGCAGAGCTTGAGCGTGCACATCTTATTCAAGGAATGGTGACATAAAAAGGAGAAAAAAAAGTACAGAAGAGTCAAGAGAAGCTTTTTTTCTTTAAAAAAAAAAAAAGAAGAAGGAAAAACAACAGCATGCTTGTACATCCGTGGGAATGATCCATTAAAGAGAAAAAAAGATAACGAGGCAGGAGAGAGAGGAGAATTGCTTGAAGCAGTGGACCCGAGCAGGTCCATCACAAGTGAAGGGGCCAGCTCATGCCCTGTGGAAGGAACTAGAAGGCACAGGAATGGGCTCGGGCGCTGACTGTGCCAGCAGAGCTCCGTCTCACTTCACCTCCCACCTCTGCCTCCCTCTGTGTTGGCTTCACTCAGGCAGACTTTCCAAAAAGATCGCTGCTGCAGTTTGATTCCCGAGTCCCATCCTTTCAGCTTTCTGAGCGGAGAAAAGGATCTCTCCTTCAGTAGTCCCGACAGAATCCTAGAATTGCACCACTAGTGTGGCTCAGGTGATGCGTCCATCCCTGTCACCATCCCTGGGGCCAGGGGAGGCAATGCCAAGATTCCAGAGTGTTCTGTGAAAAAAGACCAGCAAATTACAGCATCAATAGCATCGTGTTTTCTTCTTGGCAAAACAAGCAAACACACAAAAAAACCGACAAAAAACTAAGCTGGTAACAACACAAAGTTGTTAAGAGTTCTACATGGTGACCCAGGGACACTGCAGTCCATTTAAGGGAGCCAAACAAATATTGGCACAATGTTCTTTTTGTTTCCTTACATTATTGTAATGTAATGTCAACATCAAAATGATCCGGGCAAATTTAGACTCTTGGGGGAAATCTAGTTGACATGTGAAAAAAAAGTAATTATCTTAGAAGGAAGCTTTCCTATGACAATTTTAATTAAGCCAATCATTTTTGTAGAAATGTATGTGGCCTAGTGGTGGCTAGGACTGTCATTCAATTGTGTTCACTGTGCTTTGTGTCCTTGAACATTTGTGTCTTTCTACACTTTAAATATTGGGAAAGAAATATGGCTTCTTCTTTCTGAGCAGTTTGTACTTTTACGAAGTTGACAAAACTCTATGCCACATCATCTCCCTGATGACCACCAGGAATGGCAGTCATGTCATTTTTAATATTAGTAGGGGATAGAGGTGATTCTTTTCTCTATTTTAAGGCTTCAACCAAAAGTACTTTTTTCTTCAATTTTTCTTTTCACTTTCCCGAAATTGTAAGATGTGTCTCTATGAGCAGAACTAATTATTATTGATATCTGGCAAATGGGATATATGGATATTAAATTTATAATTCAGCCAGGCAGTTACTTATATTTAAATAATATTGAATAAGGGTATCTGCCTGGCTCAGTTGGTAGAGCATGTGACTCTTGATCTCAAGGTCCTGAGTTCAAGCCCCCCACTGGATGTGGAACCTACTTACAATGAATGTTTAAAAAAATTAAAGGAGGGGCGCCTGGGTGGCGCAGTTGGTTAAGCGTCCGACTTCAACCAGGTCACGATCTCACGGTCCGTGAGTTCGAGCCCCGCGTCGGGCTCTGGGCTGATGGCTCAGAGCCTGGAGCCTGTTTCCGATTCTGTGTCTCCCTCTCTCTCTGCCCCTCTCCCGTTCATGCTCTGTCTCTCTCTGTCCCAAAAATAAATAAACGTTGAAAAAAAAAATTAAAAAAAAAAATTAAAGGAAAATAAATAATATTGAATTTATAATTTAGATATATTCTTGGGATAAAATTAACCACTATGGGCAATGACAGTTGTATAATTTTTTCAGGGGTAAAGAACTGAGAAGGAAGTGACTTTTAAAATGAGATCCTCACTGAGATTTAAATTATTTTAAAAATAAGTAATTTCTTATCCACATTAAAGTGATTTGTATAACATTTGGAAAAATTTAATTTGCATAATATTAGGAAAATTTACTTAGCCTCTGTAAATATTTTTTTAAGTTTTATTTGAAAAGAAGAGGTGTTAAAACATTTCATTTCACTAGATAATTTTAGTAATTAAGCTTAATATGGTACATAAAATTTCTAGAGTAGAGTATTTGACATACAATAGGCACAGACAATTTATAGTTTGCTTTTCTTTCCCTATAATTCACAGCCACATATTTTATAGAAGCAAGTTCCCCAGGAAACTGATGTTTAAAATTGGGAGGCACCCACTGGGTGCCTCAGTGGGTTAAGCACCCAACTTTGGTTCAAGTCATGATCTCTCAGTTTGTGGGTTGAAGTCCCACATCAGGCTCTATGCTGGCAGCTTGGAGCCTGGAGCCTGCTTCAGATTCTGCGTCTCTGTCTCTCTCTGCCCCTCCCCCACTCACACTCTGTCTCTCTCTCAAAAATAAATAAACATTTTTTAAAAATTAAAAAAAATAAATAGAACTGGTAGGCAAGAGATGCTGTGTTTGTGGTCATTCAGGAACTAAATATTTTCAGAGCTGAATTTAGTGCTGTGATCATAAATCTGTATTTGGAGTCAATAGTAATAATAATTGTTCTATAATTCAAAAAGTAACAACTGCCATGTACCCACATGCTTGCTGTATGTGAGAGAAATCAATAGGCACTTTAATATGCTTTTTGAAATTAATTCTCAGAGCAGTGCTACCACATTTAATTTAAAAGTCTCACCAGTCGGGAGGATTTTTGTTTTTAAATGTGAGTTTTCAGGCTGTGATACGAAGAGTCAACAAGTGTTTTTGTTTGGATAGATTTATGACACTTTACTATGCCAAGTCTCAGTGATGAGGCCAAAGAAGGAGAAAAAGGAGGGTGGAATAGGAAGAAAATGAGCTGAGGGGACAAGACTCTTGTTTTTATCTGGTGGGTTACGTGTCAGAAACCATGGATGAGGTGGGGGTTCTAAAGAGATGGTCTTTGGTCTGTAGGTATTGGCCTACTGTAATGGTGAACACATGGGCATATTAAAAGCATCATTAAGAACGAATAATACTTGACCAGCAGCTAAAAGGTTTGATTAATAAATAAAGTGAGGAATTCTTTTATTTTAGAGTAATTCAGACTTTACCATTGGCTGGAGTTAGCCCTCATTTCCTCCATGAAAAAAGTAAATACGACAATAGCATGGCTCCGGAATGCTGGGTGGTTTGGTAGTGGCCATACGGCTGTTCTAATATAACGTCAGCTTTTATTTCATGTCTGTTGTTCCTACTTGTCACCACAGGCTGCCAGTACCAAAGTATGTCACGTTCTACCTATATCTGTACCTATATCTATACCTAGAAGTCTGCATTTTCCATATTCCTCTTCGACATTTGTTTTAGAATCAGAACAAGGATATCACTCCATCACACACTTAGACCATGTGCATCTGCAGAGCTAAAACAGCTTCAAACCCTGTGGGGAATCTGTGGATTCCCTGGGGCCGATTTCACTTGGTAAAGCCCAGGAGCATCTGAATTTCCATGATTTTATTGGTGTACCTCTTTAATGATATAGCTTAATTTGCATATCAGTAGTACCTTTTCACCACAGGTGAGAAATTGAAATATTCAAGGTCAATTAACTGCGAATGTTTCAAGTCGGGTAGTGCGGCTGTAACAGTGAGCGGTGCTGGGAAGAGGGAGCGGTCAGTGAGAGGTGCCTCTTTCTCCTGATGAGAATTGATGATCCAATTTTAACTCACCAGAATCATGCTGATTCTTTTTTCCTTACTGTGCTCCTCTCACGTGCTCACTTTTTAAATACTGGTCTATCAAGGAGTGTCAAAATGCTAGAGAAAGATTATGAAATTCTATATTGAAAAAGTGTATAGACCATTGAAATTAACTAGAAAGAGCAAGACACAAAATAATCAGTATTTTCCCAGAGGTATAAGCTACATATAGATAAAATTCCGAATGTCGAAATGTCAGGTTAAAATGATAGCCAGCCGGGGGCCCTTCATTCACTCTTTTCCAACTTTTCTATGTATGAAACAATGATATGGGGCACCTGGGTGGTTGAGTCGGATAAGCATCCGTCTCTTGATTTTGGCTTAGGTCATGACTTCACTGTTGGTGAGACCAAGCCCTGTGTCAGGCTCTGTGCTGACATTGAGGAGCCTGCTTGGGATTTTCTCTCCCCTCTCTTTCTGCCCTTCCCCCCCACTCTCTCTCTCTCAACCAAAGTAAATAAATAAACTTAAAAAAATTATTTTAAAATGATAAAAAAAACAGAGAGATAGGCAGTAGTAATAGTATTAGAGGACTGAGGATGCTTGGTTAGCATTAGACCTCAGGAAACGTTCAACTTCCAAACTTGGAGAGATCCTTAGGAAGAATAGTAAGATTTAGAAAGGACAGTAGAGGGAAATAGTTACCCATTCACCCCTCCCATCGTGTCCCCGTACTTCAGAGATACGGTCTTTGTTAATTCGAGGGAGGAAAATTGGCTCAACCGCCCGGTAGCTAAATTCTAGGGTTCCCCTACCTCTCTCAGCACCATCTTTTCTACATCCATTGGGAGCTTCCAGTTCCCATTGACCATAACAACATGAGAGGCACTGCAGGTCCTGGCTAAGAGCACCATGCCTCTTCCTGCTCTGCAGGTGACAGCCAGGTGTTCAGACTCTCTGTATGTGACTTAGCCTCTATTCAGTAGGTTGCTCTGAGAATTAAATAACTATGTCTTCACAGAATGCCTGACACAAAGTACTCGCTCAATAAATACTAAGTGAATTCTACCACAGTAGAATAAGTAGAAAAGGTAGGCTGGAGTTTCATTGCATCCTGAGCAGTGAAATATGGAGGAACAGTTGGCGTGGCTTTAAAAATAATGCCGTGGGAACAACTCCCACTGAGGGTTCAGGAATTTCCTGAGTTATTTGTGGCAGGCTATAATTCAAGATGTCTTCAGATCAGTCTTCCTTCTAGATAACAGGCTGCAAGAGTAAGAGGTGCCCCTTGTGGACAGCAGAGCTGTGCTGGAGAAGTGACACCAAGACACCAGAAATGCAGCCAGAGCATGTGTCTGCCAACAAACCCTCTTGCTCAAAATATGAGAGTATTCTTCTCTAACCTAAACGTAGTAGATGGTATTGGTGGCCGACAGAACTCCACCCATCCAGGTTACTGGCCCAAACCACAGGTTCTTCAAGGGCAAATACAGAGAAAATTAAAAGTAAAAACAAGCCAACCAAAATTAATGTATGTATAATATTTTGGATGAAAAAGAGAGAGGTATGGAATGGAAGACATTTTTGAACAATGACTTCTTCCAAGAAAAAAAGGAAATTTGAAAAAAAAAGTCTCATTCTAAAGACAATGTAGTGAATAACTTGGTAATCATACCCTAATACAAGTAGGAGTTAGCATTATAGCATCAGGATAGGATGTTGTTGTCACATAATTCCTTTTTAATATACTGTATTGACTCAGTTTTGAGCCTTACGTAGAGGATGGTCTGCTCTCTTTCATGAGCAGCTGATTATATCCATAATCTGCCCACTTCCCTTGTTGGGCTTACAGCCTCAAGGTGGTGACAAAAGAATGTGGGAAAGAAAACATGTGCTAATATTCTTACTTGGGGTGTTATATATCAGATGTTACATTTTAAAAGGTACTGAATATTAGATGATTATGGATTTAAGAATGCGTTAAACCCTGTTTCGTGCCTTTTTACAATGATTACGTATTACTTACATAATTATCAACGTGAATATTACTTAAAATAAGCAAAGTCCCCATATAAGGCTTTTTTGTATTAACTGGAAGAATGAAACATCTTAACAAGACATCCAGTAGTCACATCTCTAATATTCTGGTGTGCAGTGAGTAAAAGGAAACACAGTAAGTTCGGCTCTACCCACACTTCCTTGAATATACAATAGGTTCCTATTTTTCACTCTTGAATGCTCAAGCACACCTTACTCTAGGACCTTTTCCCTGACTGCCCCTCCCCCACCTCTTACCTCCCCCCCCTTACCCCACCTCCCCACCCAGCCAGGATAGAACCAGTGGTGTGTTGGTGAATTGGTTGGGGTGGGAATGGGTGCTGATCTGTAGAGTTTGCCAGTTTCTGTGGTTTAAATACTCCAACCATGGTCCGTTGCAAAAGTGGCTATATTCAGCAGTCAGCTTGCAAAATTCCTGAAAATTTAATGGCCTCTCCTACACTGTTGCCAGCCAGTTCCAACTTTCTAGTGGGTAGAACTCTCCTCCATCATCCGTTGTATTATTGTTTCCTGCACGTGCCTCACCATTAACATTTGTGTTTCAAGCATGCTTTTCAATGTCTGTCCCTCCTATAAACCTGTAAACACAGTGAGGGTAGGGACTATCCTTTTTGACCACCTGTATTTTCAGGCTTTATGCTATACTTCTTTCTCCAGGAAGTCTAAACATGATCAGATACCACAGGTAATATTCTAGTTATGCCACAGTGTGAACTATGATTGAAGGTCGAACCATCACCTAATCATGTGTGTGGGCAATAACCCTCCTAGTTCCAAGTGTAGACACGAATGTCCACTTGTCAAATTAAGCACTTCAAACATTCAGTAGAATCTCAGTTCTACCCCGTGTTGGGAGTTACAACACCTAGAAATGAACATAATTAACACAGGTTTCATCCATTTATACTAAATTCTTGTTTTTCTATATTATTCTACAATTATGAGAAGTTTCATATTTTGGAAATTTGACTTTATTAAATTCCATACAGGAATACAGTCTTACTGGCATTTCTATCCAACAACAGTTTTTTAACTAATCTTCTTCCCGTTGTCTTCTGTTTCTATTTTCATAAAAGGAGCTGGTGGCTGGTCTCCACTTGTGTCAAACAAATACCAGTGGTTGCAGATTGACCTTGGAGAGAGAATGGAGATCACCGCTGTGGCCACCCAAGGGGGATATGGGAGCTCCAACTGGGTGACCAGCTACCTCCTGATGTTCAGTGATAGTGGCAGGAACTGGAAACAATATCGACAAGAAGACAGCATCTGGGTATGTTTCTTTAACAGAATGCATAGTCTCTCAGGGAAAAGAAGCAGAGTCATCCCTGTGTGTTGTTTACGAATCTCTTAAACTAAGTTGAGAAACAGAATCTTGGGAATTACTTAGAAAGCATTTTTCAGGAAAAATGAATTAATATTCATTTTCTATTCTGTTTCATGGTATAACTTTTGAAAATACTAAAGGTGAGTGAACTTATCTCAGAGACCCCAGAAACTGAAAAAAAATCTTACTTGTCCACTACCTAGTGTGGAAGTCTAAGAAATAAATAAAACCTATCATTTGTTTTTAAGTTTTATCCAATAACCTAGTGGTTTTTGCATGGTCTTCATTTAAGGTTGGTTGACAGAATTTTTTCCTTTTATTTCCTCTGATGCCTCTGAGATTTCTGAACATCTCCTTCTCTTTCTAGTATTTGGAGGTTGGTATATATAATATTTGGAGTATTATATATGATATAAACATATATATATATGTTTTGTATATAAAACATATGTTTTGTGTATGTTTTGTATATATAAACATATATATATGATTTGTATATAAACCATTCTCTAGTCTTTTAAAAGTGTGTAAGTGTGTAAAACGCTGCATGTTATTGGCAGGGGCATGGCTCCTTAAGAGAGACTGACAAGGAGGCAGTTTGCAATATGGTGGGTGGTATTTGTAGCTGGCTGATCACATATAAACACCTGGTGGAAGAAGGAAGCTGCAGGCTGTTTGCTTGGTGGTGAAGAAAGGACTTCTTTGCTAGGAGAAGGGTATTGGTTTGGATCTTATGTGGACCAGGGACAACGTGCTGCAGTCAAAGAACTTTCTTTTTTTTTCTTTTCCTCTGGCTGAGCTGCTGGAACCAGAGAAAATGAGTAACTTAATGAAGCATCATTCTTAGCACACAGATAATTTAGAAGCCTATTTGGGCACATAATGATAATTTTCTTTGATCAGTCAATTGCCTCTCTTTTGAAAGTTCCTAGAACTCAGTCATACATTATCAACTCATTGAAGAAATGGACTGCGATTTACTCACCTTTGTGTCTCTGAAGCATTTGGTGGCCATTCAATGCGTGTTTATTGATGTAAATTGAATTGAGAAGAAGTAACCCTGCTCTTTCTCTAGAGAGAACAACAGTTGGGCTGGAAGAAGTTGCCTATAAGCATTTTTAAGAAAAGCTGCCTTAAAATCCTAAGCAAGCTGAGGTGTAGAAGAGCGAGAAAAACTGGATATTACGGTTGAATTAATTTCATGAGAACCATTCAAACTAGGGATAAAATAAACAGTAATTATGAACCAGTAACAATGAAAGCTTAATGAGGTATTTATTTTAACTAGGTGTTTGGATTATCCTTTACTCTTTTTCTAAATTAAGCATTGGGTTTTAAACTAGATAAGTAGAGGTTAATTCATGCTAACATATAGATGTGTTAAGTAAAATGTACGTTGTTGACATTTCTTAAGATGATACATCAACCATGAAAATTATTTCTCTGTTACTCAGTTTTGGGGCAAGTCAAACTTAGACCACACCACTTGCCTTCCTTTGCTTACTCTTGTTCAGGTGAGGTTCTCAGGGGTGCCTGGGTGGCTCCGTCGGTTGGGCGTCCATCTTCAGCTCAGGTGATGATCTCACATTCCATGGGTTCGAGCCCCGCATCTGGCTCTGGGCTGACAGCTGAGCTCAGAGCCTGGAGCCTGCTTCCGATTCTGTGTCTCCTTCTCTCTGCTCCTCTCCTGCTCACACTCTGTCTCTGTCTGTCTGTCTGTCTCTCTGTCTCTCTCAAAAATAAGCATTAAAAAAATTTAAAAAAAAAGGTGAGGTTCTCAGGGTGAAATAGAGGCATAATGATATCCTTAACCAATCCAAACTAATCAATGTAAAGACAGATGGCATCTATCATAATTACTTGCCAAGGTAATATTTTTTATGCTGTGCTTTGATTTGTTTGTTTATTCACTCTTCCTCTTTTGAGTGTGAACATCCTGAAAATAGAGGCTGTACCTTCCAACCTGTCATCTCAGCATCCAAATCTTTTTTTCATTATTTATTTATTTATTTGTTTGTTTGTTTATTCATTTTTAAAATTTTTTAATCTTTATTTATTTTGGGGAGACAGAGAGAGAGAGAGCACGAACAGGGGAGGGGCAGAGAGAGAGGGAGACACAGAATCCAAAGCAGGCTCCAGGCTCCGAGCTGTCAGCACAGAGCCCGACGCGGGGCTCGAACTCACGGACTGTGAGATCATGACCCGAGCCAAAGTTGGACGCTTAACCGACTGAGCCACCCAGGTGCCCCAAATCTTTTTTTTTTTAATGTTGATTTATTTTGAGAGGGGGAGAAGGGGCAGAGAGAGAGAGGGAGAGAGAGAATCCCAAGCAGGCTCCATGCTCAGTGTGGAGCCTGACATGGGGCTCAATCTCACCACGGTGAGATTATCACCTGAGCCAGTATCAAAGGTCTGACGTTTAACCAGTTGAGCCACCCAGGCGCCCCTCGGCATCCTAGATCTTAAGAGTTCCTGGCTTGTTGCAGGCAAATGCTAAATGTTTGTTGAATGAATGAATGAATAAACGAGGGAATGAATAAATGAATAAAAAATGCATTTTATTGTAGTGACTGCTTCCTCCTAGAATCAGTTATGTCTTTTAGTGCATTTATGTTTTACCAGTTTAATATACCTAGAGTTAGGATGCACATTTCTTTACCCCCTATAAGTTTTGAACTTTTTATGAGAGAGGGTTTATCTTTTTCATCTGCATTTCCAGCATTTAGTACCCATTGTGGTATATCGCTTTTGTTGAGGTTATTACAGAAAAAAAAAATCAGTGAATGAATGGATTTGAAGACATTGATCTCCTATTCTGGGTCTAACTTTGTAAAGAAAAAAAAAATCTGAGAGGTATTAAAAGAGCTCATGTTAATGTCATCAAGAGATAAAATACGTCAGAACAAAGCAAAAAATGATTCAGAGAAGCATGCAAACATGGGGTACAGAATTCTAGAGATTTGGAAATTAGTGGAACACGCAGATCATTGTAGATTGACTTTGTCAAAACAGCTGGGCTCACCTGGGTGTTGAAGAAAAAGCTTCAAAACTCAGATTATGGAAGGATTAAGGAAGCTATCCCATGTAGCTGGAACAGAGTAGACAACAGCATGGAATTTGGCGATATCCAGAGGTACAGTTTCCCACAAAATAACCAGGAAATCTACTGGTCAGAATGGACTGTCAAGGTCAGGAAGGTCAGAATGATACTTTTGGATACGGTAAAGAAAATTGATGGATGACTTTGAGTGTCAAGATCAAAATTAAGACTTGGTGCAACAGGTACCATGACTACACCGAACTTATGATGTAGGTGAAACAACCCACATCCCGTACCACGCACATCCTCCTGATGCCTGCTCATCCCAGGTAGGCTGCTGAGTTCTATCCTGCTCCTAGTTACGCAGGTACCTCTCCGAGGGAGGCTCCGTCTCCGTGAATCTACAACTGCCAAAGCAGGAAGAATGAAACATGGTGAATTATGCCTAGTTCTTGCCATTCCACCCGGAATAACACAGATCACTTCAACCTGGATTGTTTTTTAGCCAAAGTACAATTTTTAATTGATGTACATAGTAAGGACTTTAACCCACTGCTGTATTTTACAAATATAGATTTTCCAGGGTCGTTTTCTTTATTTGGTATTTTTTGGCCCATTTTTAAAAAAGGTATTCTGAGTTATATACAGACTGTACAAAAAATGCCCATTTTATTTAAGAGCTTCACATTCTGCCCCAGATGATAGAAATAAATCTATGAAAGAGGGTTACGGAACATATAAGCCATTATACAAGTATGTGATGGAAAAAGGAAGAAGAGACAATTGTTGTAAGTTTAGAAACAAATAAAATAAAACCCATCAACATGGATTGAAATGCTGCATTGAGGATCCTCATTCTCCCTTCATTTGATCCCACCTCGAGCGCTGGAGAGAACAATGGCTCTATATACCTGAAAGGTTTAATAAAAGGCCCTGATGCTTCTTACAAATAATCTTTAAAAAGAAAGATGAAGTATTTGTTGTCTCTACAGGTCATGCACATATTTGATAGAACTGTAAACTTGACAGATAGATGATATTTTGTAAAATCACATATTAAAACACTTCTTTAGAAAAAAATTTATAGTCCAGGCCCATAAATGTAATTTATAGAAACTACTCTAGTACTTGGCATGTAAATATTTCACAAAATTAGAAAATGCAAGCCACTAAAATGGTTCCTATCAAAATGAAGATAACATAAAATCCCTCAACATCTATGATCAAAGGACTTTTCATCCAGTTTTATTGTAAGTGATTGAAAAAGTGAATGTAAGGTGTAATTTCTGCTCGTTTAAGGACAATTGCTAAGATATCATGAAAGTAACATCTTAGAAACTATTTTAAATAGATAAACATGTGCAGGAACTTTATAGCTAAATTATCCAAATGGTCCCTGATACATGCCCAAGATTCTTTGACACTCCAGACTATACAGGCAAGGAATGGGAATGGTACCAATTTTATGAATTGTTTAGGTAAATATGATTGTTATACACAGAATAGTTTGCTTTTTGTTTTTTTATGGATGTCATTTGTACCTGGTTTTCCAAACAAACAAACAAAAACCTTTAGCGTATTTCTAAAGTTAGAGTAGTTTTATTTTGTTTCTTATTTTTCTTATTTTTTTCTTATTAAAATTTTTTTTGATGTTTTATTTATTTTTGAGACAGAGAGAAAGCATGACCTGGGGAGGGGCAGAGAGAGGGAGACAGGGACCAAAGCAGACTCCGTGTTGACAGCAGAGAGCCTGATGTGGAGCTTAGACTCACGAACAGTGAGATCATGCTCTGAGCGGAGGTCAGATGCTTACCTGACTGAGCCACTCAGGCGACCCTTGTTTTTTACTTAGAAGTATTTAATGTCATGATTCTGGGTTTGTTTTGTGAAAAACACAGAGCCCCTGTGACATAGTAATATAGTCAATTAGGTAGAAGTATCACCTGTCCCAGAATATTCACACCATTATCACTGTGAATGATTGAGTCGTCAACTCTCAAAGCCACACAGTGCAGAAACACTACCTGCAAAGATTTTAACATGCATTTGTTTCAAATCAAATAAACATGTGGCCAGGGGAGTTTAATAGAAAACCTCAGGAGGCAGGAATACAAGCGGGAGGGGTGCTATAAGCTTGCTGGACTCCATGCCATGCAAGGCACATCTTTCCTCGTCCTTCCCCTCTGTCGAGCCCTTATTCTAGCAACTTAAACCTGCAAAAATCATTTGTGGGGTTTCAAAGCACAACAGTACTAATGCCGTGTATGTCAACGTGTCAAACCATCAAGTTTAATGCATCGCAAGACTTGCCTCAGTACTTGGACAGAGGCCTAGAGAATGCCTTAAGCTGCATCTGTCTTTCTGGATGGCCTCTACTCTGATGCCAAAAAGACATTTTTAATGGAAGTTGCTATTATTTGTATCATCAGGAAACCTCTTGATGTATTTCTATTTAATCATGACTTCTTCACCCTTTTGAAAATGATTAACCTAGTAGTGCATGCTTAAAGGTGGCTGCATCTGGGTTTTTAAATTTTTTTTTTCAACGTTTATTTATTTTTGGGATAGAGAGAGACAGAGCATGAACGGGGGAGGGGCAGAGAGAGAGGGAGACACAGAATCGGAAACAGGCTCCAGGCTCTGAGCCATCAGCCCAGAGCCCGACGCGGGGCTCGAACTCACGGACGGCGAGATCGTGACCTGGCTGAAGTCGGACGCTTAACCGACTGCGCCACCCAGGCGCCCCATGCATCTGGGTTTTTAATGTGGCTTCAGTCATGGGTCTGAACAGTTAGTTTGCTAGGCACCTTCTCTATCATGTAGTGTGGTTTCTTTCACCTCCGTGCATCCGTGCTCGTTCTCTAGTGTGCTCTGTGAGTTCCTTCTCATAAACTTCTTTGGACACGCATATATATGGGAACTTTGTATCAATATGTGATGCACAAAATACATATATGGGAACTCCCATGCATTTCAAGTACACATAAACAGTGATATAAGACAAATGGTAATGTTGTTTCACATTCTTCAAAATGATCTGCCTCTAAGCAAGCAAAGTAAAAATTATTTGAACAGAGTGATTAGAGTTAACAGGAGATTGGATTTGGTGCCCTCCTCAGAGGGCACACTCACACTCAGGATCGTTCTCAAATCATCAACCAGGGAATAACATGTGTTAAAGACACTTTCCAACTTGGTCTCACATTCTACCATATCACAGTTCAGTGATAACAACATGACCCCCTTTTCTCCATTCTTTCTTGCCATCGCTGTGATCTGATGTCGTAGATGTCTACTTCCGGCTTTTCTAGTTCCAGCCTCCGGAGACTACATTTGGAGTTCTCTCTTGGAACAAGTCTGTCTTTTTGAAATGTCTCTTTTGTTGTTAAGACCTAGGCATCTAGGTCTCTCTGTAAACCAATGCATTAGGCTCTCTTTCCTAATTTTTGGTTTTTTAAGTTCCGAACTTACAAGCATGTTTTGATCAGAGAAAGAGATAGAAAAATATATAAAGCTAGAAAGGAGGTGACAAGATTTGGTACTGATACAATATAATGCTTAAAAATCTAAGAGAATTATTTTACTATTTTTTAAGATGGTAACTCAGTAATGTGCCTAACAACAAAATTAATTTTTTAAATCAGTAATTTATCTTCCCACTTATAAATAACTGCATAGACAATACAAAAGGAATACATACTCCACTTAAACTGGAACCAAAAATGAATAAATATCAAGGTAAAACTTAGAAAAATGTACAGGATATATAAAAATAATATTTAGAATATTACTGAAGGATATAAAAGAAGACTTGATTAAATGGCAAGTCATATCTGTTTTGAAGTGGAAAATAGTATCACCAGCTACTCATTCGACCTAAAATAACTCATAAAAATGAAATCATTCTGAATTTCATGTATAAAAAGTATGAACAAATACATAAATTAGCAAAATAACAGTAGTAAGGAGAACCTACATGTTAGAAAAATTTTATAAATCTATGTTAATTAAAACATGTTGATACTGGCACGTGAAAACATAGTGAAAGAATAAAAGAGAGCATCCATTACTAAGTCCAAATACCATTTAGGGATTTGCCTAAGATACACGTAGCATTGAAAATATGTGAGGACTGATAGGAGTTTACCCAAGGGATACAGGAGTACTGATGCATAGGGGCACTTGGACCCCAATGTTTATAGCAGCACTCTCAACAAGAGCCAAATTATGGAAAGAGCCTAAATGTCCATCAACTGATGAATGGATAAAGAAATTGTGGTTTATATACACAATGGAGTACTACATGGCAAAGAGAAAGAACGAAATATGGCCCTTTGTAGCAACGTGGATGGAACTGGACAGTGTTATGCTAAGTGAAATAAGCCATACAGAGAAAGACAGATATCATATATTTTCACTCTTATGTGGATCCTGAGAAACTTAACAGAAACCCATGGGGGAGGGGAAGGGAAAAAAAAAGAGGTTAGAGTGGGAGAGAGCCAAAGCATAAGAGACTCTTAAAAACTGAGAACAAACTGAGGGCTGATGGGGGGTGGGAGGGAGGGGAGGGTGGGTGATGGGTATTGAGGAGGGCACCTGTTGGGATGAGCACTGGGTGTTGTATGGAAACCAATTTGACAATAAATTTCATATATTGAAAAAAAAAAGAAAATATGTGAGGAAATGTATATAGTCAATAATGGAACTTAGTAAGCTATAGTTTCTAGAAAAATAAGTAACATTTTTATATCAAAATGGATTCCAGATGAATTGAATATTTAAAAATAATACAGGGGCTCTTGGGTGGCTCAGTTGTTTGAGCATCTAACTCTATATTTTGGCTCAGGTCATGATCCTGAGATCGAGCCCCACGTTAGGCCTCCCAATGAGCATGGAGCCTGCTTGGGAATCTCTCTCTTTCCCTGTGTTCCCCTGCTCACACACTCTCTCTAAATAATAATAATACAGACATAGAAAAAAGTAATAGAAGAAAACACAAGATGATGAATAGATAACACACATAATATTGGAAGGCACACGTCTTTCTAAGCAAGAGAACCAAACCCAGGTGCCATCGAGGAAATGATGAAAAATGAGATAATATTTAGAGAGCTGCATGAAAAAATAACATAAACAATATTAAAAGGAAGAGTATAAATTGAAAAATATTTGTAGCCTCTATGATGGCAGTGCCCACTTTGATTCACCAGCAGCAGTGGTCCTGGGTTGAGATTGATATTCAGATTGACAATGACTGAATGGATTTCATTCACCTGCAAGTTTACTTAGATTTAAAAAGCCAAAACAGGGGCGCCTGGGTGGCGCAGTCGGTTAAGCGTCCAACCTCAGCCAGGTCACGATCTCGCGGTCCGTGAGTTTGAGCCCCGCATCGGGCTCTGGGCTGATGGCTTGGAGCCTGGAGCCTGTTTCCGATTCTGTGTCTCCCTCTCTCTCTGCCCCTCCCCCGTTCATGCTCTGTCTCTCTCTGTCCCAAAAATAAATAAAAAACGTTGAAAAAAAATTAAAAAAAAAAAAAGCCAAAACATAAGAGACTCTTAAAAACTGAGAACAAACTGAGGGTTGATGGGGGGATGGGAGAGAGGGGAGGGTGGGTGAGGGGTATTGCAGAGGGCACCTGTTGGGATGAGCACTGGGTGTTGTATGGAAACCAATTTGACAATTTCATATTTAAAAAAAGGGATACAGGGCAGGCAATATCACAGTGTGCACAGCAACAGCATAATGGATGCTTAGTTACACTGAACAGCTTCTAAATATCCCCACAACTTGAATTGGGATAAACGTGGTCACGATGGGCAAGGCTGAGTGGGTGTGACCACCACAGATCAGGAAAGCCATCAGTTTCAGGGCACCTTCAGCTTTCATACCTTGCCAATGACATAACTCCTCAGAGATACCTGCCAACCCCCTTTTTGTTTCGGCGTGCCTGCATCTCATCACTCCCACGTTACTCACTGATTACAGGTGATGTCTGTCGTTCCCAAATGTTGCAGCTTATTTGAATTCTGATACCCAGGTAGCATCCATGCCAATCAAATAGTATTTGGGATGGAAACCAGGTATTGGGATTTTAAAGAAATAGTACCAGGCGATTCCAATTTGCTGCAAAGTGTGGGAACCATTGGATTACTCCATAAACACACTTGACAACCAAGTATAGATTCTTAGTTCAGTACAAAGCATAATCAGCAGGATGCCGATGTATCTTAGATCCAGTAAACTCCTGTGCGTTCCTCGAGTATATGTTGCAGGAAGGATTTGGCTAAAGATCAATGCTAGGTAAAAAGAGCTATAAACCAGATGTTAACTCAGTCCTTCTAATGAGAAAGATGGTCTAATATGGTAGCCACTAGCTATCTAGTGCTATTTAAATTTAAAACTCAATTAACTAAAATGAAAGAAAATAAAAATAAAGTTTCTCAGTCACACTAGCCACATTTTAAGTGCTGAATAGCTAGCTAGATGAAGCCATTGGTTACTGTATTAGTGCAGTTATAGAACATGCCCATTATCTCCGAAGATTCTATTAGCACAGGTACAAAATACTCTTGAAAATTAATAATAAAAAATAAAGCTTTATTTTTTTTAAAAAGGAAGCAAAATATAAACAGACACTGCTTAGAAAGGAAAGGATGATATGTAAGTATGTGCAAGCGTCTACCACCTCATTCATTATTGAAGACATGCGCATTAAAACAGGTGTCAGTGTGGTTTCTATACACAATGGAGTACTACGTGGCAAGGAGAAAGAATGAAATATGGCCGTTTGTAGCAATGTGGATGGAATTGGAGAGTGTTATGCTAAGTGAAATAAGCCATACAGAGAAAGACAGATATCATATGTGTTCACTCTTACGTGGATCCTAAGAAACTTAACAGGAACCCATGGGGGAGGGGAAGGAAATAAAAAGAGGTTAGAGTGGGAGAGAGCCAAAGCATAAGAGACTCTTAAAAACTGAGAACAAACTGAGGGCTGATGGGGGGTGGGAGGGAGGGGAGGGTGGGTGATGGGTATTGAGGAGGGCACCTGTTGGGATGAGCACTGGGTGTTGTATGGAAACCAATTTGACAATAAATTTCATATATTTAAAAAAAATAGGTGTCAGGTAGCATTCCCTAAAAGACTTGAATAAATGAGAATGTTGGAACTACAGTGTTCTTTGGACATAATTTGCCAAGTTGTTTTGTGTAACAAAGTAATGTCTTCTTTAGTTTTAATAGTTACACATTTAATATGATGACTCTTCTTACAAAATTTTAACGACGGTATGAAAACCATGGTATTATGGGTACTACTGTTTAACACAAGAGGAAGCTACAAATTGATTTTAAAGAAAAGCATCTAAAAAGCGAGAAGGATGAACACTTATTATGGCCCAGAATCTTCTGTCGATAGGTTTGTAAATAATATAAGTTAAGGTCTATAAATAAAAGAGTGGAGGGATTATTTGCTCAAATAAAAAGAAATACTCCAGGCATTATTCTGTATGCATTATATATTTATTCAGTTATTCTTCACAATCCAGTGAGTTAGGAACTCTGATAATGCCCAGTTTGTGTATACGCAAACAAAGATGCGAAGGTTACTTTCCCAAGGCCACACAGCTAAATGGGGCAAGATTTTGCTCCTCAGGAACCTGGCTTCTATATCCCCTATGTTACAGGTCAAAATATTATGTGTATGAAATCAGCATTTTGAAGGAGAACCCAAATGATTTAAAACACAGAAAACATTGCCATAGGGAGTCCAAAACAGTGTTGCCTAATGCTTTAAATCTATCCAGGTGTATAATCTGCACCAAAAAGTAGCCCAAACTCTAGGGGTTAATCCTGCAAGCTCACTTGCATTGTACATTTGAAATGTATGCAAGAATATTCACTGCAACGTTGTCTGCAGCAGCAAAATGATATTGATTGAACCCAGCAGCCGTATATCACTCGCTTAAATAAATTATAGCACCTCCACCCAATGGAATAACTTATGGCCATCAAAAACAGATGATGCAAGAATATACTACCATTTCTGGAGTGGGTTCCAAAACTGATGTGAAATTTTGAAAGTGAGCGGACATTTGATGCTAAAGAGTGAATCTTAGGGACTGAAGAGGAAGAGATGGGGGGGTGGGTGATGGATGGAATATTTGTTTATTTATGGAAGCACAGGTAAAGATTAGATTTATATGAGGTTTCAAATAGGGCAAAGTAATCTGGATGTGGAAGAAACAAAGGAGAACAAATAGAGGCGAACAGGTAGGAAATAATTCAATTATCAAATTTTTAAGAAAAACAGGGACTATTTCCTACTTGTTGTATAATGCTATAATAGTTAATGATACTATAAAGCCTACGTGAGTTATCAGTCTGTAGCATCATATGATATTTGTTAATGCTTATTTTAGTAGTGGTCTAAAAAATATATTTGTCTAATGGGTGGGTGGCAGTCTGACGTGCATGTCATTAGTCTTTGATCATGTTATTACAGATTAAAAAATACTTGAGTTCTGATGCTAAATTGATCTCTGAGTCAGTGCCCAGTCAGAAAAACCAGAATCACTCCAGGCCTCTGAAACTGCACAGTCATCAGAGGAAATTGGTTACAGGTGACGGAAAAGCTGATCGGCCAAACTTGAGGCGGTGAGACGACTCAGAGCTTAGTGACAGCAGGAAGATGCTGTAACGCCAAGGGCCGGAGGGAAAAAATGAGAAGGTCATGCCTCCAGAGCTTAGAGGCCGACGTTGTCTATTAGTGCTAGAATCCTGGCAGCGGCTTCCCAGTAGAGGATTGGAGAAGCAAGGGCGTCCTTTGGGAGCAGGAGCCTTGTGAAAAAAAAGACTCAGCCACTACCAAGAAGCTGCCCAGGCAGAGCAAGAGTGGGGAGAAGTATCCTGGCCCCTCCCTGCCCTTCACCTGCCCACCTCTCCCCAGCTCTGGGCTGGAAGCTTGCTAAACCAGGAGCCTACAATTCTCAGTCAGCATCACTCAGCCCTCGCATGCCTCAGAACAGAGCAGGGAAAGGGTGATACGTGGTTCTAAGTGAAACAAGCAGATGACCAGCACAGCCCTAAGGACAACTCACCTCAGTGTGCTGCTTTTTGTGTCCTTAGAGAACGAGGGTGCAGGTAGAATCCAGGTACTTACTGAGTGCTGTCTCATTCCCTTCCAGCTGCAAAATTGCATGCTTCCCCATCGACCCATAAAGAAAGTAGATCAATAATATTTTGATACCGAAGAAACTGAGATTTAAGATCCTAAGTTCCGACCTGAGTTCATGTGAATAGTTAGAACTTTTATAAAGTTTTACATTGAGCTCTCTTCCTTCCTAATATTGGTAAGTACGCAAAGCTAGCAAAGAGCAGTATTGCGACATACCGAGAGAAGGGAATCCGTGGTGAATATTCAGATCCTTGGTTTAGGGTCATATTTTACACATCATCTACTCTCAGGCGGTAGAATGATGCTAACTTTAATAGACTGTGGATTTTATCCTTTTTTGTTTCTCAACATATGTATTGTAGTTCAAGGTGTAGGTTTGCTTTCAGTGCTTTCAGTGTGGGAGAGCTAGCGTTGCTCTGTTCACCAGCAAACGTTGTGCAGGTAAAGGCCAAGGCTCGCTGCAGAGGACTAGGTAGAAGGGCATATATGTGGATTAATACACGTTTGTTGTTGCCTCCGGGATGGGGTAACTCCATGCATTTGGTGTACAAAAATCAGCATGCCACTCTATTTTACTGAAATGTTTTGCTTGGCTGACAGGCCTGAGGGCCTGTCCAACCCCAAACCTGGTTTCATTGACCGCTCCCTTGGGTAGGGTGAACCACACCTCCGGACTCCCCCACTCAGTGATTGCTCTTAGGACATTCACCAGGGTGCCTTGTGCTCTCACACTTCTCTTGTGGGTATACTCTTCATTTATCTCAGGCATGCTTGCCAAATATGCTTCAGTTCATCCCCTCCAACTTGGGGCCTTCTAACCACTTACTTTCTGGTCCCTCCTGCTCTATCGCTTTTCCTGTGTTCACTAACTCATCACCAGGGTCTTGTTTCCAATGACATCTGTGATAGTGTCATTTCCACGGAGTCCTTATGGATTACTTTGCATGGTTTGTATAACCTTAATCGACTGGATTTCAAAAGCATTCATGTATTTTTCATTCTCTTTCACTGTACTTACACATTTTCCTTTATTCCAAATTATACACTCACTACAAATAAATACCCAAATGCTACTGGCTAAAATGCATACCATTTCTTAATTAAGGCTGTGAATTTCTAGGAGATAGAAACCATGCTTTTTTTTTTTTTTTGCTAATGTGGTTTGGAATACATATGAATAATACCATGATAGTAAAAAGAAACACTTTTGTGATTACTTAAGGTCCAGAGTACAAAAGTCTGGTGATGTGTCTGCCGGTTGACAAGGCAGAGGTATGTGTATGTACTGAGATGAGGCATCCATATAATATTCTGTATGAATATGTAGAAGAAAAACTCTTAGTCATAAGAATCAGAACTTGAACCAAATGTCTTTATCCATCCATATTCCCAATTGCCTTTAGGAGTTATACCTCATTGCCTAAGATTGTCTTTGTATATAATTATCCGCATCTAACTACTTTCAGAAGCATTCACAAAGAATAATCCTTTGGCCAATTTAGAAGAGTCATGCTTTAGAAAAGATTCAAATGTTAGGGCATTTGTGCAGAAGTAGCTGTGAGTATGAAAAGGAGAACAGAGGAAGCAAAAATACTAGGAAATATTCTACAGAGCTGTGTCTATAAATCAGAGAGATGCAGCTCAAGAGAAATCATATTTGATTTGTATTCTGCAAATGAAATTTTTATTTGGCTGTGAACGCCTATCTCCCATTCTGTATTTCTTATTGTTATTATTAATCTCTCATACCGAAAGGTTGTCTTCTCTTTGGAATCTTGAACATTTTAAGTACTTAATAATAGGGTTCTTTTTCAATAAGAGAGGGAGAAGACAAAAATTGCTGGAGCAGTGCAAAGAGATCCTCAGGGAGCAATGGCTTTATTACAATATGTCAGAGTCATCATGAGTTGGGGGTGGGCTGGGGAATAGCAGTTTCAGGAAAAACTTGTATTTATTTTAGCAAGTTGGTGGAAAGTTGCAGAAGAGTGTCCCATGAGCTGCAAAGCTATTATGGTAATAGAGGTTCCATCTTTACACTCTGAAATAAAAAGAGGTAAAAAAAAAATTTTTTTTCACGATGTCACTTTGGAAATAGATTTTCTACCCTTAGATTAGAATAAATGCATGGATTAATGAAGTTCACAGTGATGTTTATACTCTCCTTGAAAATCTGCATGTTGGGGTGCCTGGGTGGCTCAGTCGATTAAGCATCCGGATGCTTTGGTTAAGCTTCGGATTCTGTGACTTCCTCTCTCTCTCCCCCTCCCCTGCTTGCCCCCTGTGCCTCTCTCTCTCTCAAAAATAAATAAAACATCTCAATTAAAAAAAATCTGCATGTCAAAGATGACAGATAAATACTGAAACTTCTCTAAATTAGAAATTGTTCTGTCCGGTCCCCTTTTCCCCATAAAATCAACCCCCCTTGGATACATGTGTAGACAAACACTGAATTTTCAGGGTGCCGACCCAGAAAAGAACCTCCCCATTGCTCTGAGAGCGCAGCTTAGGCTGGAGACCGCAAACGGGCACCTGTGGTACCACGCATGTGCAGGAGCAGAGAGCGTAGATTCTTAGTTTGATGCAGGGTTGCAATGTGCAGGCATAACTGTGGTGGAGGACAGCAGGACAAGGACACTGTGGGCTGGCAAAAGCATAGAGGAAGGGCAGTAGAGAGCACCATAAGAAGGAGGAGGTGAAGTCGAGAGGGCCCTGGCAGAAGACTGTATTAGTCGGGGTTCTCCAGAGAAATGGAACCAACAGGATGTACATAGATTTATTTTAAGGAATTGGCTTATATGATTGTGGAGGTTTGATGAGTCCAAAATCTGCAAGGTAGACTGGAAAGCTAGAGGACCCACAAAAGAGTTGCAGTTTGCGTTCCAAGGGGTCTGCTGCCACAATCCCCTCTTCCGGGGAAATCAGGCATTTTTCTGCTCAGGCCTTCCACTGATTGGATGAGGCCCACCCACATCTGGAGAGTAATCTGCTTTATTCAGAAGTCTACCGATTTAAATGTTAGTCTAATAAAAAAATACCTTCACGGAGACATCTAGAATATCATTTGACCCAATGTCTAAGCACTGTGACCTAGTCAAGTTGACACAGAAAATCATCACAGAGATGGAAGATGTCAAAGGAACAGTGGAGTTATTGGGGCTAAACAGCAAATAAGAATGGGAGAAAAAGAAATATCTGGCGGCCTATGATCAAAGAGTAGAATATAAGCACTTATCATTTTTTTTTTTAATTTTTTTTTTTAACGTTTATTTATTTTTGAGACAGAGAGAGACAGAGCATGAACGGGGGAGGGACAGAGAGAGAGGGAGACACAGAATCGGAAGCAGGCTCCAGGCTCTGAGCCATCAGCCCAGAGCCCGACGCGGGGCTCGAACTCACAGACCGAGAGATCGTGACCTGAGCTGAAGTCGGACGCTTAACTGAGCCACCCAGGCGCCCCAAAGCACTTATCATTTTAAAAGTGGTGCAATCATAAGAAATGATTAAGGACCAAGATATGGGCAGGGAAATGTTTAAAGAGGAGCAGGCGAAGGCAGTCCACGTCCAGGATGTTTTATAGAGCGTCCAAAGGATACAGAAGCAGAGAGATTGCCGTGGACATGAGGTGACCTGTTGTTTGGGGAGCACCCGAGCCGAGGGGGGCAGGATTTGCTATTCCCTGCTGATGTTCATAAAAAAGAGAAGATAGTTAAAAAAAAAATTTAAAAAAAAATTAAAAAAAGGGGCGCCTGGGTGGCTCAGTCGGTTAAGCGGCTGACTTCAGCTCAGGTCACGATCTCACGGTTCGTGAGTTCGAGCCCCGCGTCGGGCTCTGGGCTGATGGCTCAGAGCCTGGAGCCTGCTTCCGATTCTGTGTCTCCCTCTCTCTCTGCCCCTCCCCCGTTCATGCTCTGTCTCTCTCTGTCTCAAAAATAAATAAAACGTTAAAAAAAAAAATAAAAAAAAAAAAAAGAAGATAGTGTTTCCTCTCTTTTTTTCTTTTTCTTTTGTTGGCTTATTTTCATGAGGAAGAAGGAAAAATTGTATGAAATTGCTAGGAGACCTATAAAAATACTTACTGACCCCATGGACGTAGAGATTTTGGGAAAAGTATGTAAACTTCACATTAGATCCCAAAGTGCTAATTTGGATGTCATGGGACATGTGAATCTCTTTCGGAAACACCCTCACAGACACACCCAGAAATCATGTTTTACCAGCTATCTGGGCATCCAACCCTTAGCCAAGAAAAGTTGACATATAAAATTAGCCATCACAGATGCCTTTCACTCTGCAATGTACCACAGCTATTATAGGATCTAATTAAATCCAAGCCCTACTTTCTGGTCCTTAAATCACTCCAATTTACAGAAAGACATGGGAAATAGGAGAAAAGAATGTAAGAGGATCATGATTTTTGCAAGTGACTGTGGAAGGTATTCCAGGGAACTTGACATATCCTGAAAGAAAATGAAATCAACAGGAGCACTGACACCTTACTTCACTTCACTACAGTGTAGAGGTGAGATGGTTTTCTTCCACTAGTTGTCATTCTAATTTTCTTTTCCTTTAAAAATTTAATTTGTAAAATCCATTTTATCTTTTCAACTGTCTTTGGAGTTTGGAGTTGCATTGGTTTTACTTTCTGTCTTTTTCCATTTCTGCTTTTAGCTGAGTTAACTCCAAAATATGCTACTCTTCTTCTCACTGATTTCGTCTTATTATTGCCATTATACCTTGTACGTTGCAGCCAGAGGTCACACTCTAATTACTCAGATGCTGTTTTATCATTCAGGTGAGATACATCTATTAATCATGCTTTTCCTCCCAATAGAACTGGAGATTAACCAAGCGGTGGCGTCATCTTTTGAGTGACTTCTGATATTCCGCTGCTGATTTAGTAGTTATGTGCACACATATCAGTTTCAATCACTACTGACTGATCTTAGCTGGTTCTGACCAGGACGGTGGTCCTCATCTTTTCTCTAAATTGATTCATGGATGTGTAATATTCTGACCTCCTGTACTGTACTTGGGTTAATGACATGTGAAGGATTTCTCTGTGCATAAGTTCAGATTTAAAAAGATATGCTTAACATCTATATAATGGTGTACATCTTGATGACCTCAGGGTATGAAGTCCTTGACTATGAGTATATTTGTCTGTCTAGCTCAATGATATTCAGTCAAATACTTGATGTAGGGAGTCAGAGTTACGTGGTGAATGTTCTACATATTTTTTGAGAAAAATACTTTATCAGCTGAAACTCAGGTTTACTGCAGTATCTCAAGACATTCTAGGTCCATTATATTCTGCTGGAAAATGTGTTCAAAATGACCTAATGCATTTAGGACTAGATATACACTATAATTTATTTTAATTTGAATAAGAAATAATATCTAGAGGGCTTGTGGCATGTGGTGTGGAAAACTGGTGGGATTGTGGGTGGTGATATTTATGCTTCCTGAGGGAATCATACTGTTTCTGGCATAAGCCTACAGGACCAGGATTTGTTTTTGCTGTCAAACTCCACACCTCTCTGTATCACATAATTGGTCTTGGTCTCATTGATGAAAAAGAACGTTTTAAACCAAGTTCATGTTTCCTTCAGATTGCAAGATTACTTTGAAATCAGTGCTATTATATTTTAAAGGGACATGATGGGCTTATATTTTATTCTCTATTTTTTTCTGCTGTCCGCCTGTTTTTTAAAAGCTCATGATTTTGTGAATAGACTCAAGCAAAGTATAACAATAAGATGACTCAAGAAGCAAGAAATGACTCAAGCCCAAGAAATGAGCTTGAAACTAAATGTGATTAGGAGATGTCTTTTTTTTTTTTAAATATTCATCAATTGCCTATTTGTAACTGGAGATACTACTATATAGTTGAAAAGCTGTTTTCTTACCAGGAGGCATTACTTGGAAAATAACAACATGTACTTGAGCCATGCATAAATATTTAAAGGTTCTGATGATGTAGCAGTTACCAAGGATAGAGCCAATGAGTGCTCAGGAAGTCATATATATAGGATGCTTCTTCCACACCACAAGCATCAATATATGCCCCTTAGAATGCTAAGGAAAAATTATGATCTGTCATGAACTCAGTTACTTTAAGTTAGATGTCTGCTATTATAACTGTTACTATACTGTTATTAACTACTGACTGCCCTGGACCTTGTCTTCTGTTACTCTCCTCTGTAAATGTGCTCTGCAACTGCTCAAGTTTTTCTCCATACCTTCGAACCTCTTTTCTCTATCACCCGTTATCATTTACCCACAGTTCCTTTGTCCTAAAACCGAAGTTATCAGTACTTTCAACACTTTCTTTCCCAAAATGCATTTCATCAGATGGGCTGACTTTTAAAATCTAACAATTTTAATGAAGGAAACTTTTTTTTTAAGTTGACATTCTCCAGATGCCAGCAGTCCCTAGGGACATCAACACAGAGGCCACTGGAATCCCTTTGGAGAGATTCCCCAGAGCTGACACATGACACAAGACGCAATAATCTCCCTGTCTCCCCACCCAAGTCCTTTCCTAGCAGAGACTCTGAGAGCTGTATAGCTGCCTCCATGAGATGTCATGATAATAATTCTGACATCATTCTAGTGGAAGGAGAAGGCAGTGGCCGATGATGTGTGAGGAGCTAGGCTGGGAAAGGCCCCAAACTTTGCTGTAGGGTATCCTGGGCTGTTCCTCTTCCTTCATAGGATTATCGCTTTCATCTGGAAAATTCTTCAAGGGTGATGACCATTTAAAAAGATGAACATGTGGCTTACTCCTGCCCCTCACATTTGTTTGATAACCTTGACAAAGACAAGGTGAAGAAAGTGGGCATGGTCTACTGCCATCTATTTAAATAAAGGGAACAGAAATGTATACATATATTTACTAATATATATATTAGTATGTATTGTGATTCTAAAACTAATCCTGATAAAATAATTAAGTGATTTTATTAGTATCATTAGAAATCATAATTTCAATATAAAAAGAAATCTAAAATTTGAAGAGGTTAAGTAAATCTCCTACAGTCCTGAACTCCAAATACCCCTTTATCCAAATACCCCCAGACCTCAGGTACCTAGACCCCAAATACCACTTACTCTGAGGGGATCAAGGACTCCCTATGGAGAATGGCTGAATCCAGATCTGGGGTGTGAAATACACAAAATATATGTGGGATAGATATCTTATGCCAGAATACTAGGTTTTAATCAGACAATTGGAGTCATGTGAAAAAGACCCAGAAACCAACTCAGAAAGGATTTCACTGGCCAAAACGAAACAATTAGAACATTTATAAGAATAATACTAGAAATGGGTTAAAACACCAAGTAAGTTAAACATTTATGAATTAATAATATGAAAATTTCCTTATTCACCATCAGTGGAAGATGCTAGGGAATTAACTCATTAGTCTGAACATCAGTTCATAAAAAGAAAAATGAAGTATTTTCTACTTTTTCTGATTAAATTGCATCAGAGGGTAACCAAATATTTGTTGAGAGGAAGTTTCTTTTCACAGAAGTATTTTATTTAGATTTTTTAGAAAAGGTTTTGAGAAAGGGATGATAGAATCAGAATATCACCATTTTTTAACCGCTAATGAAATAACGTACTGATCGCTAACATTATAAAAACAGAGGCAACCGGGTGTAACACTACTCCTGATAGATGTATACAGTGTGTTCTTTGAGTAATTCTTGCTAAAAAGTCCAACCCAAGTCAAATCAAGTCTCAAAATCTACCTCCGGGTCTATAAGCTAGAGCGCAACAAAGGGACGTATTTGACACACCACAGAGAGGCAGTCAGCAAACTGTGGGAAACAATAAGACAAATGGTGAGGGACTTTTCACTACACAAACTGGAAGAAAATGAAAGGGAGGTGACTTATAGGTAAAAAGACACTTAAGAGAAACATCACCAAATTTAACTTGTGGAAATTTTTGGTATTCTGGTTGGAACAGTAGTGCATGAACACAGCCACTTTCCAAAGATAAGCGGTCATCTCAGGACGCTGGTGATATTACAGAACTATTGTCAGTATTTTAGATGTTAACATTAAATTGCAGTTTTGTTTCAAAAGGAATCCTTATCCTTTAAAGATCTATTTTGAGATATTTATGTATGAAATCACAGGATGTCTGAGACTGAATTTAAAGTAATCTCGTAGGAAAGGAGAGGGCGTGGGTATAGGTGAAATAAAATTGGCCATGAGTTAGCAATTTTTTATTGTTTTAAAATTTTTATGTTTGATTTTGAGAGAGAGGGAGACAGAGAGCAAGCAAGGGAGGGCAGAGAGAGAGAGAGGGAGACACAGAATCTGAAGCAGCCTCTAGGCTCTGAGCTGTCAGCACAGAGCCCAACGCGGGGCTCTAACTCATGGACCGTGAGATGATGACCTGAGCCCAAGTTGGACATTTAACCAACTGAGCCACCCAGGTGCCCCGAGTTAGCAGTTTTTAAAATCAGATATATGTGTTTTTATTGTTCTCTTCTCCCTACTTGGGTATATATTTGAAAATGACCATAAAATTTTTAATGCCAGATATAGGTTTTCCCCTCTTTAGATTTTTCATAGTCAAGTTTCTATTCTCACACAATATAATTTTCCTTGCAGTAAAGCCAGCAATGATGAACACCGTTAGGACCAAGTTAAATCAAGTATCAAGATCAATGCGAATTCGTTTGCCTCAGTTGAAAGGAGGTGGTCCAGGCCCAAGTGAAGCCAGTTCTTGATAAAGGAGCGTTCATGTCGGGAGTGGGGAAGGAGGAGACCAAAGTTTGCTGCTACCACAAAATAAAGAAAAGGAAGGAAGGGCAGATCTGACAGAGAAGAAAAAGGAGAGAAAGGGAGAAAAGAAGGGAAATAAGGGGGTGGATCTTCTCTTCCTTCTCCAGCCCCACATCTCAGGCTAAATGACACTCGACCCCATGGGCCACGTAGCTCTGGTTTTGACTGACTTGCTTTTCGCTTTCCCAGCCCCCCATGAGATTGAACTCCCTGGTGTCTTCACAATGAGGTAGATTCCTTCACCTCTTACAGGGACACTCATGGATAGTGATGGAAGTGGTCATGCCAGCCAGGCTTCATCATAACCTCAAAATCATCTACATTTGTCTAGGCCCTGAAAAATAATTTCAAAAATATAAAAGCATACATGGTAGCACATTTTCAAATAGTTTTCTTTGATTATGAGTAATCAGCATATAAGTCATAGTTAGGCTGTTTTTTCCTCCTAAAATAACTAATATAAGGTAAAATTAGAAAATAGGAACCACAGGGAAAACATATAGTTTAATACATGAGTTACATTCGAAGTGTGCATTTAAAATGCTTAAAAATCAGTGATTTCATTTATAGTCACTATTCAACTAGCTACAATATTTTTAAAGAAAAATAGTCTAAGGCATAAATACAGTGAACATGCACATGTGGATTATTCTGACACCTGACAGGCACAATTTGTAGCATTTGAAACTTAGGTGTTAGAAGCATAGTTATGAATCTTTTATTAAAGATCATTTTTTATGACATTATAATGCTTTTTGTTGATTTGCCTTGATTCCTACTCCAGATTCTTCTAGTCTCCTTAAAACAGTAGGAGCCGTACAATAAATATAGTTAATTATCATTATTCGTGACTGTTGTGTTTTGTGAAGTCTTCATGAATGTGGAATTCGCAAATACTGAGCTGCGCTCCTGGGAGTAATACAGGGTTAGGTTTCTGCCAGCCTCTGGCCACATTTTCATCAATCAGTCAACACATAACTTATTTTTTGTGTGTTTCTGTTTAAAGACACTTTATTTAATATGTACTGTTGACTCATTAGCACTGAACACACGGCCAACAGTACTATAAGTCAGACCTAGGCAAAGCTTTATCTGTCACAGTATTTTCTCCATGAGGCACATCCCAGCCTCCCTGCACTTTAGAAGATGGTACTTTGACACTAATGCTTAGTTGATATTTTAAACAGCAAAATCGCCAACAAAAGTATAAAAATGCAAAATTGTGACACTAAGTAGACCATGAAAAAGACACTTGGTTTACGGTATGAGAGTTGGAGCAGGAAAGCGGAATGTTGTCTTGTTTGAACTTCATTGGCAACTTGCACCCTGGCCAACCCAAATTTTTGCCTCTGTGCATGTTCACAGATGGCCACAAAAGCACCATGGATATTGATTATGGGACTACAAGTAAATTTTGGTGAGTCAATGAATTTACACATACAGAAATCTTTGAATAATGAGGATAGGCTTTAATTTATTGTCTGTCTAAAAACTGTAAAATAGGTCACTAGCTCTGGTTCACTCTTTCTATAACTTTTATTATGTTTACACAACCAGCTTCAGGCAAAATTATGAAGTGAGCATATTTTTGTCTCTTGCAAATTGCCTTTTGCCTTCTCTGCGCTACACTTAAAAAAATATTTCAATCTGTGTTTGCTGTCAGTTAGGAATTAATAAGACTAAAAATCAAAATGCAAGGTCCAAATAAAGATCATGTCTGTCTTGTTTACATTAATTTTGCAGAGCCTGACTTGGTGTTGGAAACATAATGGGTGCTCAGGAAATATTTAGAAAACATAAATTAATGTGTACCAGCTAATAAATATATCCTACCATGGTAAGCAGAATGGCCCTCCAAAGATGTCCACATCCTAAATCTTAGGACCTGTGAATGAATATTCCATGAGGAGGAGATTTAGTGTTGCAGATGGAATGAAAGCTGGTAATCAGCTGGTTGTAGAAGGGAAGATTACCTGGCTTTGTATAGGTTAGCCCAGTGTTATCACAAGGGGCCTTAAAAATCAAAGAATGAGGCAGAAAAAGAGATATAACATGAGGTATGGCTAAGGAAGGAGGCCAGGATTATACAGTGTGAAAATGACTCAATCCGCTGTTGCTGGCTTTGAAGATAGAGGAAGGGGTCCATGAGTCAAGGAATGTAGAAGGGCTCTAGAAACTGGAAAAGGCAGGGAAATGGAGTGTCTCCTGGTGCCCCCAAAAAGGAACGTGGCCCTGCTTGCACCTTGCTTCTTGCCCAGTGACACCTATGTCCTATTTCTGCCCTCCAGAACTGTCAGGTAATATATTTGTATTTTAAGGCCATGAAATATTTGACAATCTGTTACCCAGCCACGCCACAGAAAAGTAATACACTCACCAAATGGCATTTCTAGTCTAACAAGTGACATCACACGTTTGAAAAGCCTCTAAGACCCCACAGTGAATATTTAGGTAACAATGTCAAACCTCATGGTGAGGGCTGGAACTGATATTTGCAGAGAAGTTCATTCGCAGCCCTCAAATCTCACTGAATCGTTTGGGAGCTCTTCATGAAATTGATTGATTGATTTTTGTAAATCCTTTGGAACCAATACTCTATCTTGCTTTCTGGCCAAAATAATTGATTTTGTTATCTCACTGTTGTGTCATTTTCAAGTGTGAGAGGAATTATAGTTTTATGTATTTATAAATCATGTGCTAAATAATACCTCTTTATTTCTAAAATTTTGTAATCAGGCTTTGGGTAAAATATGAGAAGATCAACCTCACAATACTCGAAAAAAAAAAAAAAAGAAGGAAAGAAAGAAAGAAATTGCCCTCTGAAACTTGAGAATTAATGTTCAGAATTAATCTAGCAAAGAAGTAATGAAAATTAATGTTGTTTTAAAAACCACTGAACACGGACAAAATTTTGATTACCTATTGTCAGCCAATATGATTTAATAGAGGTTTAGGTAAGGATGATTATGTTGTCAAGAGAATGAAATAGGATGACACAGAGTACGTCTTTCTTTCTTTTTTTTTTTTTTAAGTTTATTTTGAGAGAGAGAGAGAGCATGCAAACACAGGCAGGGGAGGGACAGCGAGAGAGGGAGAGAGAGAGAATCCCAAGGAGGCTCTGAACTCCACTTTGAGCCTGCTGTGGGGCTCAAACTCATGACCATGAGATCATGACCTGAGCCAAAATCAAGGTGGGTACCTAACTGACCAAGCCAACCAGGCACCCCCAGAGTACTTATTTCTATGACCTAATACATAGGCTGTACTCAGTAAATGTAAAACTATTGTTACTGTTGAGGATGCTATTTATTACTATGTAAACATAGTAGGATATATCCCCCTCTTGCCTTGTGTTCTAGGCTAGTGAAAATATTTCATTTAAAAATGTATTAATTTTACTGAAACTCAAAACTATGCATTAGTCATATAACTCATTAAGATGTGCTTGGGAGTCTATTTTGTCCCAGAGTGAAAGGGTTTATATTTTATTATCAGTTAGTGACTTGAGAGGTTGCATAAAAATTACCCTCAAATGTAGGTGGGTAGCAATTACTTTACACATTCCCACCGTGTAGATTTAGCTAAGTCAGCACCTTATGGTGTCAGGAACATTCCTGAGACATTTACCCGGAGAGTTCGTTAGAGTATTGCTGTTGATTTCATCCATCCTCAGAAAGGCAGCAGCATTGTGTACTGCCAGGAATTTGCTCTCCTAGGAAGTCAGCAGTTTTTAAACGTTGGTATAATAATTGAAGCGGAAAGACATACTTTCCCCTACACAGCAAACCACCACTCGTTCTTATTTGAGGGCAGTGATGAAGTGGCTCTGAAACATTGAGAAATGTACATGTCGTAGACTATTGATTGAACGGATTTGAAACAAACGAAGGAGACAATCTGGTTCTGGAATCTTCATGTATTTGTTAGTCCACACAAGGTAACACAAACACCAAGGATAAGGACAAACGAGATACTCAAAGTTCTTTCATGTGTAATACTATGAGTTGTGATAGTATCTCTGGTGTAATAATATCACTTCCTGTGATGTGCAAATATTTATCTATTGATTTATTGCCTGTCCTGTGCCAGATGTTTTAAACATTTAATATGTATCTCCGTGTTTCTCTTTGAAACCTACATTCACAGAAATACCATTTATTGACACTTTACATACACGGAAACTGAAATCAGAGGGATTAAATAACCTTGCCAAGTCACACACAAAGTGGGTAGTCAGTATCTGACACCAAACTACACGTCTGTCCCAGCATCCTCTGCTGCTAGAGTAGGATCATTCGTTTTGTGCTTCAGACTGTACTATTTGATAAGTACGCCTGTGTGTATTCTAGAAAAAAGAAGGAAAATGACTTTTTAAATAGTAAATTACATGTATGTAATGACTATTATACACGTGTATCTAAACCAAAATATTACATACTGATATAATGTAAAGAGCGCTGTTTAGTATATAACAGAATATGAGCGTGCACAAAAATGTTTTTACTGGTGGGTACAAAATGAATCTGGCTAGATACTAGAGGGGCTCAACCGTTAGGAAATGACTGAACAGAATAAAGCTTTCTGTGTGCGTGCGCGCGCTCAGGTAGTGCAAATGGTGTCATTTAGGCCACCTGGACGTGAGCGTGTGTCCTAACACATGTGTATGCACACGTACACATGTGTGCCGTCCAGCCATTCAGCCTGTCTTGTGTTTGTGTTTACCTCTGAAACTAAGATCAGCGTCGCGGGAGTTCTTTCCATGGCAGTGCTGACACCTCCTCTTCCTTCCAGACCCGTGTGTGGGAGCCTCGTTGCCTCAGCACGGTCACCTGTCCTGTGCTCAGTATTCTAATTCTTCTTTCTAGTATGCCTGCCCGAACTAAGGTCTTTTAGCCTGGGTTCCCCCTGCAGAATTGGAGTTCAGCTTATTTATTTGGACGGTGATCCCAAGAAGCAATATGGGAGAATGGGCAGTAGAGACTGAGAAGGGAAGGCAACTACTAAAAGAGCAGTTTGAACTGGGGCTTCATCCCAGCAGGAATTCCAGGAGCCAGTGCCTGTCATGGCTCGGTGTCCTCCATCCACCGGGCAAACTGTCCACTGTCTCTGTTCACTCATTAGTTGAGGACTCACCCTTCCTCCCTGGGAGACATACGAAGCACACAGACGAACGTGCGGTGCTAGAAGCTGCGTTTAGCAAGACGTACGTGGAAGCAAAGGCCCCAGGCATATGGTGGGTTATTCACATTTCTTGCTACACTGGTCCTGCCTTATCCGTTAGAGCTAATCGTTTAAAGCCGTCAAGTTCTTTTCCATCATTGCGCTTGAGACCTATTGGGCTGGACCATGCTCTGAAGGCCAGGGTCTGGACTGTATCCTTCTGTCAGGACTCTTGCTTCCTCCTTAAAAACTAGGTGTGTGGTTACTTCTCTAAGAGAAGCCCAGCGTTCCTTCCTTCATTAGGCCTTCAGAGCAGAGGCTGTGTTCATGGACTGGAGCTCAACTCTCTATCGTAAATAATCATGACTAAAAGACTCTACGTGTTCTAAGCAGTCATCGGGGCTTCTCATCAATGCATTACCAAGGGCAGCCCATATCAAAAGCCTAGGGTGTGACTTGAAACCAAGATTATCCCTGTAGGCCTAGTCCTGGTACCAAAACCTCCAGAGAAAAAGAGCCAGTTTTATATAAGCATCTCTCTCTCTGTATAGATGTACTATCATGTATTGGCTTATGTGATTATGGAGACTGAGAAGTCCCACCATTTGCAAGCTAAAGACCCAGGAAAGGTGGCGGTTTAAGTCAAAGGCCTGGGAGCCAGAGGGCCGATGAAGTGGATTCCAGTCCAAGTCTGAAGGCCTGAGAATCAGGATCACTGAGTCAGGAGAAGATCATGTCCTGGTTCATAGTGAGGCAGAGAGAGCATGAATCTAAACTTCTTCCACTTCTGTTCTATTTAAGCTTTCAACAGATTGGGTGATGGTCACCCAAGTTGGGAAGGGCCGTTTGCTCTACTCAGTCCACCAATTCAAGGGCTCATTTCTTCCGGAAACATCCTCACAGATGCACCCAGAAACAGTGCTTACTCAGCTATCGAGACATCCAGTGGCCTAGGCAAGTTGACGCAGTTTACCGCCACCCACTGCTTACCAACTTGTCCACCCTTCCGCCTCGATTTTCTTAGCTAAGTTTAATTCTTTTGATCACTTCCAAGTTGAACCCCAGGAAGTTTGAAAAGTTTAGAGTATGCTATTTCTTTTAGTTCCCATTGAGTGCTTTTGACTGTTGATGTGGACAGGAAGTCGCACTGACTTTTGGCCAAAATGTAAAGATTACTACTGCCCTCCTGTGTGTAAGAATTAGACGTGGTAAACATTTCCAACATAAGTGACCTGAAACGTTACTTTATTTCTTATCTCTTATTATTTTCAGCTGAAAAAGTCAACCCACCTCCAATTTCCTTTCCCACCAGTGGCAGTGTTTCCAATTTGTATCTGACTTGTAGAAATTGCTTTTTTATGGGTGAATGTTCTGAAGCACACTGTTTATTTATCTAAAATTTCTTGTTATGACAAAACTGTATTTGGCCTAGTAAGGGGCAGGCCAGCATTTTATGGCTCAACTGCATTCCCTTATATGACATTCAAAGTCTGCTTTCCTAATTAGCAGTATCAGCATCACTTAGGAGCTTGTTAGAAATGCACAGTGTGAGACTGCATCCCAGACCTACCCAATCAGAATACCTGGGGAGGGTCCAGGAAGATTTTAACAACACCCTCCCCCCCCCCCCCCCCCCCCCCCGTGATGTTGTGCACACTAAGCTTGAGTAGCACAGCTGTGTAGTCCTCAAAATGTGGTTCTGGGACCAGCAGCCTCAGAAGCGTCCTCAAGGAGCGCTCGCTGGAAATGCTGAATCTCAGGCGCCCCTTCCAGGTCTGCTGTGTCATCATCCGCCTGTTAACGAGAGCCCCAGGAAATGCATGTACAATTAAAGTTTGAACAGCACTATTCCACGGGACTCAGCTTTGCATTTTCAGTGTCAGTAAGTGGTAAGATGTGTCAAGCTATTCAATAAAATTGGCATTCAAAAATGCTGTTTTAAAAGAAAGTATTTTAAAAGGAGAGTTACGTTAAGGAAATGTTCCTAAACTCGCCCAAAAGGAGAACCAATATTAACTCGGCAAAGTTCTTACTGGAAAGCTATGAGCTAGGATATTAAATATGTGTAATATGGGTCCTATAAAAAGAAAGCTACTAGAGAAAGAAGGGTAGAGGAAGTCATACTGCAGACCTACTTTCTACTTCATTACTTTTTTGCTTTTTTAAACAAGACACTGTAAGTCTACTCGAAATGATTGGAACACATCCTTGAGGAGATAGGGGGGAAAATGTCTTCTCTCAATGCAGAGTGCAGAGATTTATTTTCCAGCAAGCCCTGGCAGCTCTTGGCACATACTGTCTTTTGGGAAATGTATCTCCGTCAAACACAAAGAAAAAATAATTTTTTTTTTTTGAGTGTTGAGTCCCTAGGGAAGAACACTTATTGGAAATAACAAGTGGACATGGAATTTGAGTTTGTGAAGTTTGCACATGCACGTGGATACCTGGGCACAGGGTTACTCCTTTGGCATAGACGTTCCTGAGTCCCTGTGTGTGGCGATACTGTCGGTGCCACAGCAGGGCAGGTGACTGTCGAGACGGACGGTACCAGGCGGAAGGACGCCAGAGCCTTAAACCAGTGTCTGTGCTTCATACCTTGCCATGTCATGATCACATCAGCTGCTTGTCACGCCTGAGAAATGGGGTCTTACCATAATAGGCTTATCAGTTTTATCATAAGACTTTAATATCTGTAAGCCTGTGAAGTGGCTATCACAGCAGTGATGGTCTCTCCTTCCCATATGGAGCTCTTCTTCGGTCTTTGGTTCAGATGTATCACACTCCAAGACTCTCTGCCAAATGCACTCTCTTCACAAAGCAGCTTACAACCTTTAATCCATTTTGGGTAAAAAAAAAAAAAAAAAAAAAAATGGCTTACGGATGGATACATTTCTATTGCTGTGGTCCTCTTAACAACTGAGGACAATTTGAATATCCACCGAGAAGCTCCAGAATGTGTTCCAGATACGATATGTGATGAATTGGTCACATAGATCGTATCCTAAAATGAGGGGGGGTAATCACCAAATCAACCCTACTTGATACCATATCCCTTATTTCACACCCTTATTTGTCCCAGTGACAATGCTTGTAAGCTTTGGGCTGTCACTCAGGGATTCAAATGTCCGTTCATGCTCAGCATGCACTGAGCACTAGGCTCCAAAGTGATCCCAGCCTGGGGGCAGTGCTCAGAAGCCTGAAAATACCTGGGAGTGGTGTGATGCCGCAGAGACAGTATCCTGACTGTGGGACTTCAGGCAAGGCTTAGGCAGCTGGGTAGGGAATGAGAGGAGATCCTGTGAATTTAGGCAGCAGAGAAAAAGCTCACAGGGGAGTGGAGGGCACATGGCGGGGGGTGGGGGAGCCAGGTGGGATGGAGCAAATGGGTCGTTTTCACGTTGAGCTGAGTCCCCAACCCACCTCCCTGAGAAGAGACTTCAGCCCTCTCTGCTGAGATCCAGCTAAAATCTCGCATTCGTTGATGCCTCTGCAGAGAACTGCTGGGTCCATCAAGTAGCTATAAAATAACTTAAACATTAGCGCTTAAATGAAGTCAGAGAAAAATATAGTCAATACAAATGACTTATTTCATTTTTTTCCTAACGGAAACAAACTCTATTAGACTGTGAGCACGTTAGTGTGTCTAATATTTCCCCTGATTGTTTCTCCTCTGGATATACTTCTTCATGGGGATGAACAGGCATGCCAAAGGAAAAAACTCAAATGGAGCAGGGAGAGAAGTTCTGCCTATTTATTATGGCATGCTCTGGCTTCTACGACATCTGAAAATTCATGAGAAAATATGTACCTTTTAAAATTCATCTTATCGTTTGACATTCATCATGAGAAGCTCTGATCTTAGTGGTAGAATAGAGCTGGTCAGGAATGTTTACTTGTTTTGCAAGTTGACCTTGAGCAAGTTATTTAAATAGTCTCTATTTAAATGGAGTTTATTCTGTAAATCACAGATGCTATGTCCTTTGCTGTCATTGAGATCAGGAAGGTTGGATTTGCAAGTGCCCACACATGTGCACACCTCATCATGTTTGGAATGTGTGGAAAGAGCGACTGTGTTTTCCAATTGCTAATTAACTGTAATAAAAATGAGCAATATTGTATTTACTCGTGCTAAATTACAATTATAAAATGATTTAATAGTAAGACGGTAACTATAAACAAATAGCAAGAGGAGAGGACCTAATTTTCTGCTAATTTTGAGAGCGATGAGATGGAGTGGGACTTTTCTTCCTTTCTCCTTCCTGCCCCTCCCCCCCCCAAATTCTTTCTATAACAAACATATTTAAATTACTTTTATAATGAAAGTTTTCATGTTTTCAACATAAATTATACTTGGAAATAAAACAGTTTCATTAAAATTAAATTTAAACACTCTCAGTGTCTACTTAAATATTTATTTAGTTCAATCGAAATGTTACTATCAAAGGAGCCCTAGGCAATGCCAATAAAGAAATGTGTGAAACATGGGCACGAGTGTGTACCATTCACATCCTCCTGCCATGGAAAGTGCCAAAGGTCGAAATCCCCAGTTCATGTCTTCTCCCCCGACCGTTACGAACAGATTGTTGGCCCCATTTACTCACCTTTTCCCAAAGCGATGGCTGGATAACACGATGGATAAATTTCTGCCAATTAAGAGAACGAGGCAAATCACTGTGACTAGAGCCCCCAAGAGTTCTTCTGTTTTTAAAGACAGTTGTATGTTGAAGTGGTTTACTTCTGATGACAACACAAGACTCTCCCAGAGGAGTGGCCATAATAACAATAGATGAAAGCTGATTGGGAATCACTGAGGTCCAGCTTTAGGGAGATTGTGACCTATTGAAATTGCTTTAAATCGGATCCTGAGAGGGCATCAGGGGACTTGACATTATTAATTTTTTTTCACCTCACTATTCGTTTTACAGGCTGAAGGTTACTAAAATAGAGTGTGATAAATTATTTCATTTAAGGAGAAATTATATTTTGAAAGTATCTTCAGTAAAATTAAATGGATAAGGAGAATCTTCTGGCAGCTCTCTCTCGGTCATCCAAACTGGTAACAGGCAGCAGCAACACTGTGGCCTCCAGAAAAGATCTTTGGTTTTTTATTAACCTGAACAGTGGGGAAAATAAAATAATCTTGACCACAAATAAGGAAAGACCTCAACATCAACTAAAAATAAGATATATTTATAAATGACTGTGTTGTGGAATTCACTTACAATTCTGCTTCATTAAACTTTGATTGCTAAATTCTTAAGCATTTGCACACCTACAAGAACAAGAGGTGTGATTTCACATCCCTTGCAACCCGCACGACAGCTATACGTTTAATTCAACGAATAATAGCAAACACACTGAGCTCAATCATAGCTGCCGTTGCTGGCCCCCAGACAGACCCCACCAGAAACAGACTTGTGGTCAGACGAGGTTGGGCTTGCTTCCTGTTACAACACGAGAGAAGGTGCACTATATTTGTGTATCTGAATGTATATGGAGGAGGCGGAGGGAGGAATGGGTCAGAGTTAAAGCTGTATGTAATCGGTAAAGAAGGAGGAATGAATCGCTCACGCTAGCCAAAGCGGTGGACGTTGGCTCACTTATGTGCTTCAGACATTGCTTGAGTTTGGGGATGCGTTCCGACAGGATTACAGAGTGCTCTTATTTTCACCTCACTCCATCACAGTCACAGAGTGACCTTGCGGGATGTTGGTGTCTTGTGAAATTATGTTGAATAGTGAAGCACCGGCCTGGCTCCCAGCTGAGCACGGTCAGGGCTGCTTTTATCTTTCTCACTGTCCTTCACCTCATGCATCCTGTGTATCAGTCAGCACCACCGGACCCGCACACAAATCACTCGTGACTCCTCAGAACTACCCTGTGAGCCTAGGAGGCATCGTTTTCCCCAAGTTACTCATAAAACATCTGAATCCCCTGGAAGTCCAGTGGCTTGCCCACGGACCCACAGTGAAGAACGAAAGCTATTTATTATAAAAACATAATTAGGTCAATAAGTCAACACGCTAGAAACAGTGAGAGGTTTCAAAGGAAGCAGAGACACAAGTGGTCAAGAGGAAGCTGAAAGTCTTTTGGGGTGTCATTGAAGGAGTGAAGGAAATTCACAAAGAGTTTTCCTGGGTGGGTGGTGTCTGGGAGTCATCCAGGTCCACTGTGAGCAAAGGCAAGAGGAAGAGTGAGAGCACAGGAGCGGCACAGCAGGAGTGACAGCTGGTGTAGACAGAATAGGCAACAGTCCAGAGCGGAGGATAGGGGTGCCAGGCTGGGGTGGGGTTGGAGGAGCGGGCTGGAGAAGGGTGCGCTGAATTCATCACTGCATGTTTTTGACCCAGGACTGAGGGTTATTCCCAGCTGGGCATGATGTCTGCAATAAGAATGAATATCTACTGAGCTTTAAAATTTTTTTTAGTGTTTGTTTATTTTTGAGAGAAGACCGAGAACATGAGCGGGGGAGGGGCAGAGAGAGAGGGAGACACAGAATCCGAAGCAGGCTCCAGGCTCCGAGCTGTCAGCACAGAGCCCGACGCGGGGCTCAAACTCACAAACCACGAGATCATGACCTGAGCTGAAGTCAGACGCTCAACCGACTGAGCCACCCAGGCGCCCTTCTATTGAGCTTTTAGTGTCAAGTATTCATTTATCTATTCAGCAGGCACTTATTGAGTATTGTGCCTTAGGCAATGAGGTACATTCAGGGGTATCAGTCACGGGTATGGTGCTTTCCTTTTTTTAGAGGGTATCACCACTGAACATTCGAATAGTACTTTATAATCCAGCTTCTATTCTGATGAAACACATGAACAGAGATCCAAGGGCCTCCAGGAGAAGGAACACCAAACCCTTTATGGGCATGAGAGAAGGATTTATGCAGTAGGTGATGTTGGGGCCCAGAGCCCAAAGCATGAGGAGCAATTTTCAGGCAGGGAATCCATACATGATGCTGGAGGGAGAAGGACAGCAGAAGGATCAATAAATAAACCACAAGGACTGAGGAAAGTGGTTACAGACAATGGTCAGAAGGATGCTGGTGATCCCTGAGCTATTAATGTCAGGAGAACTGTGGGGAAGGAGATTAAGGCACAAGGGATTGCATATTTTTTGGAAATGGAACAAGCAGGAGCAGTGACTGCTGGCCCCCTTCCTCAGGAGAGTAGGCATGGGTATGTGATAGAAGGGGAGGAAGCTTTGGAATATGCACACGGCACACGGCGGATATGGAGTGCGCAGGTCTGTTTTCATTAAAACGCCTTTCTAGGAATAGTATATATAGCAGTGCTACATTCCTAAGAGTGTCAGCAAATAGCCAAAAATAATAAGGCCTGAGCCCTAAAATACTAGTGTTAGAGTCAATTCATAAATTCTGACATTTCATGAATAAAATTTCATGGTTGCAATCAGAACGCTATAAATAAGTAAAGGCATATAGGAATATCTATATGTGTATATACACACGTACATATATATGTGTGTCTATGCATATATATGAGAGAGAGAGAGAGGGAAAGAAGAATCTTATGCTACAGGACACCTTAGATTCATGTGTACAGAGCTCCTCAAACATTGCTTAGCTTACATCAGAATCATCCGGAGAACTGGCTAACTGCCACCTAATACTGCAGGCTGGACACCTACCCTGCCTTAATACTCATTCCCCCGGTCACAGACACTCAGATTGCTTTCAGCCATCAGCCACCATGAGGCAAAGAGCATGGCCCTTAAGTACCTATGCAATAATTACTTCGGGATCTATAACCAGAGACAGAATCACTGGGTAATAGGGTATTCGCACACTAGTGCTTCATCAGTGATCCTACTACATAATGCGAGGGTGCTCTCACGAACAGCTGTACTGGTCTGCACTCCCGCCAGCAATATGTGAGGGTCCCTACATCCCCATATTCCTGCAACACGTGGTCTTATCAGCTTCCTGAATTTCGTTAGCCTTTGAAGCACAGAGTGGTATCTCATTTCTCATTGTCTTTTTTGGGAATAATCTTGAGCATCTGTTCATCTATTTGGTTTTTCTACCTTAACTTGCTGACTGCATGATCTTGAGTGTCACTTCACCTTTCTAAGTTGTCTCTTCTATAAAATGGGGAAAAAGTAAATCTCTCTCTCTCTCACAGGAAGGTCACGAAGTGAGAATAATGCATGCAGAGTGATTTGTACTAGGTCTGGAAAGTAGTAAGCTCTCCAGAAAAGTTAGCTACGTTTGTTGTTATTCTTGGATTTTTTAAAAATACATACGTTTTATCAAAAGGCAAATTTAGAAAGCCTTTAGGCAATTGGTTATTAGAAAATTGCCAATAATCAGAATTCAGTTAGAGGATATTCTCCTGAGGTCCCTGGAACCCACGGTGAAGGGAGATCAAGAGAAAGTGCATAGATGATAACGTCCAGATAACTGGTAATCTCAAGGTAATTGATAACGCCAGGACAAGGGAGTTTTGGTAGTGGAAGGAGGCTAACGGTAGATGAAGAAAAGAATGATATATCTTGCTCTTCCTTTTTTTGTTTACATTTCTATGGTATTATAATCACATCATTAAAACTTGCCACGTAGAGGAAGTTAAAAAAAAAAGAAATCCATGAGTTTATCACTTAATGAAACCACCATTAAAACTTTGATGGATCTTCTGTATTCTTATTATGCTTAACTCTCAATTAACTTATAAGTATGCTGATCATACAATCATGTATCATATTCAAGTAATGAAGAGAGCATACTAATTTTTCAATAGTCTGCAAAAATCACCATTTTAATTGCTTCATAATATTCCGTCAAGTGCATGTGCCAGGGTAATTATACTTCAAAGCTTGGGACTTGAAAGTAATTCAGTGTTCTCAAAAATGTATAGTATAAATTACAAATTATTTTAATCAAATGTATTTAGACATGCTCACATATCTTAGTGTAAGCCAATGTGCTGAGAAATACCTTGTATTTGTACAGCCCCATCGAGAGTAAACACTTTCGGTAATATTATCTTCAAGTGGAGCTGTGATCTGGGCAATCTGGGTATTATTACTGTGTTAGAGATGAAAGAACCAGCCAAGGCTCCGTGTTTAAGAACGTGCCTTAGATCTGACCTTTGGAAGACCCCCTACAGGGATTCCATTCCCCGGTGCATTTCCTTAATACAACATCATTCTACTTCTTAATCGAAACAGCTCGAAGTAAAGTTAACCAAGAGACTGAATCAGAATCTCTAGTGCATGTGGGTGTTTGGAAAGCTTGAGTAATCATTCTTAAGTCGCTCGATACATGGTGTCTTTTTGTAAGGCTCTGTCAGGATTTTTGTGACCATCAAATGAATATGTGAAATTGCGAGGCACAGTGAATAGACACATTCGAAATTTAAGATTTAATACAAGACTTGCAGTGTGCGTTACATAAACACATTCTGACTACTTCAGAACCTATGACGAGGACATTATGGTAAAGAATTTGTGATAAATGTGTGACAAAAGCATGTATTTCAAATAAGGAAATAATTTAACTTCTCCAATTCTGAATAGAAAATGGCACAGAATTAGTAGAATGATCATGTGCAGTTGTGTTTTTTTAAATTTTTTAATGTTTATTTTTGAGACCGAGAGAGAAAGAGGGAGAGCGTCCATGAGTTGGGGAGGGGCAGAGAGAGAGGGAGGCACAGAATCCAAAGCAGGCTCCAGGCTCTGACGCTCAACTGACTGAGCCTCCCAGGGGCTCCCGATCAAATGCAGTTGTTAATGAGCTTCTCATCAACAGAATTGTGTTTTCTCAGTATGTCACTCTCTGTGAGCACTTAGCTTCACTAGCAGAGGTGACATTAGGTTACAGTATTCTAGAGACCATCATAAAACCGCACCAGAGTTGCAATTACTCCTTCCCTGTGGTCATCGAGGTCTGACCAGTATAATCGTTGAGCAAAATAAAGCAGAGAATCGCAACTTTCAATATCATCAGTTTCTAAATAAATTACTTTGGAAGCATAATGTATAGCATGTAAATGGCCCCCAGATTATACTTTTTTACATAGCTAAAGAATATAATATAGGGAAACTGAGAATTTTATCAAGCACAATCAATCTTGATTACTAAATAAAACAGTTTTTGTGGTGCATTGAGAGCTTTTAAGTTCACTAGACAGATTAAAATAAATTTCTTGTCTGTCCATTAGGAAACTTACAATATATACCTATGATAAGTAGAAAGTTAGAAAGGGAAATATTAGCTTGTGAATAGACTAGGCTTCTTATGTACACCACTTCATTTAATTTTTACAGCAATCTCTGCCCACATGTATTCTGTGTACACAAGTAAACAGAATGGCAAAATGAACACTCTTGGACACATTCCCCAGATGTCAACTAATGGCCAGTCCTGCCCCACCCATCTCCCCCATATACTGTCTCCATTAAATTATCTTGAAACAAATAATAAGCATGCTAATCTTTCATCCTTAACTATTTCAGTTTGAATCTCTGAAAGGTAAGAGCCTTTCTTAAAACAGAACCTTGAGGGGCGCCTGGGTGGCGCAGTCGGTTAAGCATCCGACTTCAGCCAGGTCACGATCTCGCGGTCCGTGAGTTCGAGCCCCGCGTCAGGCTCTGGGCTGATGGCTCAGAGCCTGGAGCCTGTTTCCCATTCTGTGTCTCCCTCTCTCTCTGCCCCTCCCCCGTTCATGCTCTGTCTCTCTCTATCCCAAAAATAAATAAACGTTGAAAAAAAAAAAACAACCTTGAAAAATTCAACAGTAACTCATTTACATCCTTCAATATCCCATTGGTTTTCGAATTTCCAAGTTAACTGAAAAATGCATTTCCTTTTGCCAGTGTGCACATAGAGACTATAACTTTTCAAAGACAGCAATCTAATAAGAAATAAAGATTTGTTTTAAGGACTGTTGAGATCACAGCCTGTTCTCTGTGCGTATACTTTGTGTAGTGTTGCCTCATTTACACCTGTTACTCAATTGAGAGGTGAGTCCCAGAGAAATTGCTAAAGGTGCATATGTTCAGAGCAGACCCTTCTTCCTATTCTTATGGAGTGTGGTTGTCATCCCTTAGAGAACAAAGCCAGAGTAGGTCATGGTGTCTGTCATTCCTGTATTCATAAATGTTACATTTGTGACCTAAGAATTTTTGACTCTTCTGGAAGAAGTCAAAAGAAAATTTGAATGTATTTTAGAACAATAAACTCTATGGTACATATTGCATTAAGATAAATGTTATTTATGTGTTAAATAATAAGCCTCAATATGTGTCATTGGAATTCTAGTAGAGGTTGCCCTCAGAGTCATTCATTTTAGTTTTTTTTTAATCTATGGAGAGGAAGACATTTTATCAGTTTCTTAAGGGAGTAATTAATGGTTATTCTATTATATATATTATATACTATAAATAATGTAGTTTCAAATAAGGAGAATTTGAAAACCTGTACAATATCATTGAAACCACATGCATTGTATTTAATAAACTGACTTTGAGGATGCATACACACATCTCTAATAAAAGTTATGTATGTTTAAATTTATTACATACTTTTGAAATGTTTTTAAAATGTTCATCAAGTAATCTCAGTTGCATTGAAACAAATAATACGGGCATTTAGGAACCTCTTATTGCTGCATTGGTACTACAATTACACACACTGAAATATAATTCCCCAAGTTTTTATTCAAACGCTAGTTAGAAAAGGATAACTTTGCATTCATGAAGTTAAAACTATTTTTATTTAAGCGACTTTTGTGGGAAGTATTTTCTTGATATTTTTTTTGTCTTGGGGTTAAAAATACTGTCCACGACCCCCAAGTAAGTATTAGGCTTTATTTCCTAAATGGGATTGTCACTTTGATGAAGGACATTCAGAGGAGCTGCTGTTTCTCTTTTGACTGTGTAGCTGGGAGACTCAGGTATTAAACCCAAATAATGCCATTCGGTCACTCTCATTAGCTGTGAATGACAGTGTGCCGTGTGCCGGCACGTGATCGCCACACCACAGCAACCACAAACTGCAATTTATTGTTATTATGAGCCAGGCAGATGTTAACCTCTTTATTTTACTTAATTTATAGTTCAAACTTTGGAAGTAATTACTTCTATCCCCAATTTATAGATGAAGAAACAGAGGCTTAGGAATATATCTCCTTCAAGTTTCTCCAGCTAATAAGATCCCTGACTATTATGAGCCACAGTTGTCGGCAACTGTCTGTCCTTTTCCAGGGCCAACCAAGGTGTCTTGGTAAAAAGTTTGGATGGAAATCCTTAATTTCTCTTTACGGAGAGGGGGTGAAGGCATTATTAATGTTTCAGTTGTTGTTGGAAGAATGATCATTGGGGCTTGAAAAAAGCTGTCTATAGAGGGAAAAGCAGTATTTGAACACAAAATAAATGAGTTTATGTCGTCTGGGTTGAGTAGGGAAAAGAACTTCCCAAATTGCAGATATCCTAGCATTAAAAATGGAGCACATGCATTAAGGCATTTAAGTTCTCTGTGTTCTTTGTTCCATTTATCTATGTCAAGGTACCCATGGGTATGGGAGCCATTTACTGGTTTGTTTTCTTGTTTTGTTACATCTGGCAGTGTTTCAAAAGGCAATGCAGGTAGGCAGGTGTTATTATTGATTGAAATAAAAAACAGTTTTGTGCCAGTCTCTCTAACCCATTGTCTGCTGCATGCATTTATTCAGCTTCTGCTCCCATAGGGCATACGAGTGGGTCTCTTTGGTGAAGAATAGGTTAAGAAAGTGCACATTTCACTCCCTGATTGCATTATCACTAAATAAAGTAGGCTCTTCTTTGTGTAATGAAACTTTAATTGTGTGACCAAATTATACAGACTCTGAAGGTCAAACGACCCAAAATAATACCACATTGTATTTTAGTCCATGTGTTCTAAAAATATTTGGTGAAATTTAAAGTTGGCACCAATGTGAAAAGGAATACTTTAGAGGCCATTTATCTTTGTATCTGCTAAGACTGAGGGTTATAGTTAGACGCGGCCAGTAATATAGCTTCTCTGAGTGACAAGCTTGTATGAAAGTTTAGATGTTGATCTAAGTGAAGATACATTGTTCACCGGTTATATATTGTATATGGTATTTAATGTACATCACAATGTGCATTGCAGTATACATTAGTGTGCATACAATACACATTAGTACTATAATGTATTTAATGTATGTTAAATAATGAATGGCTCCAGAGACCAAAATGAGAGCCTAAAGCTGTAAGGAACCCTAAGGGCTGATTGAACTCTATCCAAGCTTTTAAACAGTTCAGTTTTGAAAATTAAGTATAATGAAGTGGGTATTTTGTTTTATTCTGCTGGAAAGATTGGTTGCTTTTTAAGTCTCTTTCTAAAACACGTATTGAAGTTTGTACTTGGAAAAAATGATTAGCAGTCATTTAATAAATAAATGGCATTTTGAAGCACCCTGAAGACTAGTCAATATATTGGAAAGACTGTATAGAAACATTAATAGAAGGTAGAGGTGAGAAATAATTTATTTTAAATTTTATAATATCTCTAATAGAGAACAGTAGTTTTCTTTCATTACTGAACAATAGTTATTTTAATATGGTCATAAGAATGCCATTATTCCTTGTAATATTAATGGTAAAAAGAAAGATGTTAATGGAGCTCTTTATGGTATAATGCATGAAAAATTATATGATATCTAAAATCTGAAGCTGAAAGGTACTTCTCATGGTGTTCTTAATGATCTATAGAAAAGCACAAAAGTGAAAAATACAGTTTTAATGAAGTATTCTTCAGAATCTTATCTTTTTGCTTTTGGATAAATACATGCAAATTTAAATCTTGACTGCCTTCGCTGAACTATCTTTTAAAGCATTAAGGACTTACTTCTTTGACAAAGTTGGCATAATTATTTTCATTTAACTTTTCATAGTGAAGTGCAACACACCTCCAAAGAGACAAAAGGTGCACACACACACACACACACACACACACACACACACATCAGTGAATTATCAAAAAGTGAACATACTTATGTCAATATTACCTCGGCCAAAAATATTACAATATCTCAAGCACCTCCTTTCATCCTTTTCTGATCACTACCACCTCTCTCTTCTCCCCAAGTCATCACCATCGTGACTGTTAATGCTTGTTTTGAATTATATACCCAACAAGTCATGTAACATACACTTCTTTACATCTGGCTACCTGGGGTAACATTATGTTGTATATAATTGATTTGTTTTCATTGCTTTACAAAATCCCGTTATATAAACATATCTGAATGTGTTTATCCGTTCTACAAATGGATGTGTGAGTTGGATTTGGAGACTGTCCTGAATAATTCTTGAAGAACATTCATGTGCATTTGGTGCACAATGCTTGCTTTTCTGGTGGGCACACTCTTGAGAAGGGAATGGCTGGCGCATAACGTGTGTGTTTACTTTTAGTGGAACACGTGAAAGACTTTTTATGGAGATTGTGTTAATTTACACTCCCAACAGCAGTGTTAGAAAAATTCCATTTCTTCCACATTCTTGACAGCATTTGGTATTGTCAGTTTTCTTTTAATTCTAGCTTTATGTTGTTTCCCCCAGTTTTAGCTATTCTGGTTGGTGTGCAGAACTTTCTCTATGGTTTTAATTAGCCCTGTGCCTAATGAGGTTGGACACCATGGCATGGGTTTGTTAGTAATTTTGGTATTTCCTTGTCCCTTTTTCATTATTGCTTTAGAGTTCTCTCCTAAATTCTGTACACTAATATACTGAAAACTGGGTTCTTCCATTCTTTGGCTTCTCTTTTCACTATTTTAACATCTTTCAATGAACACAAGTTCTTAGTTTCATATATTCTGATTTGTCAGCCTTTCGTCTTATGTGTCAACCTTTCCTTTTGTGTCATGTTCAAGACACCTTTGCCCTCCTCCAGGTTCCGAAGATATCCAGCTATGCTGCCTTCTAACACATCTTTGCTAACTTTATAGTTTTGCCTTTCACATTTAGATTTGTAGTCTTACTGGAATTCCTTTCTGTGCATGATTTAAGGGAGTGATCAACCTTCCTTTTTCCCCCCTCCTTTCTTTTCTTTTTTCTTCTTTTTCCTCAGTGTGGATGTTTGATTGACCCAGCACTGTACATTTAAAAGAGGTGGTTTATTGTTTGTTTGTTGTTTTTTAACTGCTCTGCATTGCAAACATTGTCAAAATCCTCTCTTCATAGATGTTCAGTCAGTTTCTGGATTCTCTATTCTGTTCCATTGGTCTGTTTGAGGAACCTTCTGCCAATATGACATTCTATTATATTTGTGCCATTATGAGACTTGATATCCAGTAAAGAAAATCCTCCAGCTTTGTTTTTCTTTAGGAGTATCTTGGTGATTTCTGTCCCTTTATGTTTTCACTAACAATGTATGAGAGTTCTTATTAATTCACATCCTCACCAGTATTTGGTGTTGTCAGTGTTGTGGATTTTGACTATTCTAAAAGGTGTGTAAATTCAATTCATATTTATATATAGACTTTCATTCAGCAGGTTTGCTAAACACGCTCTATAGAGTAAAAAAATTTCTATACACATAATCATCCAATGTATGAATGACAGCTGACTTCTTTCTTTCTTTCGAATCCATATTATCTGTTAAATATTTTTCTTACCCTAGTTAGAATATTCACTTCATCGTGAATGAAGGGGTCTGTAGAGAACATACTTTGATTCCCACACTCAAAGCAGATCTCCACATTTCTTCTAGCATGTGACAGCTTGCTGTAAGGTTTTTATAGATATCCTTTGCAGATTTAGAAATTCCCTTTATGGCTAAAAGTTTTAATCATGTTTAGATGTTGAATTTAATCAAATGCTCTTTCTATATCTGTTTAGAAGATCATATTTTCTTCAGTTTGATTAATTACATTGAAGGATTCTTAAATATTAAGCAATCCTTATGTTCCTGGAAGACACTTGATTAAGTGATGAGCTATTAAACTTTTTCTTTATTTCTATATACTCTAGCAACTTCGCAATTAATTTTACAGGATAGTAAGAATTGTGTTTATGAATAAGATTGGCTTTTATTTTCCTTCTTGTAAATTCTTTGTCAGATTTTGATATCAAGGTTAGGCTAGCCTCATGAAACAAGTTGGGAAGCATTCTGTTTTTCTACTTTTTGAAGGTGTTTGTATAAGATCAGTGTTATTTTGTCCTTAAATGTTTAGAAGAATTTACAAGGGAAGACATCAGGGCCTGGAATTTTCCATGTGTGAATATTTTTTAATTATGGATTTAATTTTGCCAATAGAGATAGGCTACTCAGATTTTCCTGTTTTTCATCTGTTTTGGCAGGTTACTGTTTGTTTGGAATTTGTTCACTTAATGTTCAAAAACCTTTCACAATAACCTCTTATTGTCATTCTAACTTGTATGGGATCATAGTGGGGTTGCTCTTTCGAATTCCTGGTATTGATCAGTTGTGTCTCTTTTTTCTTTTCCTTGATCAGTCTAGCTAGGGTTTCATTAATTTCAATGTTCTTTCAAAGCCTTATATCACTTACTTTGTGTTTCATTCTTGGTTTTAGTTTACTATATTTTTTTCCCTAAGGTCTTACCATCCATCCTTTTTTTTTTTTTTTGAAATTTATTGTCAAATTGGTTTCCATACAACACCCAGTGCTCAACCATCCGTCCTTATTAGCTCATTAATCTTCTGCCTTTTTTCTTTGGATGCCCATGTACTCAGTACCAGTGACTTCTCATGCACTTGTGATATTGGTAATTTGGGTCTTTCTCTCTTATTTGTTTGGACAACATGAGTAGGGACTTATCAATTTCAGCAAATTTTTCCAAGAAACAGCTTTTGATTTTGTTGATTTTCTCTGTTTTTCTGTTTTTAGTTTCATTTATTTGTGCTCTGATTTTTTATTATTTTATTTTGCTTATTTTTGATTTATATTACTCTACATTCTCTAGTATCGTAGGGTACATTCTCTAGTATCGTAGGGTGGAAACTGATTTATTTAGATCTTTGCCTTTTTAAAAATGTATGCTTTTAGTGCTACAAATGCTGGTATATCTCACAAATTTTGATAAATTATATTTTTATTTTCATTTAGATCAATTTTTAAAAATTTGACTTGGGACATATGCCTAAACCCTTGGGTTATTTCCAAATATTTTGGGGTTTTCTAACTATCATTCTGTTACTGGTTTCTAGTTCAATCCTGTTGTGATTTGAGAGCATACTTTGTACAGTTCACAATTCTTTTAAATTTGTGAGGGTGCGATTTAGGGCCTATAACGTGGTCCATCTTGATGAATATTTCATGTGATCTTAAGAAGACTGTTTCTGCTGCTGTTAGATGGAAAATTTTAAAATGTCAATTCGATCCAGTTGACTAATACCGATATACACGTCTTCTGTATTCTTACTGTTTTTCTGTCTTTTTGATGTATCAACTACTCCACCTATAATAATGGATTTGTCTATTTCTCCCTGTGGTTCTATCAGCATTTGCCTCATGTATTTTGACCCTTTTGTTGTTACGTGCTATACATAGAGGATTGTTATACCATGTTGGAAACTTGGCTGCTGTGTCAGTTTATCTCTGATAATCTTTCTTGTTCTGCAGGCTGCTTTGTTTGAAATTAACATGGCTACTCCAGCTTTCTTTAGATTGGTGTTAGTGTTTGGCTAAAATACAAAATGAAAACCAAACTTGAAAATTCCCTGAGCAGACAAAACCATTTAAGCCACATAAGCAAAACTGAATCTAGATTATTCCATGAATGTAAGTGAAACTTAAGTCATTTTCCTAAAGATGGTACAAGATAACTATTTTTAACCATCTGGAAACCCCTATTGTAATAACCAATCACGTAAAGGTCAAACAACTTCCTCATTTTCATTTTATGAGCCATCCTGTAATGCCGTGCTTCTAAGCCTCATAGAGTTTTGGTTTGAAAGCTCCCAGTTCTTTTATTTATTCATTTATTTATTTATTTATTTATTTATTTCATTCTTTTATTTATTTATTTATTTATTTATTTAATGCTTATTTATTTTTGAGAGGTGGGGAGGGGTAGAAAGAGACAGAGACACAGTATCCGAAACAGGCTCCAGGCTCCAAGCCATCAGCACTGAGCCCAACGCGGGGCTCAAACTCATGAGCCATGAGATCATGACCTGAGCTGAAGTCAGACGCTCCACTGATTGAGCCACCCAGGCGTCCCTGAAACTCCCAGTCCTTGAACTGTTCTGATATGCACAATAAACTCTTACTAATTACTATTTTATTGATCTGGTGGTTTAAATTTTGCTATTTTTAGATTTTTGACATTAGCATGGTAAATCTCTATCCTTTTACTTTTAACGTATTTTAGTCTTATATTGAAAGTGAATTCCTTGCAGATGAACTATAGTTGGGTTTCATCATTCTTTATATATAGCCTGACAATCTCTGTCTTTTAATGTAGTATTTAGACTGCAGCTAAATATAGTATTTAGACTGTAGCTTTTAAAGTGATTTTTGATATATTTGGATTAATATCTACTATGTTTGTAACTGTTTTCTGTTTGTTGCATTTGCCTTTTGTTTCTTGCTCCCCCTTTTTAATGTGTTATCTGAGTTTGAGAATTTTGTATGATTCAATTTTATCTCTTTCCGTACTGATATACTTAAAAAAATTTTTAGTGACTGCCCTTGCCTGTCAAAGTCCATCTTCAAATAACATTATACTACTTAATAAATAGTGCAGGTAACTTAGAATACGCCCAATCCCTCCCTCTCATTACCTGCAGTGTTGCTGCCATGCATTTAATTCATCGAAGTGCTATCATCACCCAACAGATTTTGACTAATCTTTCTTTAAACAGTTATCTTGTAACTAACAATAAAAAATTATTTTGTCTTAAGTTCTTTTATTCCTTCTCAAGTGCTCTTCCTTTCTCTGCATGTTTCTGACCTATGTCATTTAACTTTTGTATAAAGAACTTCTTTGAAATATTTTTTGCAGAGCAAGTCTGGTAGCAATGAATTCTGTTGAGTTTTGTCTGAGAAAGTTTTTATTTTTTCACTTTTGAGAGAGAATTTCTCCAGGTAGAGAATTCCAAGTTTATTTTTACTTCTTTCAACACTTTAAATATTTCACTTCACTCTCTTCCTGCTTCCGTGTTTTCTGATGAGAAGTCCAATATAATTCTTACCCTTGTTCCTCTGTAGGTATGATGTTTGCTTTTCTCTGGTTCTTTTAATATGTTCTCTATATCTTTGGCTTTCTGCAGTTTGATTATATTTTGACTCAGTATAGAGTTTATTTTGACTTCTAATCTGCTTGTTACTCTTTGAAATTCCTGGGCCTACTTTGGGGTCTGTCATTAATTTTGGAAAGTCGTTGGCCATTATTCAAATATTTCTTCCACTCCATTCTCTCTTTCTTTACCTTCTGGTATTCCACTTATGCACATGTTACAATTTTTGCAGTTATCCACAGGTGTTGGATATTCCCTTCTGCTTTTTTCCTTTTTGCATTAGAGTGCAGGAAGCTTATGTTTTCTTATCTTTGAGCTCACTGATTCTTTCCTGGGTTGTGTTGAATTTATTGATGTGCCCGTCAAAGACATTCTCCATTTCTGTCACGGTGTTTTTGATTTATGATATTTCCCTTTGATTCTTTCTTAGAGTTTTCATCTCTCTGTTTATCTTACCCATCTTTCTTGCATGCTGTCCACTTGTCTCATTAGAACCCTTAGCATATTAGAGTTGTTTTAAACTCGTAGTCTGATAATTCCAACATCTGAGATGTATGTAATTGATGATTGTTTTGTCTCTGCAGTGTGGTTTTTTTCTGGCCTTTTGGCATGCCTTGCATTTTCTCTCCGAAATGTGGACATGTTGTATTAAATTTTTGTTTGTTTAATGTTTATTTATTTTTGAGAGAGAGAGAGAGACAGAGCATGAGCAGGGGAGGGGCAGAGAGAGAGAGGGAGACACAGAATCAGAAGTGGCTCCAGGCTCTGAACTGTCAGCACAGAGCCCAACGTGGGGCTCGAACTCATGAACAGCAAGATCATGACCTGAGCTGAAGTCAGACCCTTAACCGACTGAACTACCCAGACACCCCTGGACATGTTGTATTCAGTAATGGGAACTGAAGTGAATGGAATTTTTGTGTTAGGATTTTTATTAACCTGGTGAGGAATTGGGCTGTATTTAATGTTTGATGTAGGTGTTGTTGGTGCCGGAAGCTTCAAATTCATCTAATACTCTTAGATGAATTTTTGTCTCTCCTCTTGACTTTGGGGTCCTCTTCAGAGGTGGTCCGTGTTTACAGTGCTTTCAGCTGTTATCCAGTATTATTATACTGGAGTTCTGCTGGTTGGATGTTATGATATGAGGGTATGAGAGCATTCTGTGTTATTCCAGCTAAATGTCAGTGTTTGTAGTGGGCTTCTGTCTTGAGACTGTGACCTTCACTAGTGTGTCTCTAGGGGCATAGCTCGTTCCCTTCCTGCCCTTACTTCTTTTCCTGGCTATTGACTCCTGTTGACTGTTCCCTTGGGTGGGACAGGGAGAGTAGGGAACCCAGAGTGGGAAGAATGTTCTTCCCTAATGGGGATGAGGCTCTGGCAAAGTCTTTCCTCCTAGACAGTAGGCCTTTGTTGTGCAGAACACTTGGGGCGTATTTCACAATAATTACCTTTCCCTTACCCTGCCAGAGCCAGGAGGGAATCTTTTTCTGATCTTCATGGAGAACGTGAAGGTTTCCTAAAAGTCAAGTTCACAGAAATGTAGGGCCCTCTAAGACTGTGGTCCCCAGGAGTTTCTCTCTCTCTCTGTCATGCCAGCTCACCCTCAGCCTCCATCAGTTTATCACTATTACCACATAAGCAACCCTATCAGTTTCTGGCACCAGTGGCAGATCTCGGTGAACAGATCTTGGCTCTGACTCTTTGGATCGTCTTGTTTCTCCAGATTCCAGGGCGATAGTTTGCCATGGTTTTAGTCAGCTCAGGCTGCAGTCACAAAACACTGCAGACTGGTGGGTGGCTTAAACAAAACAGACCTTTAGTTTTCACAGTTGTGGAATTGGGAAAGTCCAAGATCAAGTTGCTGGCTAATTCAAACCATTCCTGGTCAGAACCCACTTCCTGGCTTGCAGACATCAGCCTTCTCAGTGTCTTCCACTGGCTCTGGTCTCTTTTCTCATGATTATGACGCTAATCCCATCATGGGGGCCTGCCCTCATGACTTCATCTAAACCTAATGACACCCCAAAGGCCCCACTTTCAAATACATCGCATTGGGGTTAGGGCCTTAATATGAATTTTGGAGGGACACAATCCAATCCATAGCACCAAATAACCTAAGTTTTCTGACAGGTCTGAGAAAGGTCATTGATTTTCAGTCTGTCTGACTTTGTTGTTGCTTAGAGTACAGTCATGATTTCCAAGCTCTTTAAATACAGAGCTGATGCCTTTCCTGTTTACTAGTTAGTATGTGTGTGTGTGTGTATCCACGACTCCGAATTGCCCTTTAAGAACAGTTTTCACTGCTGCTTTCTTACTTTCTGTGGTGTGTAGGACTTTATGTATGAAAAATGAAAACACAATTTGCGACCTAGAAAGATATCTTTCTACAGAATGTAACTACGTTTGCTTCTGCGGGTAGAAACGAGCACCAGACTTTTCTGACTATCTTAATGTTATTTCACAGATTGAGGAGATAGGAAGCTGAATTTTAGTCCCTCTAAGGAGTTGTCTGTCTGTGACTTACCCTTTTTCCTAAGCTGTAGACCCTCTGAGTTCCGATACAAAATCTGTGGAAGCTTACAGGATATCTTCATCCTTGGGGGACCTAGTTCTAAAATTTTGTCTTTAACCCTGTGCAGTTGTAAAAAGATCTGATGTTCAGGTTCTTTCTGTCTCAGGTTCTATTCAGGAATCCTAGAAAGAGAAAAGGGTCTCAAAGGTAGGGCTCTATTTTATTGTCTTTGAGCGCTTCATTCCCTATTTTTTATTTTGTGCAACTTTTCTAGCAGGAGGATTGTTCAGAATTTCCTAGTCTACCGCTACCATAATATGATGATTTTTTAAAGCTAAAAGTTATCTTTCAATAAAATTTTAGTCTTCCAAAGAACTAGACATATCTTACCCTAATATAAATTTAACAGTAATGACCTATCCATGTGTCTTCCATAAAACAATTTATTGCCGTCTCTGAACAATAGTTACAAACTATAGCAAAGGCCGTATCGTTCATGTGCTTTTTTGCTCTTGCCGTTCGATTCTTCCATCCTGAGAAGTGAAACATTCTATGCTAAAAGGGATAAAACAGTGTATTTTACAACTTGGTTTCTTCACAGATTCTAATATAATGGGCAAGACATGGGACCTTACTGAAATACTGCCAAGAATTCGGTATCTCCCTGCAAGTAAATATTTTAAAGACAGTATTTTCAGAGCAGAGGGGGTGGTAGAAACTGATTTTATATCAATAAAATTCTGTATTCTTATTTTGAAATTTAAGACTTATCATAAACACAGAACAACCCTTAACTTTCTAATTTGATTCCTCTACTCTCATTGCTATTTCTTTATTACAATTAATGAATGACATTCACACTCACTTAAGAGAGAATCGGCATTTATACGTAGAGTTACAATGGGCTTATTCAACATATGTTTACAAGTTACTTACTTGGGTTTATGCTAGCAAATTTCCCACTTTCCAGTTGTTATTTTTTCTTTGCTTTCTCAGTTTTTTTAATTTTTTGTTTTTAGACGAGACAGTCTCTTGGGAGGCTCTCTGGTGCACTTGGTAAATATTTATAACCAACACCATAAAACAAAGGTCTGACTTCCATTAGACAGCATGTTGTTACGATGCATTCAGTGTCCGCCTGTCAGCTGACTGTGTCAAAATGAGTTGTTCTTGGAAATAGGTCATATGTGAGTCACATGAATTCTCATAACAAGAGAGGTCAGAGGATTTTCATGTTTGCCTGCTGGTCATGTTGAATTTATATTCGTATTGCTGTTTATTTTGGTGGGAGCTAAACCAATTTTTATGTAATTACACAGCCTGCTATGTAACTACATGTAAGTGGTCCCATGTTTCTGATTTATTACAGAAGTGTTTTGGATCCCCTTATGAACTGCCATATGGGCATTTCCCTTTATGCATCTTGACTTTCATAGATGAGTTGCTCAATTAATATTTATAAAACAGATGAATGCTGTTATACCTCTTCATAAACTTTAGAATCATTATGGACATACTTAAAATCTTGTGAAGAACTTTAATTCATTAACTCCATAAATTATCTCGGTTAGAATGCATTTTTAAACCATCTATGAATACCTCGTTGAGCTTGAAAATCAAGTCTCCAAGAAAAGAAAAATACAATTAAGGCTTTTTGATTTTTGTCACATAAGACACATGACCTTAATTCTACTTGTAGGTGTTTCATACATTTGATGAAATACTGGCATATTCTTTTGCATTTCGTATCTGTGAGGAAGTTATCATTTTATGTACGAGTCCTATTGATGATTGAACGTTTGTCTTTTCTTTTTATTCTACTCCAGTAATTTTGAGAAAATGTAAAGTTTATGGAACCATGCTTTTGTCTATAATAGTTAACTGGGAGAGCTGTGTTCAGCGATCATCTGAGTCGTATTACTCTCAATATGTCAAAGATTTTAAGTGTAAATTATGAGAAAGAGTGGGGGGAGCCTCAGATAAAATATCAAGCTTCCTCTAGGGCGACTGGTTTAGCTTTCATGTTCTTTTGGAAGGAAGCCTATTGATAGTTTAGCTAAATTATGTTCTCTGGAGTCAGCAAAGCCTGGGATTAAATCCTTCCTCTGCCACTTCTTAGCTGTGTGGCTTTAGACACACAACTTCTATAATTTTCATTATCCTCAATTTTAAAGTGGGTGCAAAAATGACTATCTTACAGCATTGATGGAAGTATTACAGCTGCGTAATGCATTTCTCCTGCACCTGACCCTGAGTACAGATTTGCACACTGAAGACCTTTAGACTGATAACACAGAACACGTTTGCTACATATTTCTCCCCTTGGAAGTTAGCCCTGGTGAATCCTTCTCCTGAAATCTCTTCCATCTCTAAAGTTTTGCAATGATATAGGGAGGGGAAAAGAGCATGGCTTATTCACAAGCCAGAAAATTTTTCATAATCAGCCAAAGACCAAAGCACAAATTGGCTTGGCATGCATTAGAAATGCAGATTCCAGGGTTTAGCACATGGGGTTCAGGATCTAGAAATTGCATTTTTAAAATATAATTTATTGTCAAATTGGCTTTCATACAACACCCAGTGCTCCCAACAAGTGCCCTCCTCAATGCCCATCACCCACTTTCTTCTCTCCCCTGCCCCATCCAACCTCAGTTTGTTCTCTGTATTTAAAAGTCTCATGTGTGGGGCGCCTGGGTGGCGCAGTCGGTTGAGAGTCCGACTTCAGCCAGGTCACGATCTCGCGGTCCGTGAGTTCGAGCCCCACGTCGGGCTCTGGGCTGATGGCTCAGAGCCTGGAGCCTGCTTCCGATTCTGTGTCTCCCTCTCTCTCTGCCCCTCCCCTGTTCATGCTCTGTCTCTCTCTGTCCCCCAAAAAATAAATAAACGTTGAAAATAAATAAATAAATAAATAAATAAATAAATAAATAAATAAATATAAAAGTCTCTTGTGGTTTGGCTCCCTCCCACTCTGTTTGTAACTTTTTCTCCCTTCCCTTCCCCCATGGTCTTCTGTTAAGTTTCTTAAGATCCACATATGAGTGAAAACATATGATATCATGTGTTTTCACTCATATGTAGAAATTGCATTTTTAAACAGCTCCTCAAGTAATTCTAACAGACACCAAAGTTCAGAATCTATAATAAAAGGAAAGACAGGAGCGCCTGAGTGGCTCAGTTGGTTAAGGTCTGACTTCCGGCTCAGGTCATGATCTCCCAGTTTTGTGGGTTTGAGTGCCTCGTGGGGGCATCAGAGGCTGCACTAACATTACGGAGCCTGATTCTGTGTCTCCCTCGCTCTCTGCCCCTCCCCCACTAGCACTCTTTCTCTCTCAAAAATGAATAAACATGAAAAAAAATTAGGAAAACAGTGAAGACATAAACATCCACATAATAAAATTATTTTTTTTAATGAGCAACTTAAGTGCTCGCTTCGGCAGCACATATACTAATGAGCAACTTAAATCCATGCGTTCTTTATGAACTTGCGATGGTGTGAAAAAAGTATTCATAGCAAGTTGAAGAATATCTCTTAGGCGAGGGAAGTACATTTGAAACCTGATAGTATGCATAGAACTTTTCATTCATAAGGTAATGTAACATCAGCCACATCCCTAATTGACTACCATTCTGAAAAAGAGGCCCATTAAATACAGAATTCCAAAGCAAAGTCTTTATCTTATGCATTGAAAAAATTTCACCATGAGGAGCAAGACAAGACGAACATTATTGCTCAGTTAACGAATTCTTAATTAATAGCAATGATTCCTGTTCTCTGGCTGACATTGATCCTAGGAAGTTATTTAAGGTGCTCAGAGCATTCCAAGATAGTGTTCTGCCTGTTCTGTCCCTGAACACACTTCCTCTGTCTGCATCTTCTTTCATTATACTGATTATTATAAAATTAAAAATGTTCATTTAGAAAAAAACCCCAGATGTGACTGGAATGTGCTAAGACCCCCGTATCCCCCACCTCACAAGTTCCCTCACCCTTTGTAAGAAAAAGCTGCTTAAAAGTTTGAATGTGCCAAGACATTTTTATTACGTATATAAGCTAAGCACCTTATATTTCTTCTTTATGTTCTGAAAATTTACATAGCTCATAAATCGATCAGGTAAAATGTGAACGATTGCCACGCGTGGACCTCCCCCTTCCATTTACCTGTCTGTTGCCACGGCCACTATGTATCTTTCCTCTTAATCCTTTAAGATGTTGAGAACATCATACTGGCATCTGTCTAAATCTGTGAATGTGCATTAATGTTGAAAAACCATGAGATCTTTCGGAAGGTTATCTAATTCATCATCCAGCTGTTCACCGAAAGAAATCAGAATTGTATTAGCCTGCCAGAGGCACCCAGGAAAATAGAATCGAAGTGTAAGGGGGTCTGATTAGGATTGAATGTCAGTGGACCAGGGCCTCGACCCGCATTGCCTTTCCCACATTGCCCTGATTTGGGGAGCCTGGAAACACACACGGGGGCACACACACACACACACACACACACACCACCAATGCCCAGAGTATGAAATTTTGACCAGTGAGAAGGTTGGAGCTTTCTGGAAGGGTCTGATTACAAAGTTAAAATACCTGTGGAATTAAGCAGTGTTCTCCTGTCTATGTTCTGGGAAATAATAGCTAAGAATGAGGACCTAATATGTTTAAAACATACCAGACAACTATCCCTGTCATGGGAGATACAGTGCACTTTAGCACATTCACAGTTGACATGCTCTTAGAGGTTCTGTAAATAAGACACCTGTTGAATTTTGTTTTGTTTTGAAGCCCAGTCTTTCCCAAACATACGCATCCAACAGGTATCTTATTGTGAACCACTTTGAGCCAAGCCATGTTCTAGGTACTATGGATGGAGGGCACGGAAGGTCTTTGCTTTCGTGGAGCTCATTTTCTAGTGGGATAAGATAAACAAACAATAATCGAACAGAAGAAGACCCCAAATAATGAGTAATATGAAGAAAATAAAATAGGCAATAAGGTGTGATGGGGGTGTGCCAGGTACACTGCCTTTGCAACTGTGATTAGCAAGGGCCTGACTTAAGGGGTAATATTTTGACCAAAGCCTCAAAGGGCAAGAAGAGCTGGTTGTGCCAGAGACCTTGCAGAGAGAACTTACAGAGCAGCAGAGACAGCTGGTGCAAAGGCCCTAAGCAGCCCTGAGCTTGGTTGTTCTAGGGGCTCCAGGGTGGCATAAACCTAATGGAGGGTGTTGTCAAAGAGCGTGTGTTTGATAAGGAGATTGGATTTTGTTCTAAGTGGTAAAGAAAGCAGTTGGGGTTACATGGTTTGATTTACCTTTAAAATTAAAACAATTTTTTAAATGTTCATTTATTTTTGAGAGAGAGAGAGAGCACCTGTGCGCGTGCAAGTGGGGGAGGGGCAGAGAGGGAGACACCGATCTGAAACAGGCTCCAGGCCCCGAGCTGTCAGCACAGAGTCCAACACGGGACTTGAACTCACTAGCCGTGATATCATGACCTGAGCTGAAGTCGGATGGTTAACCAACTGAGCCACCCAGGCACCCACCTTTAAAAATGTTTTTGGGGGCGCCTGGGTGGCGCAGTCGGTTAGGCGTCCGACTTCAGCCAGGTCACGATCTCGCGTTCCGTGAGTTCGAGCCCCACGTAGGGCTCTGGGCTGATGGCTCAGAGCCTGGAGCCTGTTTCCGATTCTGTGTCTCCCTCTCTCTCTGCCCCTCGCCTGTTCATGCTCTGTCTCTCTCTGTCCCAAAAATAAATAAACGTTGAAAAAAAAATTTTTTTAAATGTTTTTGACTTCTCAGAGAGGAAGAGACTAGGGCTGCATATGGGGTTGGTGCCAGGGAACAGGAGAACAAAAAAGGTGAGGACGAGGTCATTGAGACAATTCTGGTGAGATGATTCTTTGTTGAACTGGGTGGTCATAGCTGAGATGAAGAGAGGTGCCCAGATTTGGGATATAATTTGGAGGTGCCATCACAGAACTGCCTGTGGTGTGTGAGCCTGAGAGCTGGTGTATGGAATATTGGTGGAGTGGGAGCAAGAAGTAGGGAATCGATTGATAAGGGGAGCCAAATCAAATTAATTTGACTATGAAACACTGAGCCTTTAAAAAAATGTATTAGAAAATATTTTGGCCAAATCATAAGAGGCTCTTAAAAGCTGAGAATAAACTGAGGGTTGATGGGGGAGGGGGAGGGAGGGAAAGTGGGTGATGGGCATTGAGGAGGGCACCTGTTGGGATGAGCACTGGGTGTTGTATGGAAACCAATTTGACAATAAATTTCATATTAAAGAAATATTTTGGTAAATGCTGCTAAAGGGATATTAGTGAAATGGAAAGAAAAGTAGGTAAATGAGCAGGCTCCCTGTATATAGGTATTCGTAATGTATTTGCCTTTTTCTTATGCAGTCTACATGAGGCCGGCCGTATTTGTTGATCCAGTCAGTCATGGTCAACAGACCTACCAAGAGCGTGAATAGATCCCTTATTTTGTTCCTACATTTGCTGATTGTTACAGTTGAAAAAAAAAAATCAAAAGAGGGGAAAAGGAGAAAAAAAAAAAAAGAAGGAGGAGGAAGGGAGGATGGGTAGTGGAGGAGGAGAAGAAGAAATAAAAAAATAAATATAAATTATTGAGAACAACTTCCACTTCCCCTAACTTTTTCATATATGAAAGCGTGCCATTCGTCATGGAGGAGAAAACTAAAGTGCTTAGATGTTAGGTGCTCTGGTGTGTGGCTTTTGCAGGTGAACTACGTGGTAGGCAGATGCATCCTGGTTTTGCGGAAGGAGGGTAGCTCTTGGTCTTACCATACAACAGTTTTCCAAATACCAGAGGGTTATTTTCTACCTTTCTGACCTTTCATTTCCTCATCTGCACTTTGTGCCAGCTTAGCATCATTCTCAAGGTCTTTCTAGCTTTCAGATTCTAGAGTCTGTAAGTCTAATTATAGGTCTTCCCAATTGTTATTGCTTCTAATTTCCCTTAACAGTTTTTCTTTTTTAATACAGGCACTTTTGTGTTGTTATTTTTTTTATTAAATCACTTTGACGTACCGGCAGTGCAGTGCGTGAGGTTGAACAGCCTGTTTTCAGAGTGTAGTTCCTTAGTTCTGAATGGGTGATACTTTTGTTTATGTTACTAAGAGGATAAAATGAAACAATGGAAACAGGTTCCTAACTTTTATCATTCATCAGTGACTAAGCAACTTCTTTGCTGAATCAGATCCTGCTTTTTTAATGCGGGGAGAAGATTTTCTCAAAATTTTTTTGTGCCATTCACAATGTTAATGCCTTTTAAGTATAATTTGCACTTTATACAAACAATGTTTATTGAAGGTATCATGTTGAAAGCTGGCTTAATGGGGAAGGTGGAATTTCATCTGCTCTCAATATAAAGAAAAGCTTGAGCAATCGTGACTTCTGTGTGAAAGAGGGACATTACAATGTAACTGGTAATAATGATTTTCTTGGAGAAGGCAGCCATTTTTATAGTAAAAAAACAAATCAGACATTGCTTGTGGACACTCTAGGTCACAGGGTAAAATGGATATTCTCCAAATGCATCGATTTCTTTCTTTCCCTTTTCTTTTAGGGCTTTTCAGGAAATGCAAATGCAGACAGTGTTGTGTACTATAGACTCCAGCCTTCCATCAAAGCCCGATTTCTGCGCTTCATCCCTTTGGAGTGGAACCCCAGGGGCAGAATTGGAATGCGGATTGAGGTGTTCGGATGTGCATACAGTAAGTGTTTGTTTACCCAACACACTGACGTAGAGATCAAAAGATGTTTTAAGAGCCAACCTGCACACCGAAATTGACTTTATAGCTATGTAAAGAGATCGAAAAACAGGAATGATCTTTGTGGAAAGCGTGTGTGTGTGTGTGTGTGTGTGTGTGTGTGTGTGTGTGTGTGTGTTGTGCACACGAGCCCGTGCATGGCAATATTGACTTCAGTATTTAGTGTTATATTTTAAATCAGAAATGGAAGCGTTTTATAGATAGATCAATCCCTACGGAGATAGGTACACACAGCTACCTGTTAATGGACATATGTGAATCCATTTATCCAAATCTAATATTATTAACTAGATCCTAACTTTCAAATATTAGAGTTTCCCCCTCCATGGATTGTATCTGATGATGTTTCACTTAGGCACCCTGAATTTCATAAAAGATACAGTGTTCCATTTAGTATAACCAGTCAAACATTAGGCACCAAAGAATGTTGGTCTCTTTAGCCTAAAAATAAAATGCCATGTAACTCACTTGTAAATATGCTGTGCCCTCAACATAAATTCATAGAAAAAGTAAAGACCTCTGCTAAAATATAAAATGTGTTTGAAATACTTTCACATAAAAAATGGTAGAAACCACAGATTTCACTTAGTCTCCTCTTAATGAAGCATTTTATTATATCTTTTTGTGGGGCAGGGGCCTAAGAGTTATTGATAGCCTACCTCAAGCCACACCATCCTGTTAGATGCTCTTTTATTATGGAACAGTGAGTTAGTTAACATGATCTACAATTATCAGATGAGCAGTCTGAGGTTTGGAGAGATTCAGTAATTTGCCCAGTGTCCCACGCCTAGTACACGGAAGAATCCGGAAAAGAGCCTGAGATTGTTCAGTTCCTCTATATCACTATTTAGCTAAAAGCTAAAGCTTTTTAGCCACTAAAGCTTTTGTCACACGTAGTTTATCACTTTTTGATGTAAGTCCAGTTAGGTTCCGGTTCACTTCATTTGCATGCAGGCAAGATAGGTCACGCACAAGACAGGCGACGTGTTGACGTTGTTGAAACTGTGTCAGACGGACAAACTATGTTGTCCAGACTGCACATCTCCTTGCAGTAGTTAGTGATGTTCCCGGCATCCTTCTGTCCCATCAAAGGTAACTGGCCTTTTGTTCCCATTGGAGCCTACAGAATAGCGATCACAGTGTGAATATCAACAGTAATCATAATCATAGCAATAACACTAATTTTAATAGTACTAAGTCTTTGAAAAATTCTAGAAGTAGCAGCGTTTTCTTGAGTGCTTATTACAGCATTACATGAACAGTTTATAATTTTTTAAAAAGTCCAGGTAAATATTATTAGGTTACTATTCCCTTCCCACCTCCCCCCCGTCCCGCCACTTCCCCCACCCCGCCTTCACAAAAGGGGAGGCTAAAAGCTCAGGCACTAGGACTTGCTGAAGCCATGCTGATGGGAAGTCACAACGCGGGGTTTGCAGCCGGATCTGCCAGACTCCAGAACCCACGTGCAGGCTTAGGCTCCATCCAGCTGTTGATTCGCAGAGATGAGCCAGGGAAGCGTACTTCTTACCATCTACCCACTTACTCTCTTGTCTCCAACAGCTCAGCTTAGCTGTTCCTGTTACGTGGTACCTCCTCCTTCGCAATGATCCATTGGAATAAAATCACCCTTTAAAAAAAGTATCCCACCCCAAATTGCAATTCTGAAACACAGAACTCAGACAGTCCGTCTTATTTGTGTTTGGGTCGTAGAGTATAGCAAAGCCCAGGCTGCACCCTGGATACTTAGCAAAACAGACTTCAGATGCTTTATATTTGTAGTTGCATCTCTACTTACTCAGAACATCCACCTTGCAAAGTATTTATTTATCACAGTATAAAAATAGCTAAGAGTTCTTGAGCCCTTACTCTGTGTCAGATACAGTTTTTATAGACGTCCTCATTTCATCCTAAAAATCACCCATTTAACAGAGTCTTAGAAATATTAAACAGGTTCCCCAGTTGTACACCCTTGATACACATTCAGTCTGGGGTGTAAATTCAACATTCGTTGAAAAAGGACTACTGACAGTTTTTCCAAAACTAAAGCATCGCTCATCATGTCCCCACGGAAGGAAGGGGCTGCTGAGGAACAGGGTCCTTTGAGTTCTTTGCTGCCATATATGCTTCACGATGACCCAAATCTCCCTCCACTCTCATTGATCTGCAACCCTGTGGAACATTCTTTTTCCTGTGACTTCATTTGCTGTCTCTTGCAGTGAGCACATTGTCCATGCTTTTAATCAGCTTCCTGTTTTCATTGACCCGCAGTTGAAGTAACGGTACTGAGAGCCAACAAGATTTGAAATTCAAACATAAACACGTATGGTAAAATGGTATGACAGGACTGAGTGTAAAATGGCTGTTCTATAATTTTGGATAAGAGAAAAAATAATAAACGATGGAAAAATATTATCATAGATAACCTAAAAGAACCCCAAAATGGGTTGGGCGTGCGTCCCTTCTTGAGTGAATTTGATCAAATATATTTTAATTCTTCAGTTACAGTTATATTATCCACCTGTTAATAGTATCAGCCTCACAGACTATGAATTTACTGAAGCATGATTCTATGTAATTATCATTTATTAAATAGTTAATAGGTATAAGATATTTTCTTTTTAGGCATTTTCTGAGTTACTCCTAATAACACAGTGAAATAGGGGCATGAATATTACCACTTTATGCAGGAGTAAGAGGAGAGGAACAGAATTGTCTGCTGCATGAGCCCCGTGGCTTGCTCTGAGTTCTGGTACAGAAATAAGTGGGGACCACCAGCCCCCCCTTGCCCTCAGAAGGAAGAGCGGCAGGTGCTGTCTGCACAAGAACACAGCTTGTAAGATTCTGTGTGCCACTCCCCAGAGTAGCCCAGATCCGAGATCAGTCTGGATTTTCTTCAGATACACAAGGCCATTCTCCTACAATCCCTTTAAAAAAGGACAAGCAGTGTTGGGGAGGGTTCAGGGTCTCTCTCCTAGATCCCAGTCACAGGATTCCTGAACATGCTGGCAATGAAGTGAGCCTCTTGGGAAAGCCCGGAGGTCTGCATGCAACCCACAGCCTTTGTAACCACATCGCTTGCACCAAGTTAATGTGACTTTTTTCTGGGCTTTGCCTGAGCTGCTCACTTAAGAGTGCTATATACCAGGGTGCTTCAAGTCTCCTGACACGGGGGAAAGTGAACTTTAGAGAAATTAAGAACTTTGTCCGCATTACGCAGACTGCCTGTGTGAGATCTGAGATTTAAATTCACATCCATTACTTTCCAAAGCCAGTGCTCTTGACAACTCTATGAATCATACATGTGTTCGCCTTTTAAGTATTTATTGACACTTGCTGAAAGAGAACTCTACTAGGTATTGGGTGTAGGGAGAAATTCTAAAATAATGTAGATTTCTTAATAAATGGGAATTATTATATATAATTGGGGTTTTTTTTGTATTCTAATCCTAGGTTTATTCAGTACAGTCCTTTTAGTTTATACAACAAAGCACAAACACAACATTATCTAAAATACTACATAGTTACAAAATGCAAAGCAAAGTTTATAGTACTGACTGTACAATAAAAGCCAAAAAAGCATGTACACATTGCCAAAGTAATCTACAAGACCACCACCATGAATAACAGCTCCGGCACGGGGATCTGCGATGACCCTTGCGGAGCTGGCTCTCAACTTGCTTGTTAATTTCAGAGAGAGAAAGGGAGAAGTGGGGTGTGGGGGTACGTGCGTGAGTACTTGTAAAAACAGAGCCATTTGTGGCAACTAACACTTGGTGCTTGACCCCTAGAGGTCAGAAGAGGCAATGTCATAAAAATTACACAAACTCAGTGTAACATACGGTAGCATGAGTGTAGGTTGGGAGGAATAAAATGATTGAGAAATTGAGTGTAAGTGTAAGAACGCTGATAGCAATAGGTTTGAAACTGAAGTGCAGATATTTTCACTTGAGAGGCTGGGAGGACAGTCCAGATAGGGGAAGGGGCGGACCCTCGTCAAACACGGAGACAAGAATTGCTTGGAGGATCGGTTTTTATTGGAGAACAGTCATTCAGGCTGAAAATAAGGGCACACACATGTCAGGAGGCTTCTGGTCTCATGTGTGCAAGTAACAGTAAGGACCAGAGCACCAACAATCAGGAGAGAGGCTTCTCTTGATTCACATCAGACTCAAATATACTGAGGATGTGGATTCAGAGATCTTAGTGATCGCACATGAGGGTCCCTGAGTTATCAGATTTGAACAAGCATCTGGAACGTGGTGCCATGTGCTGAGAGGGGCAAGGGAGAGTGAATGAGCTCTGAAAGGGCACAGGAGAGAGAATTAATTGCACTGTTGACTTAACTGAATTCAAGCCTGGGGAATTCGGAAGGTTGGAACACGAAACCCTCTGAGCTGAAGATACATAATTGAAAGCTACATAAATATCATTGTTATTAAATCATAACTTTCCACTTGCAGAATTTCTGGTAATAATAACAGTATGAAGTGCTGTGTTTGGACAACTGCTCATGTCTTTGAAAAGGACAAATGCATTTCTATCATCATTAAAGCAGGTCTTTAACGCTGTTTTTCGGGTAGCGTGCATTTTTATGCCACCCCCCTCCTTGTGCCTAATGCATGTGTCCGCTGAAGTTCTAGGTAGCTGCTCTGATGAATATTGTAGAGACAGTGGCTATTGTGAGAGCCACACATGATTTTATTAGCCTCTGTCCGGGTGAGTTAGGGCAGTAACTTGTTATGAAGGTACATCAAGTGAATGGAAAATCCATATCAAAGAGCATGTTCTACTTTTATGTCGGAAAACTTGGAAGTTGTTTCCTGAGTAATGAGAGAAGTAGAAGCTAAATTTTATGGGTTCAAAGAGAAAGTATAAATTTCAGATGCCTTGGCCATAGCAGCCGTGAACATGTTTATAGATCTAGACGAGAGAGGTAGGTAAGGAAATAACTCATGGAAGAAAGAACAAGAAGAGAAAACGTTTCGTGGTAAAGAAACACAGTCTACGGAATGTCCCAAAGGAAAGTAAACAATGGTAAACAAAGGCAGAGAAAGGAGACAAAACTGAGTGAAAGCAGCTCTGTCCGAGATGTCCTTGGGGAAGTGGCCGTTAAGCCACAGGACATAGTGTTCTTTAATGGTGGACGAATTGCTGTGACAGCTGCCCTCAGTATAAATACGGAGTTCCTTCCCTCTAGTCTTGTGTAAACATCCTCATTTTGCAGTCCGGGATCTTCCTTTCCTCATCCTCAACAGAAGAAGAGCATCCAGCTTCCCGGCCGCACCGAGCACTTTCCATTTCTTCCACACGCCATGATATCATGATTTTTGTAGACTTGGGATCTTTGCACACTGCCCAGGGCAGTCACCACATGTGGAGCCTTCACTTGTCTACCGAGATGAGTCTTTCATTCAGCACCTTTTCTCAGCATAGAAATCACTGTCTCCGGCAGCTTCTCTGACGCCTCACTTTTGGATCAGAGGACATTTCCGCCTGCTCCTGGAACAGTCATTCTGCTCCCCATCGTACCATGCACACATGGTGCTGTATTGTAGTCAGCTATTCCTTCTTTGTCCTGAGTCTTCTGGATAGGTGCACGAGCAAAGGGAGGTAGGGTTGGTGAGCCTCAGGAAGGCTTTTCCCGTCAACCTGGAGGCACATGCAGGCCGTGAAAGATATGATGTAGAACACGGGAGAACTAAGAAGGTTGGAAGACAACAAACACATAGAAGGATAGAAACTACACAGAATATAGAAAGTGTTGTGTTTATTTGCTTAAATCCAGACCAATTAAGAGAAAATTATGGATTCTGTTTAACAAATGGAATTAGGTCAACAATTACAAAACTCGGGCCAACTTAATAAAAATATGCTTTTTATCGTGTAAAAAATATTGGAAGTTGGAACTGCTTCTATCAGTAGATTTTAATTTGGAAAACACATTAATAGGAAATGCAAGAAAGCAGCCTGAGAAATGCAGCTACTAACACTGAACCGACTCTGAGTTTTCTATCTATTCGGGACCAATCTCTTACACCACATGTCTGGTTAGGGGGAGAAATGAAAGGCAGTAAATGTGTTAGATTTACTCTAAAGAATAGTTATAATTGAACTCATTACATATTTATGAAGCAGCTCCCCCATGTTAACAGCTAAAAACTTGATCCAGGTGAATTACATACAATCCCTGCACTCAAATTGTTTATCAGCTGATACCGTAGCTGAGGAATCCGAGCTTATGCCGGAGTTTGAAAAAGAAGATAGATTCTGGTGGGCCTAAAATCAAAGAGGTTAAATTCTAATTCTTTGAAAAATTGATAGTCTTAAGATTTTAATCTGATGATAAATGGGGTTATATTAAAATGAAAATAAGGTGAGCTATTAGGATACCAGAAAAAAAAGAAGCAGCTATGAAACCCTCTGGGATTATGTCACAAGAACTCAGAGCCTGCTGAGGAGGCCCTCACTGACCAAAAATGGAAATATTGTAGCATCAGTAAGGATAGTAACTACAGTTCCACAACATGTTAAGTATGTTTAAGTGAGTGGGTTCATGACAATACTAAAAAACAAAAATCCAATCGGTTACCTATGAGAGAGATGAAGGAACCAACTCCTTATTTTGAAAACTAGTAAATGAAGGGAAACATCAAGAATTTATCTCACTTTTCCTATGTGATCTGTACTTCAAGGTACAGATCAAATAGAAGATAACAGGGCATATCTCTTTAAAGGTATATTCCAGGTAATAGGTAAAGAGGGAAATAAGCAAATAGAATTAGCATAGTCCCACTTTGCAGCCCTAAATAAATTAATAGACCAAGTCAATGACTATAAAAGTTCACAAACAGATGATTTGCTTTTCAGTACCAGTCACAGAAGAGTCGCTTTTATTGGACTGTCTTGCTACAACTGGAATCACTGGATAGAAAATATACATTAAAAAACCTCCTTTAGATTTCTGAAGTTCAACTTAAAACAGGATGATATTTGACAAGATTTGATCTTGAGAGAAGGAAAGCAAATTTTGAGAGATCCACGTTTCACTGAATTTTTCCTAAAAATGCATCCCAGTTGCAGGGCATCATAATGCTCAAGCAGAAAAGTAGCCAGATTTTACTGGGCTGTGGAGGCGGGGTCCAGAGTTCAGGGTTGCCAGAGTGGCTAGAAATTTAGGGTAGAATCCGGAAAAGGAGGGGGTCAGAGAGGGAGGGCCTCAACTCCCACATAAAAACTCCCCTTCGGTCCTCGGCTGATCCATGACCTGCGCATGCCCAAGATGGGGTACCAAGAAGCTCAGGAGAGAGCGGGATGGGAGATCCAGGGGCTGAAGATTTCCACATCTGCCTAATGCTGGAAGGAACACCTTTGGAAAAAAATCAATCCTGCCAATTTACAGGGACTTGTGGGACATGTTGGCTCTTAACTGAAAAGCCAGAGGGCATTGCTTTAGGAGTAAAGACCAATCTGTGGACCAATTGATATGTCCTGGGGCTAAGGACAAAACCAAAGTAGATCCATCCCAACAAAACCTGGAACCAAGCTTTCACAGGGTCAAGGTGATCCATGGACCTCTTCCATCTCCTTCCTGCCAGCACCATCCCTCCCTCCCCAGGTTTCACCCTCCCACCCTTCCTCACCCCTCCCCAAACTTGTACCCTCCCCTTCCCTGCCTCCTCCTTCTTTCCTGATCCTAGACATTCACAGAGGTGGACATCTACTCAGACTAAGATTCATTTCCTCAAAGATGTCCCCAGTCAAAAACCTCATTCAGATCTCCCTGTTCAAAACTCCCGTGCAACCTGCCCTTTTCCTTCATGCTCCACTTAACAGTTTGTATATATATCTGTACACATGGGGTGAGTTGCTTGATGTCTTTCTTTTCCTTCAGACTGAGGGATCCATGAGGACAGAATGTGTTCACTGTTGTAACATCAGCTCCTACTGTAGGAGTGGACACAGTAAATGCTCAGTAACTATTTGCTACATAGAGAATTCAGAAAAACATCCAGTTAGCCATGACGAAAATGGAAAAATGAATAAATGTATAGAAACCACAGATTTATTACATTCCTACAGTAGCAGTTGATTACATAAGTGTGGGATAAACATGTCGGCTGTCGAATGTTTGTTATTACTAAAGTGATGATAAGAGCATACAAGATATGTAATAAATTAGGCATTTTGATACTTCCATTTGAAACGCACAGCTTTTTGTGTGGTATGAGAAACTGGAATTTTTCTCCACATATTCCAAACAAGGAAATTGAGAATCCATGTTTATGTGACTTCTGTGGCATTACAAAATTACAAGCAAATATTAGAAACAGAAATACAGCTTAAGTCCTCCAATGACACACTGAAGTGTCCTCTATGTAGTAGATGTTACCCATTTCAAATCTATTTAAAATGTTCATTTAGATTGATATTTGGGTGGCAGTGGGCTTGTTTGTTCCTATAACCTCCTGGAGTGTTATCACTGATCTTAATTCAGTCTATTTAAAACCATGATAGTAAAGTCACCTTTTGCCTGTGGTTATATGCAGCACTTGATCCTGTACCTTCTTCCTTTTTATTGTATTAATTTTGGTTGTTTTAAACTTAAGAGTGCCTTAAATCATTCTGTGTTCTTTTATGCTACCATGCAAAAATAGTCCAGCCCATTTCCTGTTGATTTCTCAAGTGCTTGGGCTCTCCTCGCCATCTCTTCAAAACCCAATTCAGTAATGCAGATCTCAAGTGCCCATACATCATGCTGTTGCTTTAATATTTCACTATATAATAGTTTAACGGTGACTCAGCCTGATTTATGTTTCTTAGAAGTCAAAATTGGACCTGTGTTTAGAAATTCATAGGTAGTAACTTTCAAATAAAGAAGCAGTATGATCAGTATTGGAGACTGACTTTCTTGTTTAGCCCAGAAGAGTTTGGTCGATTGTTCTTTCTCCACTGAGAGCCCTTTTCTCTGTTTATATTTTTGGGGTGCTTCCCACAGAATTCATAGAAAGCTGTCATGTCTTTTTCAGGAACTCTCTCATGACCTTTAATAAAGGCAGTTTTCTCTTATTCAAGGATTCGTGTTCCAGTTCATGCATTTTCTATTCCAGTTTTTCTCTTTTACATTTCTTAGCCAACTGACCTCATCAGTGATGCAATGATTCATAGTTAATTCACAGAGCCAGTTTCTCTCCAAAACATCTTTCAAGGACAAGCCGATCCCATGTCCAGTTTTCTTCAAGTACCACCTACGTGTAGATAAACATATTCATTTTCCATGGTCCAATTCAGTATGCAACGAAGTTACTCATTTTCAGACAGAAGGTTTCTTTAACCTTCTTGTTCTTCTTGTCAGATAATCCTGATGCTGTCATCTGCTCAGGGGTCGCTCAGGAACCTGTTTTCCTGGGTGTGGCTCTAGGAGCTCCTACGCTGGTGGATATAAAGCAGAACCCAGGATGTTGGATGCTTCTGGAAACCTCACAAGATACTCCCCAGTTGATTCTAACATGGCTACACCATGGAGCTCAATTTAAGAAAACATGTTCCTGTATGTTTTTTTTCTTAGCAATCCACTTGGAGTGGTAGGGACAGTGTTGCTTTTTCAAATCGCAACCTCTCACATTTTGTGAAGCCTCAAACTTTGGAGCAGGGGTAGGATGTAGGTGTGAGGGAAGGATACCGGGTCAAGTGGAAGATATTACACCGAGGGGTGTATCTGCATGTGTCATATGCCCAGGTAAAAGAACAATTTGCTGCTCGCATAGGTAAATCTGCAATTTAGTTGACATCCTTCTCACAGGCTGAGTGGATCAACTCCTCCTGCACATGTTAGAAATCATTCAGACCCAGCCCTGACGCAGCAGCAAAGCTCTAAGCACTGGCCTGAAAAATCACATCTCAGGGATGTGTGTCTTTCCCATTACAATGGAAGCTCCTTGAACAAAAATGTGCTTTGTATTTATGCATTGCTGTGTCTTCCCCTGTTCACAGGGAGCTCTCCATAGATACGTGCTTGCAGAAAGGGGCGCAAGTAGGCATTTCAGCAATACCACTTCTGACACAACTCCCTGAAAGAAATTTGAATATTTTTATTGGAAATCTCTTCATTCCATGGGAGATTGTATTTCTGAATCATGCAAATAAAGCAGACTGTACCTCTTTTCTGGGGTCACGGGGAGAACTGATATGAGAGTAGGGCCTACAGTCTTTGTGAGTCTCTTCTTTCCTTGATGCCTGCTATAAATGAGAAGATTTGAGATGGAGGTATTCACTAAGGAGGATTCAGGTCACCGACAATTGCCATAGTGAGTCAGCTCAAGCATTAGCTGACAGACAGAGAAAAAGCCACAGAACCCACAGATGGCTCAAAATCATTCTTGCTGCATAACCCGGCAGTGACATTGATAATGGAGCATTCCTCATGCTCTTCAGAAATTCATTATTTTTTAAAGAGTTCAGTTTTAAATACACTGAATGTATGTGTTGAACTATTTTGGCTGTACCTCTTTCCCTGCCCAGTGTTCTAACAATAAGTAATAGCAGTAGTTAATGTTTATTGACTTTTAATTACGCACCAGCAATTCTTCCAAAAATTATGCAGATAGACATTCGTGCAACAATCCTGTGAAGAATATACTATTGTTATTCCCATGTGACAGATAGGAAAGGGACATAGGGGTGGAACAACTTGTGCCACAGAGGGAGTAATGCCCTGTTACCTGTTACTATGTTACATTATGGGACATAGGCAGTTACAGTTGTGATTAAACTAAGGACGTTGAGGCAGGGAAAGTAGCCTGGATTATCTAGTTGGACCTGATGGGATTACAAGGGTCTTTACAAGAGGGAGGTGAGAGGATCAGTCAGAGAAGGAGATGTAACTGAGAAACAAAGTGGGGGATTTGAAGATGCTATGATGCTAGGCTTGCACATGAAGAGAAGTCGTGAACCGAGGAATGCAGATGGTCTCTCCAAGCTGGAAAAGGGGAAAAAAGGGATCATCTTCCAGAGACTTCCGAAGGAAAGCAGCTCCTGCCAACCCCTTGATTTTAGGACTTTTTGAATTCCCAGACTAGAAGATGATAAGTTTGTGTCGTTTCATGTGACTGAGTTTGTGGTCATTTGTTACATCAATAACAGGAAACTCATACAGTTGCCCACGGGAGGGTGAAGGTGCAAATCCACGCCGACTAGTTATCTTAACTCCTGGGCTACCCTGTAATAAAGAAAACTATTAAAAATGTCTCAGAAGGGGGCTAGCCTGAGGAGGATAAATGTGTCAGAACAATTTGCAACTTATTACTAGAAAATTAGAGTTTATGCCCTCCCTCTGGTGAACAGGATATGACAGGGTCACAATATTAATATTGATGGCAATCTAATCATTAAAATATAACCTGAGTGACAAGCCTACTAATGAACAGATTTACAATTAGAAAAATAATTCTTTCAGTCAAGTAACACGTCTCCTCCTACATCGTTGGACTGTGGGTCTTTGGCTGTTATAAATTTTGTTAACTTCTGATTTCTAATTTTTATTGCAGCCAATTGTCTAATACCTCTGTTTTTCCTATTTGTACATTTCAACCGTGTACAAAAGATTCGTTTTCTGAAAGTGTTTGACAAAAGATGGGCATAAGTGTGATTCTGTTAATTGAAACATGATTATTACTTGTATGCTTAATTTAGTGTTTCTAAACAAATAAATACAGAGTTAGATTACTTTCATGAATGGCATGCATTCATTATATCTTTCATAGGTTAGTTTCAATGTAAATAAATATTGTTATGAATCATCTGAACTTTTCTTTTGTGAGAATGTATTTGCATTGGTAGTGTCCTTTGTGGAATAGCAAAAATAAATTCACCTTGAATGTTACTCAGACGTGAAATGTTGCTTCCCCAGCCAATGATGTGAAGCCCAAGTTGAACTTTAAAGGTTAGTAATGTTGAAAGTAAAAATTTCAAAAACAAACAAATAAACATGACTTTCATTCAAATACAGAATAAATACATACTAAAGATTAATTAAAGAAGGAATCAGAAATATGGTAAAGCTAGTTGAAAGAAGATTCAAGAGACTGAGTGTAGATAGGAATCCTGGAAAGTATGTTGGATTACTATCACTAGGTTGGGTACATAAATGGTTAATGTCGAACAGGGCACTAAAACCAAAAGCTTTTATTTTCTATCACACAGAAGTCATTTGTATTTCCACTGGGAAAAAAATTTACAAATTAACATGTAACTGAGCACAGTCTGGCTCTAACCCATAATAAATAGTAAAATGAGACCTTTATTAATTCATATTAATTAAATAATCTTTAGATGGACCTGTGAGAAAATGGTCCAATATGACATTGAAAGGAAGTGAAATTATTGCTTTGGGTTATATCCAGTTTTTCTTAACAGTGGGTAAGACCATTTTCAGGAGAGACTACAAACCTATCTCTCCCACCAGCATCCTTGGAGAGATAGATTCTCATAATGAATTCAAATTAATTCTCTCTGTGTCTCTCTCTTCCTCTCTCTCTCTCTCTCTCTCTCTCTCTCTCTCTCTCTCTCTCTCTGTCTTTCTCAAGATTCTTTTTCATATAGTTCCAGATTTTCATATCATTAACTGTATGTGCCACAACACAGAGTTTTGTGATTATTGCTTAAAAGTGTATGCTGCTTGTATTTCAGATATGTTGTGTAAATTGCTTTTTATAACGGTGACTTATATTAGACCTATTATAAGTAAGTTTTCTATCTGAAGTAATACTGTTAGGAGTCATCCTTTTTTCTTTTATGATTATTCTTGTACACATATTGCACACATCTAAGTTGAAGTTATCGTATACTAACATCGTACTCACATTCTGAATTATATTTAGCTTTTCTTCCCTGAAGATATTGTTCATACACACACTGAAGTCCGTGATGGTGTGGCAGCAAGTTTGTTGATTTCCCTACTTAAACTACTTTCTCACTTACAGACCCATTTTCAAAGAAAGCCCCACTCCTCTTCCTCCTCTGAGAGCTGAGTTACCGACTGTCTCTGTATTTCTTTTCATGACGGTAGAGGAGAGAAAGTATTGGGAGAGCATCTAGGTCTTTGGGAATTAAATGTCCTAAGAGTAATTCTAAGAGCTTATGGGGACACGTGTAGGACTTGAAGACTGTGAGGAGTAGAAAGGTTAGTAGTGAGGTGTCTAGATCAGAGAGGTGAGTTTCCCCAACTACCTTAACTAAAGAGCCAGTCTTCTGTTGACCTTCATCAGTCTGTCATGGCTGTTCACTTGCTGAGCAGTGTCCACCTTCATGGAATGTCAGCTCCATGAGGGCAGGGGGCTGTGCTGGTGTTGATTACTCTCTCGATCTCAGCATCCATCACAGGGTCTCACAAACGATTTGCTGAATAGATACTTATTGTTTCTGAATGTCTCAGATTTCTTAGTTAATATCCATGGAGTAAGAAGACAATAGGTAAGAATGAGAGAAAATGGCAAGTGGCTTCGTTTTAAGAGATGAAGCAGTATTCCATTGCTTTAGACATCAATTGTCTGACACATTTTTCACTCTCCTTTGTTGCTGATGGAAATATACAAGGCACAAAAGCTTTAGGTGCCATGAAGGATGATTATGACCATTATAATGTGATAATAATAATAGCAAAGAAGAGAAAGAAAGAAAGAGTGGGGTAAAGTAACACAGGCTAAACCTTTATTGGAAAAAAAACTCTCTTGGTAGCTTATTCCAAAAATAGACTTTATCTAAAGTAAAATCATTATTATGATGGTTGCCTTTAAGCAATACATTAACTCAGAGATAACTGCATTGCTCCAAATGCATCAGCATTTAAAGTCTGTCTTATTGGAATTTTTCTTAATTTATTGTAATCTAATAATCATAGAACACATTATTTGTATTTGACACAGAGTTATGTTTTTACCAGGCACATTCATTCAGCTATATAACAAGGAATAATTGTTCAGTTAACATTATTCTTTCTACAGAATGCAATGTTTATTCATGTGCATTTGGTGAATGAATTCTTTATAAGCACATTAACAAGATGTGGAAAAATCAAACCTCTGACTTTTCAAAAGATAGCTGCATAAAATAGTTGAAAAAATTTGGGGGGGTGGTGAATATAAATGGTTCACATTAAATATGATGGATAATCTGAATGAAACGTATATTTGGACATACAAGTAGCTGTAATAATTTTGTCAAATGAAACAAGATGAGTAAACTTTAATGTCATTTCATTGACTGGGAAAAGTCAGCTAACCGGTTGAAAAATAGCTTCATTGGGTTTCCCTAACTTCTTCATTTATTACATAAATGTACTCGCAAGGGTAATTGCCTTAAAAAAATCTTTGACTTGCGAAATGTAGAAAACCCTGCTCGGCTTTCTGAGCATTATCAGTTCTATTTTGTGTCTGTTGTTTGGGTGCAACTGATTTTGACAGATATGCTGTTATGTTACTGGTATAACATGACATCTTTTTTCAGATGAACTGAATAAAAGTGATCTTGACAATGAGTAGATAAGACACTGTCAGAAAGCTGAAAAAACATGTCAATGTCACAGTTTTGACACAAATGCAGCAGAAAAGCCCTTATAATATCATTAAGTGACTATCTTTCCAGTGATGCTCTTTAGAAGACAGAAGATAGCATTGCTCTTAAACACTATTACTTAGCCACAAAAATAATAAAATAAAACAAAGCACAAAGGTCAGGTTAATATATACTTGAGATGGCATTTGATGAGTCTGATGGATGTGTTTATATTTTTATGCAGATCTTTTATCTATAGCATGTGTGAGAGAATTTTTGACATATCAAAACCATTTTTTAAGGAGCTAAACACCATTTGCCTTCAGCACTTCAGGAACATGATTCAAAATACTGATGGTGAAATATGCAAAGTGGTTGTGTGGATATTGATCATAACCTTTTTCTTGATTTTATTTTTTCATTGAATGAAAAGAAATAGCTTTCAATAATAGAAAATTAGGAATACATTTTGAGATGTATTTCTAGATAATGATTTTGTAAATAGGTTAGCAAGGACTAAAATGGAATCAATCCCAGGCATCAAGAGGGAATTAGACACGAGCTTTTATTTTCCCTCATGATTGTCTTGGAACTGAACTATACGTGCATGTGTGTATGCACAATGCTTTATATATGTATATATGTGTATGTATATATATATGTGTGTGTATATATATGTACATTCACATGTACATATATGCACATTTAAAATGCTTTAATAAAAAGTATATTTATCCTTTAGAATGACTTTTAATGTCTTTGTCTTTAGGATCAGAAGTGGTTGATCTTGATGGAAAAAGTTCCCTTGTCTATAGATTTGATCAAAACTCCCTGAGCCCAATAAAGGATGTTATTTCTTTGAAATTTAAAACTATGCAGAGTGATGGAATTCTGCTCCACCGGGAAGGGCAAAATGGAGATCATATCACGTTGGACTTACGAAGAGGAAAACTCTTTTTACTTATTAATTCAGGTAAATCTATTTGGCGAATTGTTTGTCAGTCTGGCCACTTAGATATCACTTCAGTAACTTTATGCTTTTATAGCTTATCATATAACAATTAAGGTGCCTTATTTCCAGATTCAGGGGCTTATATGTACACCAGTATCATACATATAAAAATGGTTCCTATTTTGCAAATTGTACAAGACCCTCATTTAAATTTTTTTTAAATGTTTTATTTATTTTTGAGACAGAGAGTGATCAGGGGAGGGACAGAGAGAAGGAGACCCAGAATCTGAAGCAGGCTCCAGGCTCTGAGCTGTCAGCACAGACCCTGACGTGGGGCTTGAACCCACGAACTGTGAGATCATGACCTGAGCCCAAGTCGGACGCTTAACCAACTGAGCTACCCAGGCCCCCCTGCAAGACCCTCATTTGATGTTTCTTTTGCTTAGTGCCGAGAGAACTACATAGCTGTTTTCAAACATCATGAAGAAAGGGATGAGTCCCTGAAAAATACTGAGCTAGTAAAAAGAATGAAATTGTAGCAAAGATACATTTTACTTTGCAAATGGCATGTGATGGGAAATACTAATGAAAAGAATTAATGGTGGAAGAAATTCCAGCAAGGTTGAGAGGATATTGTATTCAAACTCCAGGTAAATCCATGCAGTGTTTCGGATGGAATGCAAGAAGAAGATTGCAATTATGAGAGATCCTGGTCCCCAAGGGGAAACTGTTTTTTTTTTTTTTTAGACTGGAAATAATGGTACTGTTGTTTTTTTCTTTTCTAAGGTGAAACCAAACTGCCCTCTGCTCACACGCTGATCAATCTCACCCTGGGCAGCCTGCTGGACGATCAGCACTGGCATTCAGTGCTGATCCAACGGTTGGGCAGACAAGTGAACTTTACAGTGGATGTGCACAGGCACCGTTTCCACGCCCAGGGAGAATTCAGTTATCTGGACCTTGATTATGAGGTGTGATAGTTATGTTCCAATTAATGCAGATTTTTACAATGTATATGTGGTGCAGCCATGCAGAAGAAAACATACTGTAGAGACAGCACCCCTTTCCTCTTTCAGAGTAAATCAAAGTCCTGGTGACATGTTTCCCAAGGTGACCTAACTCACAGTAGCAGATTTGAGCATATGCTACTGAGGCTTTGTCTTTCTGATGATATGTTAATCTGTTATCAGAGAGAGAGAGAGTTTCTTTTTTACCTGAAATGTATAGTCACAGATTATCACATGTAGGAAATCTCCAAGAGATCATATTACCACCGGTAAATACAGAATGTGTTGCATGATTTTTTTGTGCGCTTTAGGGTACCCTCAAGCAGTGTAGATTTATGGAGAGGTTGTAGTAACTAATAGATTAATTAATTCATTATCAATCGATTCAAATGCACAAACACCGATGTGTGCCAGAAATACATATAGAACAAAACGCCATTATAACCAGTTAATGTTATTAAACAGAGATTTACCATGGATATAAAGAGGCATTTTTATTCATCAGCCAATAAACATCCAGATGTGATTAGTAACTTGTAAGAATAATCAAGCTCTAGTGTAAATGAAAACTGAATGCATGTAAATTTGTTTTCAAATCTGCATTTTAATTTTTTAAAAATATCCATATGAAATTAGCAACATGGCAGTGTAGGGTGATGAAAAATTGATTTATCTGTGATGATTAAAGCTATAGTTACTAATCATAATTATTTAAGCAAACTATCAGAAAATCACTAAACAATATTATTGATGCCATTTTTCTTTCTAAGATCAGCTTCGGAGGGATTCCAGCACCTGGAAAATCAGTGTCATTCCCCCATAAAAATTTTCATGGGTGTCTAGAAAATCTCTTTTATAATGGAGTAGATATCATTGATTTGGCCAAGCAACAAAAACCAGAGATCATCACTATGGTAAGAGAATCTTCATGTAAATGAATGAATGAAATTGTGTTGCTTTTTCACACAATAAAATTGCTTCCCTTTGGATTCCCACTTGATATGATGTGAGATTACTCTCTCTCTTTTTTTAAGAGATTACTCTTTTAAAAATTTTCTCTGCTTGGCAATATTCATGTAAGGGATTAATTCTACTTAAAGCAATTATAATTCACAGAGCGTGATTATTTTATTTTTATATGAAGTAAAACATTTTTTTTACAGTTGATAATTTCATTTTGTTGTGATGCTATTACTCCAGGGGACCAATTTCCTTTGCTCTGTAACTACCTTAATAAGATATGCCCTGACAACCTCCCTTAATCAAGGGAATCAAGTTCCTGGAATCAGATAATATCCATGTGTATTAGAGAGGCATTTGAAAAACTATATTTTGCCATGGTCATTCATAACAAGTAAAAGAAACGAACAGGCCGTTATGACACTGCCTCTGCCAATCTGTCCCAATAGCGATGTTGGTCAGGCTGCGTTATATTCTAATTCTATGGAAATGCAGCAGATTTTAAATATAACCGTATTGGTCTGGGGTCAGTCAGGGAAGTAGCACCACTACGAGTTTTAGGAACAAGGGATCTCTTTTAGGACTTGGATCTTCACATTTGTCAGAGGAGCTGAAAAGTGGAGGCCAGCTGTCAGGAAGAAGAGTTAGAACAGGGTGAAGGAAAGCCAGCTCCTCTGTGATCATCCCTCACTGTGCTTGTATCACAGGAAATAAATACATAAATAAATAAACAAACAAACAAACAAACAAACTCCCATGGAAAAAAATGGCTGGCATTTCACTTTTGCCTCAAATACCACACAAGCTCCGTTTTTGACTAACTTTTAACCAGAACCAGCCAGGAAAGAGGATTCTGGGAGACATGGTTTCCAGCTTAACTAGCTTCATGAAAGAAGCTTCAATAAAGAAGCTTCATGAAAGAAAAGAAAAATGTAGATCCTTTTCAATACATTTCTTTAATTGTTCAAAATTCAGGATATATAAATTCAAGCTCGTGTTATATCAGCCAGTCGCAAAGCACATCACGGGAATATTTATTTTCTTATAAAATGTTTTATTCCTAATTCTCTGTGTGAATTGATGTTATCTATAGGAATATACCATTCAGAAAGATTTTTAGTTATACTTTGATAAGAGGGAAGACGATTTAAAAGGAAAATCAAAAAGCCGTAGGTAGATGTGTGTGTTTCATTGGCAAAACGAGCTTCCAGAAACTGCCCATGCAGCTAACACCTACTTTTCACTGGCAAGAGGATTTGCTGCTTGCGGGGTAGCAGGCCACTGTCCAAATGAAGCATCAGACCAAACTGCCGCTGGTAAAATGTTTCCAGTTTTACGAGGTTTGTTAGTTTATAATTGCCTTTACATTATGGGTCAGCGTCACTTACTCTTCAGCTTTTATTTTCCATTCACTGGGACAAGATATTTGTCCACAGTGAAAGCTAATTCACTTTTAACAGGATCACAACATAGCCAAATATCTTTGTTTAACCAAGACTAACTGGTTTAATTCCAATGTGTATCCTTCTAAGTACAGTTGATTTCATTGACTTTTCAAATCTGTATTTGGAAAAGATGCTAAAGAATATTTTCAGGAGGAGTAAAAACCTTTATCTTCATTTCTGAAGCCTGTTAAGGAACATGTTTAACTATTTCTAAATAATTCAGAGGGTAAAGATTTTTTAAATCCTTAAATATATACTTTACTAAGATAATTTTTATACATCGTATTTTAATGAAAATTTATGCAAGTCTAAGGTGTCTTGAAACTCTGTTTTAAAACTGTTAGGTGAGAAATAATACATGTAAATCTGATGACACAGGCATAATAAGAAAGAGCCAAAAATGTTTAAAAAATAAAGGAATGTTGGGACGCCTGGCTGGCTCATTCAGTAGAGCATGAGACTCTTGATTTCCGAGTTGTGGGTTCAAGCCCCACGTTGGGTATACAGGTTACTTAAAAAAATAAAAAATAAAATCTTTAAAAAAATTAACAGAATGTAAGTAGTACATTGTACATTGTAGTATCCAAGAAAAAAGGAAAGATGGGCTGATGCTATAAAGAGACCATTCTGAGGAAAGCTAGTCCCAAAGAGCCACAAACTCGTGAAAAATGCTTAGATTCGCTATTGGTCAGGTAAATGCAAGATAAATGAGAATGATATATCACTTTGGCATTTTGTCATTGAACCTGTGCAAATTTAAAAGATCTATAATACCTATTCCTGCCAAGGATGTGGGGACAAGGATATGCTTGTATATTACCGGTAGAACTGTGGAGTATTTTAACTTCCTTTTGGAAAAGAAGCTGGAAATATTTATTAAAACATATAAGTATATATAGTTCTGCATTTAGAACCCTTTTCCGTAGAACTAAAAATATACAGAGGAGCATACCGAGTTATTTATTACAGTCTTTCTGTGAAAGACAAAACCTGGAAACGAGGATATATATATGGATATATATATATATGAAATATGAAAAAATACAGAAGGAAAAAGAGTAGCTCATTAATATTGGTTATGTTATGGGATGGATTAGAACCAAAGGCAGCAAAGGACGAAGGAGAAAAGCATTTTCAGCCAGAGCCCAAGGAGTAGAAATCCAAGAGAAGATACAAAGAATTGGCTTAAATAAATTTGTATTGAATTCAGTCACATTGAGTTAGATGCCTTTACAGAAGTTGCGAGCTGGGGAAAAAATGGATTTCACCCAGAGCCTAGGGAAAAGTTTGCCTGACCGTGCTGTCACTGGATTTTGAAGAACCTTTAAGATAAATGGCAAGGATTTGAATTTTCATGTTGATAGCCTTTTGTTGTTTTAAATCAAGGGTAATTTGAGATCCATAAACAGCCTTTGTGACACTTCAGTTTCTATTACTAACATGATGGGAGTCATTCTGAAAGCTTTTTTTTTTTGCTTCATTCTCAGGGAAATGTGTCCTTTTCTTGTTCTCAGTCACAGTCTGTGCCTGTGACTTTTCTCAGCCCCAGGAGTTACTTAGCCCTGCCAGGCTTTTCCGGAGAGGACGAGCTGTCTGCTACTTTTCAATTTCGAACCTGGAATAAGGCAGGACTTCTGCTATTCAGTGAACTTCAGCTGGTTTCAGGGGGTCTCCTCCTCTTTCTTAATGATGGAAAACTTAAGCTGAATCTCTACCAGCCAGGAAAATTTCCCAGTGACATCACAGCAGGTAATAAGTGTATTCCTGCAGGCACCGCGTATGGGTTTGAAAGATTTCATTATCTCTCTGTCCCTTTTCCATAAACTTGTATGCATAACCAAAAACAAAAACTAGTGTTTGTTTAATGAATGAATACTTGAGTTAATAAGATTATCAGGACTCTTCTTTTAAGTGTGGCTTCAGCCCTAGCAGGTCTTAGTAACCAGAATGATAGTTACCGGGGAATAGAAATTTCCTTTCATGACCCTCTTCCCACTCCAGATAAATCCACATATTCTGAGGAAATGTGTTTTGGGAGAAATGCAAAAGACTTTGAAATGGGCCCAAAAGTTTACTGGGTGTCTTCATGGGAAGACTAGGGTTTGTCTAACACAGCTATTAGCCTAATCTGGTCTGTGAGAGAAAAGGAGTGTTTCTTGGATCTGTATTTCTCTGTCTGTGTGTGATGTAAAACCCAAGCACTTGGTCAAAGTAACTTCACTTGCTGATATATTCTGTACAGAGTTGGATATATTGGGGAGGATGAAAAGGTTTGTGCAAACTTCTCCATTTGGGTACCAGAGGGGATTCTCTCGACTTCTAGGCAATACGGTTATCATCTTAATGATTAGAAGTGCTATAATTAAGGAGACTGTATGAGTATTTGGAAAATTAATACCTAATTTAGGTCAGCGCTTTGGGTGAGGGATATTTTTGCCTCTTCATTAAAATTATGTAGTTCTTGACAAGGGATCTCCAGCACGTTTTCATACACATGGAGTAACACCCAAGCCCAGCAACTAGAGGTCACATTGGGGTGAATTGCTACATCAGTTTAATAAATGATCTTTCAAAAAAATTTGAAGATGCCATTGTAGTGCTCCTCTATGTTAACTATGGCCAAAATTAATCGCATATGAGAGGAAAATTGGCAGAAATACAGTTGGAAGCTAAATATAGGAAGAACAAGTGCATCAACGGACACACAAATACCTAGTCTTTATGTATTGGTGTTCAGTCTGTCGCTGCAGTTTAAATGTGGGAGCTGAAAGTTCGATATTAAAGATAATTTTTAACAGCTCCTATGTTGTGACTTTTTCATGTAATGCTCAAAATGTGGTGGATTTGCAGGCCCGACAAAAGGAAACAAAGGAAACAAATTAATCAGTGCCATCTAAATAATTCATAGGCTCCCTAAAATGAGGGCCCCAAAATGTAAGCTTGTCATTAATGTGTCGTTTATTGTGATTTATTTGACATTCTAAGAAGTGGTGGTATGCATAGCCTTGTTTCAACACCTTAAAGAAACTGCTTCAGTACAGTGTACTATAGTGAGCCCCATGAAGCTGGTTCATTCTAAACACTTTACAGGCATGAATATGTAATAAATTACTAGGTGTTGAGTCTATATAGAATACTCTGATTTGAAAATCTTTAAATTAATATTTAAATTCCTATACAGTCCAATCCACTATGGTGTCATAGGACTCAGTGTAATTGTTCTGTAGCGAATAACAAGGAGTGCAGACTATGGATGAACGATGAACGCCAGGCTAGGAGAAATTGTTGAACTTCACATTACACAGGTGGGCCTTGACTTACCGACCCCCAACTCCCATTTTTCCCCGTTTCTCTTAAGATACTAATTTTTGCCGGTTTCAGGAGGCAAGCACCTTTTGCACTTGAAAGGGGACTCTGTAAATGGTAGTTGGGTGGGTGGTTCATTTGTACAAGGTTCGAGAACTAAGTCATTTGTCAGAATGTATTATTATGACTCCTTAAAAGGAACCAAATACTTATTGGTGGATTGTTACCATATCATGCTGAAGCTTGCCATTTTATAAGGATGGCTCAATTTTTCTTAGCTACTAAGGTATAACTTCCCAATCTTACATGTTTTAAAGAATCAACATTTTTATCTTTTGCAGTGTCATAAAAATTAAATTATGCTGTGGAAGAACTGAATTGTTCAAATCTTTGAATTAGCAGGATACATTTTTAATGCGCTGTATAGTTTGGCACAATGTCACTTGGAATTCTTTGAAAATATTATGTCAACCTATATCATTTTGAAATATTAAAGATATTATATTAGTCTAAATTATAAAAGATATTAGCTGGATTACAGAATCCCTCATGACACAAAATATTTCCAGTCTTTGTCGCTTTTACAGATGTCAAAGCAAAAATCATCAGTTGACATCAAGAACCCAATGAACAGTGTGGTTATATTTTCCTGTTTAAAGCAGACTCTATTGTAGGATTTGAGATTCTGCTATGATTTAGCATTTCTGCTGCTGCTTTTGCCTGAGGGTGAAAATCAGGCCTATAAACCAGCTTCTTGCTCTCAGGGGCAGGGCCTGGTGATGCGGGCTTGCAGAGTAAGAAATGTTTCTGGCATTTTTTCACTTACTAGACCTTCGCGATTCTTGTGACCCCTGCAGAGGCCCGGCCCTCTTGATTTGCCTAACCCAGGAGAAGGCCTGTGTCATTTCACCTTCCTCCCTTTCACTGTTGGACTCTTCCTACCTTTCAGAGGGTAAACCTGTCACTCTCTGAAACTCCCTCTTTCTCCAAAAGTGACCGGCACCAGGGATCTCCATATTTTCATCTTGACAAGAGCTTTCTGGAGGCCTGGAACTTTAGTTCTGGTTGGCGAATATAGCTAATGGATGAATATAGCTAATGGGTGCTCTGTTGTCAGAGCACTCAAAGGTATTTAAAAACGGAAAAAACCCTTCACTTGTCCCTTGAGCAATAGCCTATGTATAACTCCCTTTTGTACCTTCGCAAAGTACCTACCCTGTCCAGCAGGGTTTTCCTTCTTTATACATCTTATTTCATAGATGCCTATTCTCATCTTAGGAGCCAGTGATGGTGGCTAAGCTGTCACAGAATTTCTGTGGCAATTTAGGGTTGATTCCAGAAGATTGTACATGAGGAGCAGATATAAATCTTTTTCCTCTTTCTGTATTTTGTGAGACAGAGGGGGGGGAGGGGAGAGGAGGGAGGGAGAAGAGAGGGAGGGAGAGGAAGAGATTTCTGGTGAACAGCCGTGTTCTTCCCTATGACCTGCCATTCCCTCTTACTTCTTATTCTGGTCTTCCATCATTCCATTTAGCGCTGCCCACGCCTTCCACGCAGCCCACACCACACTACCTGTAATCAAACAAGTCGGGCTGAATGCTTATTGAAGCAAGGGGAGCACACACCTGGGGAGCCATGGGCGTGTCTCAATTTTAAGGTGTTAAGGGTGATTTATTGTAAGATTTGGGGCTGTTAGCTCATTTGGGGGGAGGCTTCAAGGAAGTGGAAAATTGCTCTGGATTAAATGCTGCTAGGAAGTGAGGGTAATTGTGTGATTAACTATCTTTGTAAATCTTATCTAGAAGGATGGAGGAATGAAATAAGGTAATTGATGTAAAACAAAAACAAAAACAAAAAACATCCGTTGTCGTTCATATTATCCCCAGGAGGAAGTTTGGTAATTCTTTGGTTTTCGCAGAAGCCTTGTTATCGTCTATGGTTAGACAAGATAAGAAAGTAGTCTTGGCTTTTCTTGGTCCAAGTTCAGTGTGGTCACAGAGTTACCTTGTCTAATATTGGTATTCTATGAGATTGTGTTCAATGGGAGAGCTCGCTCTGAGTGCTCGCCAACGTTCCATAGCATCACCCGGCTGAGAGTGCGAGGCCATGTCCTGGCTGTTGGGGCGGCTTTTCTGTTTCTCAAATTTAATTATTTACAAGAGCAAAAAAGTAAAGGAACTGCCTGTCCTGCAGGCAGAGAAGAGTGTGGGTTTTGGAATCAACTTACCAGCGGGACACTACCTTGGGTGATTTGATCTTCCTACTTGAGCCTCATTTTCTCCGTCTTTAAAATGAGAATAGCAATAGCAGTGTTGAAGATCAAATGACACAATGCATGTAAGGCACCCAATACATGTTACAGATACCAGTTCAGTAAAAACTATTTTTATTATCTTACTGTTACACCAACAACATGTCTCTCCCCAACTCAAAACTTACGGGTGGTGGGAGCAGTGCTAAAATTAGCATTTACTTACCTAATATCATGAACAAGAATGAGTGCAAATTCTATGATTTGTCACCTTCCATCCTTTTAAAGCGATGTGGTCTTTTAAGGGGCTCCCTCTCATCAGATCCAAAAGCCAGCAAGGAGTTGTACACTTAAAAAAAAATAGAATCTTGGGGTGCCTGGGTGGCTCGGTCAACTAAGCATATGATTCTTGATTTCTGCTCAGGTCATGATCTCACGGTTTGTGAGTTCGAGCCCCACGTCAGGCTCTGTGCTGACAGGGCAGAGCCTGCTTGAGATACTCTCTCCCCCCCTCCCTCTGCCCCTTTCCTGTGTGTGCACACGTGCTCTCTCTCTCTCTCTCTCACTCAAAATAAATAAACTTTAAAAATAGAATCTATTTTTAAACTTTACTTCTAATGTTTTTTAAATTTATTTTTGAGAGAGGGCAGGAGTGGGAGTGGGGGAGGGACAGAGAGACAGGGGAACAGAAGATCTGAAGCAGGCTCTGAGCTGAGAGTAGTAAGCCCCATGCGGGGCTCGTACCCACAAACTGTGAGCTCATGACCTGAGCCCAAGTCAGATGCTCAATCGGCTGAGCCACCCAGGCACCCTGTAAAAAAGAGAATCAAGTCTTAAAATTATCCTTTTAGTGTCTCAAGTTAAGAGAAAGAAATCAAACGGATTGTTCATTATTTCATTTACATAATAAATCCTATTGATGGGTAACAAGCCTCCTCATCATAAGTGAGTGGTGTCTGTTATAAGTGAGGCCTGAGAATAGCTTCCTGAAGTTTCCCCCACAACCATAGCACAACTTCACAACGTGCTAGCTGCCTAGGTGGGTGACTGAACTGTGTCAGATGACAGAACGGCTGTCCTGGCCATCTTTTGTTCCTAATCTAAACTGGCTTCTGTACTAAGGGAAGAAATTCCCGAGCCTTTGACTTTACTCCTACGCATGCCTCACCCAGCAGATCCCTGGAGCGCTGCTACTCAAAGTGTGGTCCCTGAGTGACACTCATTCGGTGAAATACTTGTTTCCAGATGGAGTATAAAAATTGGGATTAAGCTCTAAAACACTGCTGGAGCAATAAATTCTTGCTGCATCATCCGAGGCCAAGGTCGCTGGACTCGTATTTTATGTCTTCTCTTTTTAATTTTTAGTAATTGATTTTCGCTGAGGTTTCGAAAGGATCAGTCCACAGTAGATCAGAAAAGAAAATGTTCATCACCACAGGTGGCTTGGGAAACACTGTCCTCGACCGCTAGAAAGCCTAAAATTAAATAAGAGCTGCAAAGTCGTGTCTATAGGCACACCCAGCCTTTGAGAGAGCTGATAGGAGGCACGTGGTAGGGGAGGGAGGGTGGGAGGTGTCTGCAGGTGTGACGCAAAGCTCAATACAAAGGCTTTCACTCTAAATGTATCCTCTTAAAGGAAGCTCTAGATGACAAATCTGGGGCATTTGATTTATTTTAGTCCAATCTCACACCGTCAGGGATTACATAACTCCTCAGTTGTCTATTTCGGAACCCACTCTTAGAAAAGGTATCTAAAAGTATCTAACCTACATTTTTCATTTCTCAGTTTTTAGGTCTTTCTCATTATCTTTCACAAACTAAACCAGTTGGGTCTTTGAAAATCTTTTCTCCTTCCTGGATGTAGTATAAAAATGAGCTTTGGTGCCCAGGATGGAATTTGCGTTATACTAAATAAATCCAGGGCAAAGAGCTTAATCGCCTAACAGAGCTTCTACACATTTTCTGTCTGAAAAATAGCTGGTCAAAATAGCTGAGGAAGTAAAGAAGTTGTACATTGTACATAGTAACAGAAAAGAGACCATGACCTTTGGGTTTAATAGAGTACTCATAGTTTAGTTTACTAATTTGATCCATAAAGTCATACAGCATTGAGTATTCAATGGATACAAAAAACCTTGATGGTTAATCCGCAATAGAGGTGCTTAGATTCCACCTGTCTGCTCATGTTCAACCAGCGACAGACTTAATTCCCTTTAAGAAGGAAAGGGCTAACTCATCTCATGGATTCATGACACAGGAGCTTCAGTGGGAGGGATGGGAGGTTATTTTTTAGAAGTGATGAGAAAACTTTGATTTTTGATTCATGTGAATTTTGGTCATATATATCATCTTGGGAAATCCAGGGAAAATATAAAAATGAACAAAACCCACAATTTTCCATGATGAAAAAATTGCTGTTGATATATTGGGGTAGTTTCAGCCCTTCCCCATATGTATACAAAAAAATAGGAGTATCCTTAGACTTGTATATATGGAGTTGATTCTCATTCTTTGCAGTAGTTCTATTGTAGAAAGTCACTGTGGACACTGCATTAACAAACATTGAACCATCACTCCTAGAATGAATGGGGTTAGGTTCCTGTGACTTTCTGGTCACAACGTTTTTGTCAACCAATCAGTCCATAACCTTGTTTTATGTGTGATTCTGTTTAAAGATACCTTATTTCATATATATTGTTGATCCATTAACATTGAACTCATGGTCAACTGCACTATAAGCAATGGCTGAGTGAAGTTCATCGAGCATGTGTGTTTTCTCTGTGAGACACATCACAGCCTTCTTGCATGTAGTAACACCAAACCTGTACTTTGTCACTAGGACTGATATCTTTTTTTTTTTAGTGTTTTTTAGTTTATTTTGAGAGAGAGAGTGTGCATGTACATGAGCGGGGGTGGGGTAGAGAGAGAAGGGGAGAGAGAGAGAATCCCCAGCAGGCTCTGCACTGTCAGGGGCTTGATCTCACCAACCCCTGGGATCATGACCTGAGCTGAAATCATGACCCATGTCACTCAAGTGACTGAGCCACCCAGGTGCCCCCTGAGGTCTTTTAAATTGCAAAATCACCAACCAAAAGCACAAAAAGTTGGAAAATGTGTTTACATACGACAGCTGAAACAAGTGTCGTCTCCTTGTTTAACCTCAGCTGGAAACGTGTGTCCATCCACTCCGTTTTTTCACTCTTCTATATACGTTTCTGTGAATGATTCCAAAGATGCCCTGAGTATTGATTTTGGGGTTACAAATACATTATGGTGACTTAGGTGGATTTGCAAATCCTATGCACTATGAGGATCGACTATGTAAATGTGGTTTTACACACTGCTTAATTTATTTATTTATATATTTTTATGTTTATTTATTTATGAGAGGGACACAGACAGCATGTGAGCAGGGGAAGGGTGGGGAGAGAGGGAAAGAGAGAGAATCCCAAGCAGGCTCCGTGCTGCCAGCCCAGAGCCTGACGTGGGGCTTGAACTCGTAAAACTGTGAGAGCATGACCTGAGCCGAAACCAAGAGTCAGACACTTAACTGACTGAGCTGCCCAGGTGCCCCCATACTGCTTTATTTTTTAACTTTGTATTATATGGGCAAACTTTCAATATTCATTATAGTCTCTCCCAATATTTTTGTAATGATTGACTTGATATACTTTGCTAAATATATAAAACGACTACACACAAATGTAAAAAAAAAAAAAAAAAAAAAAAGCAGATAAGTCGTTTTATTGGGTTAGACTTTGCCCAGTGTTGGGGATTTTGTTCCCTTTATTGAGACCCTCAGAAAGGAATCATATACCATTTTCCCCAAGTGGGTACCCACTTGTCTCCTCTTCCTGTCTTTTGGTTTCCTTTTGTTAACATATGGGAGTGCTGTGCTTGATTGGGTGATGTGTATATTGCTGTTCCTAACCAACGGCTTATGCTGTTCCCTGTTGAGAGATAACTCTTTTAACTGATTTTTATCTCCCCTAGGTGTTGGATTAAATGATGGGCAGTGGCATTCCATCTCCTTATCTGCCAAAAGGAATCACTTGAGTGTGGTAGTGGATGGCCAGGTGGCCTCTGTTGCTTCTTCCCTGGGGTCTGAGCAGACTTATTCAGGTGGCACCTATTATTTTGGAGGTAAGAGAAGAGGTCAGGCCATATGGGACACTGACCCATATTTGCAGTTACTTGCCCTTTTGTCCTGGAGATGTCATCATTTTAACGAATGTCAATAGTATGGAATAATGTCTCCCTCTCGTTGAGCATGGAAATGTTGAGTGAATCAAGATGGACCGACTATGGCCTAAAAGGCCTTTCTTAGGGATGGATTTACTTATGTTTACAATTTCTGCATGAGAATGACTGCAAATAAGCCACCCTCTTCAGTTCTTACTTTCGAACTTTGTTATATTTTTCTAGTGTTAAATGGTTCTTATATGACTTTTTCAGATTTTTATGGCCTGGTTTTATTGCAGTATTTTCGTGAACATGGCTCTTAGCTCCTCTGGAGCATCCTTATTGCTTTCCTACTGTCCAATGCAGAAGGGCAATATTATGCCAATGGCAAATAATCTAACTCAATTAGCCATAGAAACCTCTGCTCATCGCTAAGTAATAATGCACTGATACCGTGGATGAAATTAGGGCATCAACCTTCAACACCAGGTCATCTCTCTAAGAGAACAAAGACACATGAAGCGTTTACCTGCCCAGGGGATGTTTGATTGAACTAAAAGTTTGGAAAAGAAAACCTTGGAAATGGAAATGAATCTTTAGCGTGGAAAATTAAAATCAAAGGTGATTTGCCATTAGAAAGGCAAAGGTGTAAAACTGTTAGTAGTAAGACTTATTTCTAATCTTGACTTGGTATGTTTTTTATTGCTGCAATTTTGAATTTTAACAGTCCTTCTGTCTAGAATCACTTTTGAATTTGGTGGCAAGTAGCCCAATCTTTATTATTCATCAATAAAATACAAATTCCTTTCTAAGAGTTGACAGTAAGCACACAGACCATGCATCATTCGTCTGATATTAACACTTTCAAACACTTTCCATGCTACCCAAGGAGGGGTGCATATGGCGTTGTTCTGTGTTCCCACCATAACTTAAAGGGAAACTTTCACAAAGTCCAGAGCCCTCGATGTCCTACAATTGAAGGAGGAGGATGCCGTCAAATTTTTGCAGCAGGAACCCACGTGGGTGACACCAACCTTGACTTGCAAGTGGAACGACAGTACATCTACAAAAGGAAAGATGATGGCATCTACATCATGAATCTGAAGAGAATTTGGGAGAAGCTTCTGCTGGCAGCTCGTGCACCATTGTTGCTGATGAAAACCTGGCTGATGTTAGTGTCGTATCATACAGGAATCCTGGCCAGCAAGCTGGGCTGAAGTGTTCTGCCACTGGAGCCACTCCTGTTGCTGGCCACTTCACCCCCAGAACCTCCACTAACCAGATCCAGGCAGCCCTCCAGGAGCTGAGACTTCTGCTGGTTATTAATCGCAGGGCTGACCACCAGTCTCTCACAGAGGTGTCTTATATTAACCTGCCTACCATCGCTCTGTGTAGCACAAACTGCCCTCTCTGCCCTGTGGACATCGCCATCCGTTGTCACGACAAGGGAGCTCGCTCAGTGGGTCTGATGTATTGGATGCTGGCCTGGGAAGTTCTGTGCATGTGCGGTGCCATTACCCACAGCACCCGTAGGAAGTTGTGTCTGGTCTCTACTTCTACAGAGATCCTGAAGAGATTGAAAAGGAGGAGCAGATTGCTGCTGAAAAGACTGTGACCAAGGAGGAATTTCAGGGTGAGTGGGCTGCTCCAGCTCCTGAGTTCACTGCCACTCACCCTGAAGTCACAGACTGGTCCTGAAGGTGGGCAGGTGCCCTCTGTGCCTGTTTGGCATTTCCCTACTGACTCGGGCACTCAGCCTGCTGCTGAAGACTGGTCCACAGCTCTCCCTGCTCAGGCGACTGAATGGGCAGGAACCAGCACTGAGGGGTCTTAAGCTGCTCTTCCACAAAGGCCAGCGAAATGGAAATAAGGTGGATGGAAAGTAAAAAATTTCTTAAAAAAAAAAAAAAAAAAAAAGAGAACAAACAAACAAAACCCCCTACATAATCCATTACTGTGAATGGCAGCGTAGTGGCAACAATCCCAAAAGATGTAATTGCCTTCTTTAGTGAGATTTGTGCATTTCTGAACCAACTTGTTTATTAAACCTCATGGAATATATGATTGATTTTCTGGCAATCCATAGGAGCACATTCCTTTAATAAATGGTAAGATCTAGAGAACAAATTAACTAAGAGCTTTCACTTCAACGGAAAAGATTTAGAAGCACTAAAAGAGATTTTAAAAACACGCATATTGTTAAGTGTGGAAAAAAAAAGACTAGATAAAAATGACTGGATTGGATAAAAGTGTAAATCATGAAAATAGAACCATCATTCTTACAGTATTTTTCATCCTTTATGTTCATATTTAACAATGCCTACCTATTTTTGTGGAAAATTTTTATTGCTATTATTCATTCTGTAATATTTTTTTATGGTGAAACCTACATCACATGTGCACTCTGTAATTTTGCTTGTTTTTATTATGATACACACCATTTTATTTAAATAAACTTTTAATCTGTGAATAGTTTTAGATTTATCAAAAAGCTGCAAAGATACCCAGAGTTCCCATACCCCCTGAACCCAGTGTCCTCGGTTGCTCACATCTTACATCATGTGTGCATTTTAAAGCATATTAATTAGAATGCTGTGCATATCTACATGTGCATTTCCCAGCTTAGAAAGATAATAGTATCAATATCCATTTGTCCCTCCAGGGTCATGTCTCTTCTCCCCAGATAAACACTGTCTCGAATTTGGGGTATTTCTCCCTCTCATGTTCTTTTTAACTGGCATCTATTGAGGTGTTTCTGAGTTCCTAACCAATATACTGTGGAATGTTCCATAATAAAACGCAATCAAGTTCTCGGTTGGTGTCCTTTGGTACCAGAACATTTTGAGCATGAGATTCTACTGATCTCATGCTCTGCAAACCGTAGAGCACCCTGACACTTCCAGGATTGGGAACAAGGGTCCAAAAGAAAGCAGGAGGCCTTCTGCTGCCCAGCTCCCCCCCTCCTCTTCCCGGGTTTGTGCTCCAGAGACTAATAGAGAAGGTCCGTCCTTCTGGAAGCTCACTGGGGGCTTTGGGCTGGGAATCCTGGATTCCGAAAGTGGACTGGAAGGGGAGTGGGGTGATCATCTCTTCCCAGTTTTCGCACTGGATGCCCTGAGTCCGAAGGCAAACTGTGACAGTTGTTGACCCTACTGGACCCTCGGCTCTTTGTGCATGAGAGCCCCCTGTATTACTCGGATCTGCTTTATCTAGGTGGAAGGCGCTTCCTAGGGTGTTAATTCTTTAGCCATTTTATCCTCAAGTGAATAAATGTCCCATGTTCTGAGATGGGATCTTATAAGTTTTCTTCCATTTGTGTCTCAGTTCAGCTGCAAATTTCCGGTGATCTTATCAGCCTACAATCAGCCTAACATGGCTGCCGTGCCCCACTGTTCCACCAGCCCGCATTGTACGTCCATTCTAGGCCCATCTTGAGAGTGACAGTTATATTGGGAGGGGGGCTGTTCAGAAACCACAGCATTCTGCATATGCCATGCCAGATCCCATTATCTGTCCGTCGTTCTCTACTCTCTCCCCCCAGCCCTAGCTGAGCGCTTTTCACAAATTTGGACTGCTTTGTGGCGCATTGTGCCCAGCTTTTATCATTTATAAATTATAAATTTTAAGTCTGGGTTGAGGACAGATAAATGCCTAATTTCTGTATGTTGCCCCATGTGATCTTTGTGCTAAAGAATAACACACTGTGCGGTGCAGACTGGAGGCACTAGACCGTGTGCAGAATTCTCACACCCCCGCTTGTGTAAATCAAACATTATCCATCCAGTGAACAGGCTAGACCACCGTGAAGTCAAAGCTGACATCTTACTTCTGGTGCAGTGACATCGAGTGATAATTTATCTGTCATCTTCAGAGGTGCTTAACATGCCGACTGCCTCCAGGAATGGATCCATCCATTAATTCAACATTAAGTATTCCCTAGAAATCTTCATATTTTAAAACTTCCATCTCAAACGGGTTCAGTGCTGAACTTCTCCTTGCTATTGCAATATATTCACTTGTGGGTGCCTGTTATCATAGACTAATGAGACTAACCTGGCTTGAACCTTTCTTTATTCTTAGAATCTCTTGCTTATTAAACATCGTAACTAGGAATACAAAGTTCCTCATGGTACGACAATGTGCTTTCTGAAAGTTCCATCATCTTTCTTGGTGACTGAGTTTGCTTAGTTTTATTCCCTGCAGGCATATTGCAAAATTTATTTTATTCTGAGATAGTTTGAAATGTGTCAGGAAACACTACCTGGAGAAAAGGAGATTAGCAGAGCTGTTTATATTCCTGGCATATTGTAGTCACCCCCAAATATTGTTGAACTATTATCGTCTCAGTTGTTACTTTAACATTCTTAATTGGTTAATAAGTCATCTAGAAAACATAGCGAGGTTATAATAACCATATCCTATACCACAGAAGAATTTTAAGCACCGAAAATGTGTGTAGTGGCCTGTGCAATAAATTGATACTCAAAGAGCATTCATCACCTTTTCTTGATACATCAAATTTGAAACTTCGGAGTCTCCCTTGGTCAAAATATAATATTTCAGTGTACCTGATAATAGTTTTAAATATGAATCCTGGTCTTCACTTGCCATATAAATGGGTTTTGTTAGGAAAACAAGCATTAAAGGGGAAATATCTTCAGTCACAGTGTGTAATTATAATGGAAATTCTCAGGTAGAAAAATAGCGTGGATTGTATTGGAATTAGGAAGTTGCTGATTCATTTCTTATTCTTCGAAACTGTAATAGTGCTTGACAACCATAACGGCAAAGAAAGATTAATGAAAAATACATAAGTATAATATATGTGCTCATACTCCATAAAATTATTTATTTCACTTGGATAGAGAAACACTTAGAACATCATTAAAACTCAGAGAGTAATGGTTAATATTATAGTTCTTTATTATTTAAATAATTAGAAACAGGGCTTAGGTAGGTGTTAGAAAAAATCAATATAAATGGAACATTCTTTTGTGAGTCAAAGGATAAATAAAATCACAGTGAAATGTTTTTGACATTAAGTCATTATGATTTATTAAAATGCATGTGTATATGGCTTTTATATGCATATAAAAATAAAGTATTTAATTAAATAGATGGTTGGTAATTTTTTTTTTTTTTTTTTATATGAAATTTATTGTCAAATTGGTTTCCATACAACACCCAGTGCTCATCCCAAAAGGTGCCCTCCTCAGTACCCATCACCCACCCTCTCCTCCCTCCCACCCCCCATCAACCCTTAGTTTGTTCTCAGTTCTCAACAGTCTCTTATGCTTTGGCTCTCTCCCACTCTAACCTCTTCTTTTTTTTTTTTTTTTTTTTTTGTTCCCCTCCCCCATGGGTTTCTCTTAAGTTTCTCAGGATCCACATAAGAGTGAAACCATATGGTATCTGTCTTTCTCTGTATGGCTTATTTCACTTAGCATCACACTCTCCAGTTCCATCCACGTTGCTACAAAAGGCCATATTTCATTTTTTCTCATTGCCACGTAGTACTCCATTGTGTATATAAACCACAATTTCTTTATCCATTCATCAGTTGATGGACATTTAGGCTCTTTCCATAATTTGGCTATTGTTGAGAGTGCTGCTATGAACATTGGGGTACAAGTACCCCTATGCATCAGTACTCCTGTGTCCCTTGGATAAATTCCTAGCAGTGCTATTGCTGGGTCATAGGGTAGGTCTATTTTTAATTTTCTGAGGAACCTCCACACTGCTTTCCAGAGCGGCTGCACCAATTTGCATTCCCACCAACAGTGCAGGAGGGTTCCCGTTTCTCCACATCCTCTCCAGCATCTATAGTCTCCTGATTTGTTCATTTTGGCCACTCTGACTGGCGTGAGGTGATATCTGAGTGTGGTTTTGATTTGTATTTCCCTGATAAGGAGCGACGCTGAACATCTTTTCATGTGCCTGTTGGCCATCCGGATGTCTTCTTTAGAGAAGTGTCTATTCATGTTTTCTGCCCATGTCTTCACTGGGTTATTTGCTTTTCGGGTGTGGAGTTTGGTGAGCTCTTTATAGATTTTGGATACTAGCCCTTTGTCCGATATGTCATTTGCAAATATCTTTTCCCATTCCGTTGGTTGCCTTTTAGTTTTGTTGGTTGTTTCCTTTGCTGTGCAGAAGCTTTTTATCTTCATAAGGTCCCAGGAATTCACTTTTGCTTTTAATTCCCTTGCCTTTGGGGATGTGTCGAGTAAGAGATTGCTACGGCTGAGGTCAGAGAGGTCTTTTCCTGCTTTCTCCTCTAAGGTTTTGATGGTTTCCTGTCTCACATTCAGGTCCTTTATCCATTTTGAGTTTATTTTTGTGAATGGTGTGAGAAAGTGGTCTAGTTTCAACCTTCTGCATGTTGCTGTCCAGTTCTCCCAGCACCATTTGTTAAAGAGACTGTCTTTTTTCCATTGGATGTTTTTTCCTGCTTTGTCAAAGATGAGTTGGCCATACGTTTGTGGGTCGAGTTCTGGGGTTTCTATTCTATTCCATTGGTCTATGTGTCTGTTTTTCTGCCAATACCATGCTGTCTTGATGATGACAGCTTTGTAGTAGAGGCTAAAGTCTGGGATTGTGATGCCTCCTGCTTTGGTCTTCTTCTTCAAAATTACTTTGGCTATTCGGGGCCTTTTGTGGTTCCATATGAATTTTAGGATTGCTTGTTCTAGTTTCGAGAAGAATGCTGGTGCAATTTTGATTGGGATTGCATTGAATGTGTAGATAGCTTTGGGTAGTATTGACATTTTGATAATATTTATTCTTCCAATCCATGAGCAGGGAATGTCTTTCCATTTCTTTAAATCTTCTTCAATTACCTTCAAAAGCTTTCTATAGTTTTCAGCATACAGATCCTTTACATCTTTGGTTAGATTTATTCCTAGGTATTTTATGCTTCTTGGTGCAATTGTGAATGGGATCAGTTTCTTTATTTGTCTTTCTGTTGCTTCATTGTTAGTGTATAAGAATGCAACTGATTTCTGTACATTGATTTTGTATCCTGCAACTTTGCTGAATTCATGGATCAGTTCTAGCAGACTTTTGGTGGAGTCTATCGGATTTTCCATGTATAATATCATGTCATCTGCAAAGAGCGAAAGCTTGACTTCATCTTTGCCAATTTTGATGCCTTTGATTTCCTTTTGTTGTCTGATTGCTGTTGCTAGAACTTCCAGCACTATGTTAAATAACAGCGGTGAGAGTGGGCATCCCTGTCGTGTTCCTGATCTCAGGGAAAAAGCTCTCAGTTTTTCCCCGTTGAGGATGATGTTAGCTGTGGGCTTTTCATAAATGGCTTTTATGATCTTTAAGTATGTTCCTTCTATCCCGACTTTCTCAAGAGTTTTTATTAAGAAAGGGTGCTGGATTTTGTCGAAGGCCTTTTCTGCATCGATTGACAGGATCATATGGTTTTTCTCCTTTTTTTTGTTAATGTGATGTATCACGTTGATTGATTTGCGAATGTTGAACCAGCCCTGCATCCCAGGAATGAATCCCACTTGATCATGGTGAATAATTCTTTTTATATGCCGTTGAATTCGATTTGCTAGTATCTTATTGAGAATTTTTGCATCCATATTCATCAGGGATATTGGCCTGTAGTTCTCTTTTTTTACTGGGTCTCTGTCTGGTTTAGGAATCAAAGTAATACTGGCTTCATAGAATGAGTCTGGAAGTTTTCCTTCCCTTTCTATTTCTTGGAATAGCTTGAGAAGGATAGGTATTATCTCTGCTTTAAACGTCTGGTAGAACTCCCCTGGGAAGCCATCTGGTCCTGGACTCTTATTTGTTGGGAGATTTTTGATAACCGATTCAATTTCTTCGCTGGTGATGGGTCTGTTCAAGCTTTCTATTTCCTCCTGATTGAGTTTTGGAAGAGTGTGGGTGTTCAGGAATTTGTCCATTTCTTCCAGGTTGTCCAATTTGTTGGCATATAATTTTTCATAGTATTCCCTGATAATTGTTTGTATCTCTGAGGGATTGGTTGTAATCATTCCATTTTCATTCATGATTTTATTTATTTGGGTCATCTCCCTTTTCTTTTTGAGAAGCCTGGCTAGAGGTTTGTCAATTTTGTTTATTTTTTCAAAAAACCAACTCTTGGTTTCGTTGATCTGCTCTACAGTTTTTTTAGATTCTATATTGTTTATTTCTGCTCTGATCTTTATTATTTCTCTTCTTCTGCTGGGTTTAGGCTGCCTTTGCTGTTCTGCTTCTAGTTCCTTTAGGTGTGCTGTTAGATTTTGTATTTGGGATTTTTCTTGTTTCTTGAGATAGGCCTGGATTGCAATGTATTTTCCTCTCAGGACTGCCTTCGCTGCATCCCAAAGCGTTTGGATTGTTGTATTTTCATTTTCGTTTGTTTCCATATATTTTTTAATTTCTTCTCTAATTGCCTGGTTGACCCACTCATTCGTTAGTAGGGTGTTCTTTAACCTCCATGCTTTTGGAGGTTTTCCAGACTTTTTTCTGTGGTTGATTTCAAGCTTCATAGCATTGTGGTCTGAAAGTATGCATGGTATGATTTCAATTCTTGTAAACTTATGAAGGGCTGTTTTGTGACCCAGTATATGATCTATCTTGGAGAATGTTCCATGTGCACTCGAGAAGAAAGTATATTCTGTTGCTTTGGGATGCAGAGTTCTAAATATATCTGTCAAGTCCATCTGATCCAATGTCTCATTCAGGGCCCTTGTTTCTTTATTGACCGTGTGTCTAGTTGATCTATCCATTTCTGTAAGTGGGGTGTTAAAGTCCCCTGCAATTACCACATTCTTATCAATAAGGTTGCTTATGTTTATGAGTAATTGTTTTATATATTTGGGCGCTCCAGTATTCGGTGCATAGACATTTATAATTGTTAGCTCTTCCTGATGGATAGACCCTGTCACTATTATATAATGTCCTTCTTCATCTCTTGTTACAGCCTTTAATTTAAAGTCTAGTTTGTCTGATATAAGGATGGCTACTCCAGCTTTCTTTTGGCTTCCAGTAGCATGATAAATAGATCTCCATCCCCTCACTCTCAATCTAAAGGTGTCCTCAGGTCTAAAATGAGTCTCTTGTAGACAGCAAATAGATGGGTCTTGTTTTTTTATCCATTCTGATACCCTAAGTCTTTTGGTTGGCGCATTTAATCCATTTACATTCAGTGTTATTATAGAAAGGTATGGGTTTAGAGTCATTGTGATGTCTGTATGTTTTATGCTTGTAGTGATGTCTCTGGTACTTTGTCTCACAGGGTCCCCCTTAGGATCTCTTGTAGGGCTGGTTTAGTGGTGACAAATTCCTTCAGTTTTTGTTTGTTTGGGAAGACCTTTATCTCTCCTTCGATTCTAAATGACAGACTTGCTGGATAAAGGATTCTCGGCTGCATATTTTTTCTGTCTAGCACACTGAAAATCTCGTGCCAATTCTTTCTGGCCTGCCAAGTTTCAAAAGAGAGATCAGTCACGAGTCTTATAGGTCTCCCTTTATATGTAAGGGCACGTTTACCCCTTGCTGCTTTCAGAATTTTCTCTTTATCCTTGTATTTTGCCAGTTTCACTATGATATGTCGTGCAGAAGATCGATTCAAGTTACGTCTGAAGGGAGTTCTCTGTGCCTCTTGGATTTCAATGCCTTTTTCCTTCCCCAGTTCAGGGAAGTTCTCAGCTATTATTTCTTCAAGTACCCCTTCAGCACCTTTCCCTCTCTCTTCCTCCTCTGGGATACCAATAATGCGTATATTATTTCTTTTTAGTGTATCACTTAGTTCTCTAATTTTCCCCTCGTACTCCTGGATTTTTTTATCTCTCTTTTTCTCAGCTTCCTCTTTTTCCATAACTTTATCTTCTAGTTCACCTATTCTCTCCTCTGCCTCTTCAATCCGAGCTGTGGTGGTTTCCATTTTGTTATGCATTTCGTTTAAAGCGTTTTTCAGCTCCTCGTGACTGTTCCTTAGTCCCTTGATCTCTGTAGCAAGAGATTCTCTGCTGTCCGCTATACTGTTTTCAAGCCCAGCGATTAATTTTATGACTATTATTCTAAATTCACTTTCTGTTATATTGTTTAAATCCTTTTTGATCAGCTCATTAGCTGTTGTTATTTCCTGGAGATTCTTCTGAGGGGAATTCTTCCGCTTGGTCATTTTGGATAGTCCCTGGCGTGGTGAGGACCTGCAGGGCACTTCCCCTGTGCTGTGGTGTATAACTGGAGTTCGTGGGCGGAGCCGCTGTCAGACCTGATGTCTGCCCCCAGCCCACAGCTGTGTCCACAGTCAGACTGGTGCGTGCCTTCTCTTCCCCTCTCCTAGGGGCGGGATTCACTGTGGGGTGGGGTGGCCTGTCTGGGCTACTTGCACACTGCCAGGCTTGTGATGCTGGGGATCTGGCGTCTTAGCTGGGGTGGGTAGGCAAGGTGCACAGGGGCAGGAGGGGCAGGCTTAGCTTGCTTCTCCTTAGGTGATCCTCTTCAGGAGGGGCCCTGTGGCAGCAGGAGGGAGTCAGATCCGCTGCCGGAGGTTTGGCTCCGCAGAAGCGCAGAGTTGGGTGTTTGCGCGCGGAGCGAGCAAGTTCCCTGGCAGGAACTGGTTCTCTTTGGGATTTTGGCTGGGGGATGGGCGGGGAAGATGGCGCTGGCGAGCGCCTTTGTTCCCCACCAAACTGAGCTCTGTCGTCCGGGGGCTCAGCAGCTCTCCTTCCCTTTGTCCTCCAGCCTTCCCGCTTTCTGAGCAGAGCTGTTAACTTACGACCTCCCAGAGGCTAAGTCGCGCTTGCTGTCGGAACACAGTCCGTCAGGCCCCTCCGCTTTTTGCAAGCCAGACTCGGGGGCTCTGCTTGGCCGGCGAGCCGCCCCTCCGCCCCGGCTCCCTCCCGCCAGTCCGTGGAGCGCGCACCGCCTCGCCGCCCTTCCTACCCTCTTCCGTGGGCCTCTCGTCTGCGCTTGGCTCCGGCGACTCCGTTCTGCTAATCCTCTGGTGGTTTTCTGGGTTATTTAGGCAGGTGTAGGTGGAATCTAAGTGATCAGCAGGACGCGCGGTGAGCCCAGCGTCCTCCTACGCCGCCATCTTCAATGATTCCAGATGGTTGGTAATTTTATCCCAAGTCAATATAACTCCTTTCCCAAGTAGTTTCAAATACCAAGGTATTTCATAGTTATTGATTTATCTTTTCTTACGCGCAGTGCACATTTTCAATCTTCATGCCTTTTTTTTGCATTCCAAAAGACTAAGTTCCTATGTTTAACTGTAATACATAATTTAATATTATGTAATAATAATATAGTATAATAATTGTATGATAATTACTGTAACATTATTTCATAAGAATCCTATGGTAGTAATGAGAAATACTTTGTATAAATTGCAGTTTGTCATTTAGATCAAACTAATGATGACTGCAAGGGGCTCTTCCTCCCTCTTTTAATTTTAAGGAGATAATCAAATGGCTACTTCTTTTCTTTTCTTTTTTCTTTTTTTTTTTTTTTTCATAATGAAGCAGTCTATGGTACTAAATCCTGATTGATTATGATGTATCCTGACTTACTTTGTTTTGTTTTGTTTTGTTTTGTTTTGATCAGGTTGTCCTGACAACAGCTTTGGATCCAAATGTAAAAATCCACTTGGTGGATTTCAGGGATGTATGAGACTCATTTCTGTCAGTAACAAGGTGGTGGATCTGATTTCAGTTCAGCAGGGATCCCTTGGAAACTTCAGTGACCTTCAGATAGACTCATGTGGAATCACAGACAGGTACGGATCTCATTTTTTCTTTAACTTTGACCCGTCCATTTTCAAATGTTTGGCAGCATATTAAAACTTACATATAAAATGAACATGTTTTAAAACTCCTTTTCCCACCGTCACCTATTCCACAGGAAATGGATGATATTCACATTAGAAATAAGAAAAATATGCTTTTAGTTTTATGCTTCATGTTTCCAGGGATAAAATTTAGGTGGGAGACATGTGACCATGTTATTTATATGTTAACATGCTACCTACCGATTTACAAAAGGTAATGTTGATGCTGCTATAGCTTTTATTTATTTTCTTTTTATGTTTTAATTTGCATCCAAGTTATTTAGCATAGTGCTGTAATGATTTCAGGAGTAGATTCCAGTGATTCATCCCCTATGTATATAACACCCAGTGCTCATCCCAACGAGTGTCCTCCCTAATGCCCCTTACCCATTTACCCCATCCCCCATCCACAACCCTTCCAGCAAGCCTCGGTTTGTTCTCTGTAACTAAAATTCTCTTATGTTCTGTCCTCCTCCTTGTTTTTACATTATTTTTGCTTCCCTTCCCTTATGTTCATCTGTTTTGTATCTTAAATTCCTCATACAAGTGGAGTCATATGATATTTATCTTTCTCTGTCTAATTTCACTTAGCATAATATCCTCTAGTTCCATCCATGTAGTTGCAAATGGCAGGATTTCATTCTTTTTTATTGCCGACTAATACTCTATTGTATATATGTACACCACATTTCTTTATCCATTCGTCAGTCAGTGGACATTTGGGCTCTTTCCATACTTTGGTTATTACCAATAGTGCTGTTGTAAACATTGGGGTGCATATGCCCCTGTGAAACAGCACAACTGTATCCCTTGGATAAATACCTACTAGTGCAATTTCTGGGTCATAAGATCTATTTTTAATTTTTTGAGGAACCTCCTTACTGTTTTCCAGAGTGGCTGTGCCAGTTTGCATTCCCACCAGCAGTGCAAAAGATCTCCTCTTTCTCTGCATCCTCGCCAACATCTGTAGTTGCCTGAGTTGTTAATGTTAGCCATTCTGACAGGTGTCAGGTCGTATCTCATTGGGGTTTTGATTTGTATTTCCCTGATGATGAATGATGTTGAGCATTTTTTCATGTGTTAGCCATCTGGATGTCTTCTTTGGAGAAGTGTCTGTTCATGTCTTTTGCCCATTGCTTCATTGGATTATTTGTTTTTTGGGGTGTTGAGTTTGATAAATTCTTTATAGATTTTGGATACTAACCCTTTATCTGATATGTCACTTGCAAATATCTTCTTCCATTCTATCAGTTGCCTTTTAGTTTTGCTGATTGTTTCCTTTGCTGTGCAGATGGTTTTTATTTTGATGAGGTCCCAATAGTTCATGTTTGCTTTTGTTTCCCTTGCCTTCAGAGACGTGTTGAGTAAGAAGTTGCCGCGGCAATGCTGCTATAATTTTAGACGAGTATAAATGTATCAAAAAATATCATTAAACTCAATAAATTAGTACATTCTAACAGTAGTATTGATCATCACGTACCAGTAAGTCAGAGACCTATGTGGCTGGTTATCAAAATGTCTTTTGCTTCTCTGACAGCTGACTAATATTTTCAGTGGCATAGCAGTTTAACGGTTGCTCTGCTCCTAATGTGTACTTTTAACAGCACATTACTGTCTTCTCTGCAGGGACAATAAAAAGGAACCCCTCCTTTGGAAAAGTTTGGAACTATAGCATTGATCAAGGTATAAACATGATCCAGTAGTTTCATTAGGAGCTCTAGTACAGGACATGGTAGCATAAGATTTGGGAGTTAATTGTAGAGGACAGGTAAATTTTAAAATAACAATTGATAGTTAATAATTAAAAAGTATTTTTAGTCCTGGGCAACTATAGCCAAATAATCTTGCCAGTCATGTTTTAATATGAAGGTTGTTAATTTTAATTATTGAGTTTAATGGAATGTCATGGTCATTGCGGATAAAAAAATTAAACATTGTGACAGACTTAGCTCCTACCCTGTAGAGGTGTTCAATATATATTTTGAATAAATATAAATACTGAGCTTTAAAAATAACTTTTTATTTGCATGAGACATTTTATCAACATAAACGTATATATTATATCTGTTATTATATATGATGTGTGTTATATCTAATAGACGGTTAGTCTGTCAGTGTCTGTGGATCCTGTTTTGAACACTAATAGGTGTTGTGTTGTGTGTAGAAAAAAAATAATTGTAATCTCATTTAGCAATGGATTAAAAGGCCATACTTTCCTCTTTATGAATATGCATTTATCTATTTAACCCAATTTGTAGCTAAAATAATTCTTTCTATAATGAAAGATGATACGTAAAGAAAGAATTTAGACAGTAAACCTCAGTTGGCTTGATTTTGGTACTAAATGACAGTGACCTTCTCCATAGTTACGTCCACATCAGCTCTAGAACCTTAATCCCCATTTGGGGAAGGGCATGCCAGCTCTGAAGAGGTAGGGCTCACTTCCAAGTGGCTAACAATCATTAGGATCTGCGGGGAGATTCAGTCATCCACAATCAGTGATAGTCGTGTTAACCATCTTAGATTGTAGACAATTCCTTTGGTGCTGGTGGATCCACACTTCTCCAAACTGGGTTTCTCCGAAGCTGCCATTTTACCCGAGGAGGCTGGATTGCCTACTTTCTGGAGATACACACTTGTAAAACAGAGGACTGTGGTTTATAGCACAGTTGGAGAATGTATGGTTTTAGTACCACACTTTGAGAAGACTCTTCAGAAAGAGTGAGCAAATTGTGGATAGATTGTGGCTATACATGCTTTCTTTTTTAAAGAAAAACTTATGACTAATAGTAGCCCTAGCAGTATTAAAAATAATAGCAAAAATCAAAGTAACTTTTATGTATGTTTACCTTTTAAATTTCCAAAAGTATTTCTCGACTCATTTTCTTATATTCAGAAGAAAACGTATATTCATTTATTTTGGTCGTCTATGCTATACCTATTGACATAGCTTCCAAGCATTATTAAATAAAGTCTCTATTTAAAAAAAATCTGTTTACCAGGCTGTATTCTCAGCACTTAACATGAATTAGTATTTAAGTCTGTGAGTTTGAGTGACTATGTGTAAGGATGATGCAAGTGTGTAAGGAGTCTGGGAATGCATGTGTGAATGACCTACAAGTGTGTGCACGTGTGTGGGAATAGCGTTGATGTGTGTGAGTGTGTGTATATGTACAAGTTAGCATGTGAGGAGCTGTGTGGCAGTGTATGTAAGGATTTGCATGAGTGTGGGAGGTGCTTTTGGATATGTGAGTAAGCTTGTGAATGTGTACGTGTGTGAGAGACTGTGTGTAATGACCGTTCTAAAATGAATTTTGCCTCTTTATTTTTTAATGTTAAAGATCTCATTGGGTATATTAAATGATTTATGAATTGGACAGTGTCCCATTTAGCAGATAGAGGGGCGCTCCCTAAAATGAATGTTAAATTAATTAATGTGTATTTAAAGTAATCCTCACAAAACACCCTTAGAGTCTCTTCCTGGTAGTGTTTGTTTCTTGTCAATCTGAGAGCAGGTGCACAGAGAGGTGAGGTTGGCTAAGAGGATGCAGCTCAGGAGAGAGCCCGCATCCGATCTCAGCTCTCTGGGGCTGGCCAGGTCCCACTGAAATGTCTGCCTGCCAAATTGCACAGCCCCCTGGGCGCACATTCACATCTATTGTGGTTCCTATTCAAGCTACATATAATAAACACATAATTTGATGATTTAATACATTGCAGTGAAAAATAAACAGGAACATGAAAAATATACTTAAAAATCTGACAGGAACTTAAACAAATGTAGCTCCTTTTTTACTGTAACTTTAAGTTGGATCAGATCTACATGTAAAGGTGTACATATATTTACACATGCTCACACTCACCTTTGTACGGTCATTCGCACATACTCTTTACACACAGACGAACAGCCTCTCATACGTGTGTACACATTTGTGTGCTCAGTCACACACTTCCAAAGCTTTACAACATCCAGTCTTTACAATACACTCTTTATTTGCACATTCTGGCGCCTCCTTACTTACTAATCCACGCACATGCACACACACATGCGCACACTTACAAGAACATTCCCACACCCCTTACACACTCACATCTTCCTTATCCACATTCACACACGCACACTCACCTAGAAGCCCTGCCCCTGTCCTCTATGGACATACAGGGGAAGTGACCCTAAGTCAGAAATCTGGGTGCCTGAGGGCTGAGGGAGGCCAGTCCCTCGGCGAGGTGAGGACAGAACCACAAAGGGGGCTGCTGTCCGTATCCCCCGCCCATTTTGAACAGTGAAAATAATGACAAATATCAACAGAAAAGTGTTGGAGGCTACAGAGAATGACTAAGGGAAGAGAAAAGCGTAAATTGTTTAGAACACTGAATGAAAATCAGTCCTTCACTCTACAATGTAATTTGCTGTAGGTTACTTACTAGTTGTCAGGAGAGGCTACTACATGATGAATTTCAACACCACCCACAATCCAGTCTTCACATTGTACTTAAAAAATGCGAAAAGTCAGGTCTAACAAGAATCAAGGAAAATGAATTCAATATCTTTCAGCAGCAGCAAATCAAATAGAAATGGCACATGTATCACACTGATTATTCATTCTTTAGAATCTTAGGTATAGCCACTTATATCTGCTCCCTTTTAAAGCATGGCTGAGGTCCGTGAGCCTGCTGTCCTTTTCTTTTCTGATCACCAACTAGGATTTTTCGTGTTTTAAGTTTTTTAATCTACCTCTTTCTTCTAGATTGTTACTGATCTGAAATGCTTGAAAAAATATGTACAGCATGAAACATTCTTGAATGGATTCCTGTGAATCTATAAAAATACTAAAATATATATAAACTTAATTGGCATAGAAAGATGCCCACTATTTATTTGTGCATCCTTAAGAAGGAGGTTGGAAAATAACATAACGATTTTATTTATGAATATAATCACACACACAAATGCATATATGCGTTTCTATATGCATGCGCATGCATGTATATATTTGTAATGGTGATTTTTATATATGAGATTATAAACCATATTTCTCCTCTGCTGTGTCCTGGGTTGTTTGATTTTTTGTACAGTGGATATCTGTTTTTTATAATCAGGAAAAATCACTGGCATTGTTTTCAGTTAAAATTGGAGAAATCCTATGAGCAGAACACGAAGTTCCCATCCTTAGTTTTAATAAAGGAGGTGGCAGAAACCCCAAGCATGAATATATTCTTGATAGGCTTTGCAGTTTAATTTTTTGTTTGGGAGTAATGGAGAGCATTTCAAACTTTGGTCTCAATAGATCTTTCCATATCAATACTGAAAAGCATCCATAATCTGATCAGGGCTCTTCAGGTCGATACCAGAAGCTCCCCAAGTTTTTTGGCCACAGTGCCTTATATAGTTCAGTAATTTTTTCATAGTGTTCCAAGCCAAAAGATATAACTAACGCCTTCATTGAAGATGTAACTTAGGTCCAAACAATTTTATAGATATGTCCTAAAATTTAGTAAGCCTTTGAAAATGGAATATACATACATAATATTTATTGTAATTTATATATGTAGATTATATATATATTATATACATATATATATAATTTGAAAAATATTTTAATTTTATTTTGAATTCAACACAGCTACTTCATAATTACATGTGTTTACCTGTTGAGTATTGCACAACTTTTCAAAACTTGGGATCAGGTCAGACACTGCCACCCTCATTTTTGTTCAACACTGATTTCACATGGTTTCACATGGTTTCAGTTTTTTAGCAACTACTGAAAACCCAGGTTCTTAAATATGGTACATCATTGAAAGGAATGTATTATGATCTAATGTTGACATTGAACTACCTCAAGCAGGAAATTGTGCAAATTTGGGCAGATATTGAGTATGCCTGTATTTCTCTGGAAAAGTTCAAATATCCTGGGAGCCCCTGTGAGTTCCATTCAGCACCCTAGAGCACCCCAACACACTGCTATGAATTTGTGTGCCTGTCCAATGAAACTTCAACATTCCTAGAGGTATTCACTCTACTCAAAAAGTGAATAAAGATGTCCCTCCGTCTTACTTCCTTCTTTTCTTCTCTCTTTTTTATTCTTGTTTCTTTAAATATTCAGTGTAGTAAATCAGTAAGATTGAGTGTTGTTATTTTATGTAAGCTATTGGTATTTCTGGCAGCATATTGAATTAGTGTTATGTTTACTTAGGGAAAAGAAAGTGCTCTGATGTAGCAGGACATGTTGAAAATTAAGCAGTCACAACCAACGAGAATTGGCTGAAATCTGATGCAGCTATTGATCTAAGGTTTGGTTCTGTGATTAAAGCACCTTAATGACAGACTGAATAACCATTAGTCATGTTAAATTTACCCTTTCTGGTACTGTGGACATTCTTCTCTCACATGACCATGACCAACAGTTTATGACAGCTCAAAATGAAAAGTAGTGATTGTATCTGCACCTTTTTGTAGGTGTTTGCCCAACTACTGTGAACATGGCGGTGAATGTTCCCAGTCCTGGAATACCTTTCACTGCAACTGTGCAAACACTGGCTACACGGGAGCTACTTGCCACAACTGTAAGCCGAACACACTTGCTTCTTCTTGCCTCTGTTCCGATTTCCTTGTTCCATTTCCCTTTTTGTGGCTGTGCGCATATATGTCCGTGGATTGGAACGTGCAAGCCTGAATTTTAGCGTCCAGTTGATTCCTAGCTTATTTTAAATCCACACCTCTTTGCACAAAGTTGTCGAAGTAGCTTATAGAAATAGGTAACATAAAACAGGATAGAAAAGAGCAGGAGAGCTGGCAAAGGAGAAATGTATATCGAAAAAAAAGGCAGCTAAGGATAACTATAAATAGTGACTAAACATAGATAATGAATAAATAATAAATAATACAGAATGAGTAATCCTTAAATTCTCATAACCCCATTAGTGAGAATAATGAAATAAGGATGGCAGGTAACGATGTTAATCATAATAGTTCATTTTATTGAATGTTTTCTAAATGCAGGTACTGATACAATATTTTGTATGTCCCAATTCATTGAATTCTGATGTTCCAAATTCACTGAATTAGTAGGTTACTATTATTATCCCTAGTTTACTCATGAAATAACAGAGACTAATCACCTTGCCCAAGCCTCCTTCAGTAACTGAGGGACACTGAGTATGTGAACACTTGGAATTGTGCTTTCAGAGCCTGGGAGCACAACCAATAAATACTCTATGTATATCTGATGAAGTGTTTGCATGCATTGTAAGTAAGACTCATGCCATTTTGATGTCCGCTTTTTCCGCACATAGGATGGGGAGATCTAAACGCCCATTTTTCTCTCCCACTTTTTCACATTATTACAGACACTGCTGAGCGACTTCTCTCCCACTACGATGTCCCATAGCCTTGACTTCAGACGAGGGTGTTCTATGCAGTCATCAGTCCCTCCATTCACAGTCTCTTCACCGTGTGCTACTTTGTACTCCTCTCGGAGTGGAGAGTTAGCATCCCGGGCTCCCAGCCCTGCAGGTTCTGGAAGGGACCCTCAGAGGTCCTGATTCGGGGCTGACGAGGGCGTGAGCAGGAGGGGCTCCTGGTGTCACCCTCAAGCCTGCACCACTGCAGCCAGGGTCATTCTTAGGCATCAGCTTATCTTCGCATCATGAAGGATGCCTACTGTTGCTAAGGCCACGCCTCACTGTAACTAGAGACCAAGTTACTTGAGCCAGGCCCAGTAGCAGAAGGCCAGTCTAGTTGACTTTTTCGTATCCGCCATCTTCCTAATTGTAGTAACTCCCAACAAAACGCTAATTCAATGTGTTTTAATTGACCCTTTGTTTGTAATTGTTATGAATGACTGAATCTAAATATTTACATTCTGAGGGAAAAAACTGGTTGATAAAGTATTTTTGTTTATGGCCACATTTTGCTCTAAGCATGGAGTTAACTTACTAGGTTCTTGAACAGGTAGTCCAAATGGAGCTGAAGGGTTTTGGCCAATAAACATTCTGAGAAATGGGGCCAGGAGGACAAACTTGGTTGTAGTGAAGTCTTCACTATTGTTAGCATAAATAGAGAACGGGGCAGGGATGGAGTCTTTAAAAGGTTTTATTAGAAAATAACATGTTATAAACATTCATATTATAAAGAGTAAGGCAATACACACGAAGCAAATGTACTCCCAATTACCATCATGGAATCGTGTGTCCTTTCTTTTTCAAAGTTTATTTATTTATTTTGAGAGAGAGAGAGAGAATACGAGTAGGGTAAGGGCAGAGAGAGAGAGGGGAAGAGAGAGAATCCCAAGCAGGCTCTGCACTATCACTGTAGAGCCTGACATGGGGCTCGAACCCGTAAACTGTGAGATCACTACTTCAGCCAAAATCAACAGTCAGATACTTAACCAACTGAGCCATCCAGGCACCTCAATCATGTGTCCTTTCTAATACCAACCCTGACTCTCAAGGTCAACCTGCCAACCGCCTTCAAAGAATTTATGAACATATGTATATGTGTGCAGAAGTGAATAAAATAACCATTTTTACATGCCTGTTTCACTGCACAAAATATAAATGTGACTAGAAAACAACCCATGCTTAAATTCTTGTTTATGTAATGTATAATAGGAACAAAATAAAACCATCAGAAGGTGGAGGTATAGGGAAGTAAATTTGTATGATTATCTGAAATTTCAGTAATATTGAGCAAATTAGTTACATTATTTCATATTGCCTAAAAAGTCATTAACATAATTTTCAAAAATTTAGACTAGATCAAGGAAGGACATTCAGGGTATGACTTATTTCTCATTTCATAAAATCAAAAGCTTTATGAAAATTATCAGTACATTTGACCAAGTGTTCAATGCGATGTGTGTATCATATATAGCTATTAATGTCAAACCTTGTACATGGCAAATGTATAATTATATAATCAAAAACGTCCAATTATGGGGACACCTGGGGGCTCAGTCAGTTAAACATCCAACTCTTGATTTCTTCTCAGGTCATGATCTCATGGTTTCTGGGATCAGGCCCCTTGTTTGGTTCTGCACTGACAGTGTGGAGCCTGCTTGGGATCCTCTCTCCCTCTCTCTCTCTGCCTGTCTCCTGCTCATGCTTTCTCTCTTCCAAAGTAAATAAATGAACTTTAAAAAAAAAACCCATCCAATTATGGATCAAAACATATTGAGACCACTTGAAGGAATATTTAATATAGATATTTCTTCTGCTTCCAATTTTAATTATCTTAAATTCTCATTAGAGAGAATTAGAGAAAGTTTCTTTTGTAAATTACTTTTAAAATTATTGACGAAGAGCTTTGCCGGTCATTATGTTTTTTAAAGATTTTATCTGTGAGTAATTTTTGTGAGAAAGGAGAATTGTTACAACATTATTTAAAACCTTTCTATTTCATAATTATTGGATAATAGCAGATTATTTAAGGAGATTACACTATTGTGTTTCAGATGTTAGGTGACGCTAGCATTAGAAATTCCAAAGTGGATGTCACAAGATCCATTTGAATGGATGTCCAAAATGGTTTGTCCATACTTCTAAGTATGTTAACATTTAAAACACATACCGTCTCTTTTGTTGGTTTACCTAATGTAAAAAAATATTTTTTTATTTTGACTCAGTAATCTCATATTCCTTTAATGACAGAAAGAAATGCCATGAAATTCAACCTCATTCTGCCTTTCTCTATATAACCTACTTTCATCCACATTTGTTATTTTTTTTAAAAAAAGAATGAGTTTTAAAGTGTGTTCTATCTTTTCTCCCAGTCAGTAATGTACATATTACATTTCAGCACTTGGAGTGTTTTGTGTCCAAATTAGAACTTCAGAGATTCATTTTATACTATTCCATTTATGATGGTCCATTTTTTTTTTACAGCTATCTATGAGCAGTCATGTGAATCCTATAAGCACAGAGGAAATACTTCAGGGTTTTACTATATAGATTCAGATGGAAGTGGTCCCCTGGAACCCTTTCTTCTATATTGCAATATGACTGGTGAGTTAATCAATTTTCATTTAATAGTTAAATTTGCATGAAGCTTTAAACACACAAAATTAAAATGAAACCAGTAGAAAGTTGGCCTAATTTGCAACTTGATTAAAATGTATATTGTTCAGCGAAAGAGCTCAACATAAATCTTTAAAAAATAGTTTAATGGTAATGATTTAAAACGTTTTATTATTTTCAATGAATGCAGTATCTGAGTAGAACATCTAATAATAAACGTGTCTTATTAAGTCCCCAAACAAAAAGGACAGACTTTATTTCTCTGAGAAGATTGATACATGTGAAAGCTTTGGAAAATATTTACTTTTTAAATGTAGGTAAACATAACTTGTATTCTTGAATTTGTTACTTATATACATTTAAATAGGTATTAATAGTCATGGAAAATGTGTTTGATTAAATGCAACATCCACTTATGAAAAGGGAGAAAATGAAAACTCAATAAATTACCAACGGAAGGAAATTTCCTTACTTTGTTAAAGAGCACTCACAAAAAACTCTCCAGCACATTCATACTTCATGGTGAAATATTGAAATCTTTACCTGTGTTACCAGCATTAACACAAGATGCCTGCTATTATCACTCTGTTCACCATTGTATGGGATAGAGGTCCTTGCCAGTGCAATAAAGCAAGAGAAAGAAAGGAAGGATCAAAGTACTGGAAAGGTAGAACTAAGGTTCTCATTATCTGTCCTCGGCCAGGTGATATATTGAGAATATTCTCCATAATTTACAGATAAACTTTAGGGTGATCACTGGGTATCAAGTTAATATAAAAACTAATTTCATGTCTGTACACCAGCAATAAGCAAAATGAAGTTTTAGATTTTATTTTCAATAGCGTAAAAAAATCTCAGATACAAGGTAATAAATCTAATGAAAGATATGCATGGTTTCTATATAGATAAGGATAAAATGCTCATGAGATAAATTGAAATTCTAACTAGATGGGGAAATGTAAAAATTTCATTGATTGGGAAACTCAGTATAGTATAAATCTCAATTCTTCCCATGTAGGTATTGATTCAGTGAAAACCTTAATTAAAATTCCAGTGGAGTATTTATTTGTTGATATAATTGCTTTGGTGAAAACTGGAACGCAGATTCTAAGATTTATCAGCAGATTTGAAGGGACACAAAGAACCATATGGATAGTTGACTTACTCCAAAGGCATTGATATACAGTGAAGGGAATATGGTCTTTCAACCAGTGGTGCTGGGGAGCCAGCAGGGGGAGGGGAGGGGGTGTATATAAATGTCATAAAAAGGAATCTTGATCTCTGCATCATCAAACCCAAAAAAATGGAGTCTGGATGAACTGTGCTGTCTACTGTAGTAGCCACTTGTAACAAATGCCTATTTTGATTCAATTTTTTTAATGTTTATTTATTTTTGACAGAGAGGAAGTTAGAGGGTGAGTGGGGGAGGGACAGAGAGAGAGGGAGACACAGAATCCGAAGCAGGCTCCAGCCTCTGAGCTGTCAGCACAGAGCCCGATACAGGACTCAAACTCACGACCAGTGAGATCATGCCCTGAGCCGAGGTCGGACACTCAACCGACTGAGCCACCCAAGCAACCCTCGATTCAAATTTAATAAAAACTAATTAATAAAGCTAAATGAATTGAAATACATTTTAAATTTAAATTAATAAAAACAAGATTAAGTGAACCGTCCCGTTTTCCAACCTCACTGGCCATGTTTTAACTGCTCGGCAGCTGCCTATTCCATCGTGGCCAAAAGTTTACATTGAATAGCTCTGTGTCAGGAAGTCACAGTTTTCTGGGGCAGAACAAACAGAAAAAGGAAATATTAAATTGAAGTAGGAGGTGTTTCAGAGGAAGATTCACTACTCAAAAATCCGGCAGTGAATATCTGGGGCAAGAACCTTCCAGGCCAAGGAAATAGCAAGTGCTAAGTGCTGAGAGCGGTGATCTTCCCAGGTGCTTTCAGAAACCAGCAACAAATGTAGCGTGGTAGGAGTGTGGCAAGTTATGTGGGAGTAGTGGGAGAGCAAGAGAGTCGAGTCAGGCGGGGCAGGCGGGGAAGTCACGAGGTCCTTACAACAATGTTGGAAAGTCCCTGATATTTACTTGAATGAGATGAGAAGACGCTGGGGACTCTTAAGCACCGATGGATGCGCTCTGACTGCCTTCAGTGGGATCATGATGGCTCCAGCGTTGGGAAATGCCCATCTAGGAGCAGGGGTCCACACATACACTCCATAGGCATGGCTATACATAAGATGCAGAGCCACGTGTACGTGTGTGTAATGTATGTGTCTCTGTATGTCTGTAGTAGGAGTGGAAACCCGCTTGGACAACCAGTTCAAGTAGTGCAAGAATCCAGGCAAGAGGATGATGGTAGATAATAGCAGTGTGGATGGTGGAGGCAGTTTTGACTTTCTCACCAAGTATGTGTGAGATGTGAGAAAACAAAAGGAGACCAAGATAGCACCACGTTCTGGCTTGGGCAGCTGGAATAGTCGAGTTGCCGACATTGGAGAGGTGGTCAGAAAAGGTTTGAGGGCAAAGACCAGCAGCTCGGTCAAAATTTTACACATTTTGAGTTTGAGATGTCCGTGACACATTCAAAGGAGATACTGAGAAAGGCTGTTGAATATGGGAGCAAAAGTTCCTTTGGATTAATGTGTAATTCTAAAGCCTGGAGGATGGTGCTGAAACCATGGCAACAGATATTTGGGAAAATTAGAAAATTAGACTGTATCTTCAAAGGTTTTTCGTGTAACACAGCTAGGCGTCTTCCATTTGTTCTGACAGTCATTGAAGGCATTGCCTGTCTTAGTCCGTTTGAGCTGCTGTAGCAAAATAACCACAGACTGGGTAGCTTACAAACAACAGAAATTCGTTTCTTACAGTTTTAGAGACTGGGAAGTCCAAGCTCGTGGCACCAGCATAGTCAACTGAGGGTCTCTCCTGGGCCACAGACTTCTGGTATTCTCATGTGATGGAAGAGGGTCTCTGGGGTCTCTTTTACAAGACGACTGATCCCCACCCTCATGACCTAATTACCCGATGATTCAACATATGAATGGAGGGGGGCACAAACATTCGGGCACTGCCCACACGCCAAAGCACCCTAAGACACATGATTCCCGCATGTATGTCCCTTCAGTGACGGACCCAGCACGGACCCCCAGGCAGCACTTGAGTCAGGTTCTGACAACGTGGTTGCGGTGACAACAGAATCAATATTTTACAAATCTTCCCAGTTGACTCCTCTGTGTACCTAGCTTTGAGAATCACTGCTTTGGACCTGTGCTTCTCCAACTTCACAAAACAGACTGTTCTATTATGTGAGGTTGAAACATAATACATTTGAAAATACTTCACAGAGAGGAAGGGAAGACTTTGCAGTGAAATACAGGAATTTAAGTGTCAAATAACTTTTTGATTTTTCCTGTTCGTACAGCTTGGGTTGTGAGTGACATTTAACAATCTATCCCTGCGTCCTTGTGAATCCTTTGTTCCCACAATGCATCCTGAAGTATCTATCCACAGGCACATGCTTAGAAGGTTTTGATTCTATAAATCAGATACCTCTAGGTTGATAAGTATCTGTAATCTTTAAAACTTTACGAAACATAGACACACACCACACACATACACACACAAGTCTCATTATCCGTGATTGTAACATCGTTATGTTCCGCAAGGCAACAACAGACACCGAATTAGCCAACATTCTCATCAACCGATCAACACATGACCTTGTTTGACTTGTGTTTCAGATTAGAGACACCTTATTTAATACATACTGTTAATTCATTGAAATTGAACTCACAACCAACAGCACTGTGACTCACACTTCAACGAGGTTTATTCTAGCACCTGTTTTCTCATGAGGCACGTCACACAGCCTTCTTGCACTCGAAATACTAGACAGCTCTTTAGCACCACACTTCGAGGCCATTGTTAAAAAAATTTTTTTTTGGATACGTGTGGATTGGGCAACTCAAGCTTTTTGCTGCGTGTACATGTCTGTAGATGTACAAGAGTGCCTCGAGTCATGATTTGGGGGTTCAAATAAATTTTAGGCAGTAGGCGATTTCCAGATAATGAGGAACTGCAAATAGTGAGGATTGAATTATATTCACATACATACATATATTATCTTTGTATGGACAATAATTCCAAAATTGATAGGCCATGTGCACTTAAATTATCTAAATGACAAGGAAATTCCGAGTTTCATTTTATGGAATGAATTGTTCCCTTTCTATTAAATCAACATTTACCTCCTCATATTACTTTACCAGTCACGAGCCTTATCGCAGTCAACGAAGCGTCATGCTAATTCGATAACAACTCTGACGGACATGAAGGAAATATGTATATGCACACATACAGAGGTTAATTTTGCCTCAGCAAAATGATCAGAAAGCATTGATGCTGGAGAGGACATTCGCAACATGTAAAGCCCTTTGAAAAGCAAGCCATTGAGAGCAGATACAGATAATCCAGTTAGGAGTCAGCTAAGTGTCATCAGAAACCCCAGAATATTGAAATACATTCACGCTAAAGTGGCAATCACAGAATGTAACAACCCAGTGAAAAATAATGTTACAGCTTGAAACGTTCCCTATTGATCTGGTTTTTGCAAATGAGGAAAGCAGGGAGGTTGGGGAAAGAATCATTAGGGAGCAATCAGGGACAGAAACCTTGTCTCCTTTCTCCCAGTCTGAACATTTTTCCACTAGAAAAGGCTGTGTTCTATCAGTGTCACATTGCTTATAGCCAGTAACATATCCTCTAGTTGCATAAATCAAGTATAACAATTATAAAAACAAGGCAAAATGCTGAATCAGTAACTTGTAAGTGGGTAACTTAAAAAAAATCCAGTTATTAGTCTAGAATCATTGTCAAACAAATGATTCCACGTGGATTTAAATACCTTGAAGCATTACAAGCTAAAAACTACAAAGGAAACTTCTTTTGAATGGATAATTTCCCAAACTATGTTAAAGACTGAAAATTCTTTCTAAACAGAGTACTGTAAATATAATTTAAAAATAAGTAGACAGGATAATAGGAATCCCAGTGTCTGTCTCTTTAGAAATGTACATGGCTTTTTTCTTCTACACTAAATCCACTTTTTCTTTTCTTTTTTTTTTTTTAAGTTTATTTTTTGGGCGCGGGGGTGGCGCAGAGAGAGAGAGCCACAGAATCTGAGCAGGCTTCAGGCTCCCAGCTGTCAGCACAGAGCCCCACGTGGGTCTAGAACCCGTGAACCGTCAGATCATGACCTCAGCCAAAGTCAGATGCACTGAGCCACCCAGGAGCCCCTAAATCCACTGCTCTTTCTAAAATGAAATAGCTCTAGGTTCAAGGCGTTGTTTCTCATGATCAAACATTGCGTTGTAAGGACAATTGTTTCAGTGGGGAGTGATTGATGAGTGCTTGAGGTGAGGCTTTCAAACTTTGATGATAATGCTAATTCCGTCGCTTAACCTTATTCTTTCTCTCTGCACCACCACCAAGACTCTTACATGTAGTTTCACTGACTCAATTTTCAAGCCCAAGGCCTGGGCCTCTGCTCTCTAAACAAGCTCTGAGATCGGGGCTCCTGAGACCATCCCCTGGGAAAGCTGGAGCGTCCTAAGATTTATAACAACAAAATTATTTTTACTCTAGGCATTTCAACAATCAGGCCTTCCTGATAGCTCTGAGAGTTAATAACCAACTATCGTTATTCAGATGCAGCCTTGTTTACGTCCAGTTTTGCCCCAGAACACTAGCTGCTCTTCCCTTTCATCTCCGAGGCTTTCCTGAACACAGCACTTCCTACCTGACCTCACAGCTTTTCATCACATCTGTCACCCTCCGCTGTTAATCCTGAAGGAACACGAGCTCTGCAAGAGTGTTGCTTAAACAGCATGTTTTTTCTTTACACTGTTATCACACTAAAAAATAGCAGTCAGCCTAAGATAAATCAGGTTCTTAATTACTCAGGTGCTTTACATACAATCTATATATTAGAAATCTCTTCGGGGAAAGACACCGGTGGACCCAAACTGCCTTTCCATTTTTTTTTTTTAGTATATTTATTAAATTTCATAGATTTGCTGCCCGTTTCAGCTGTCTTTCCTTACTCATGTCCCTGTGTCTCCTTACTGCAACAACTTAACTCTCTTTGCCTTTGGTAGAGGATAATTAAAAAAAATAATAATACCATCATGACTCTTAGGCAGATAGAAAAATAAAAGCTCAAAAACACATTGTAAAGATTTTAACGCATTGTTCATGAGGAAACTGGTAAGCTGTTACAACCAGTTCAAAGGAGAATCCAGAGAACAGACCTCGGGGCACATCAGTAATGTTGAAATTAATGTGCAGACGGAGGAAGACCTGGCTTCGTCCATAGTAGAAAGGGGGAGTCCCTTGAACTTCTGCCGGATGGAATTTGCTCGTCTGTGGGCAATCATTACTTGTTGTAAGGAAAACAATGCTTTGCTTGCTGAGCCAATAAGTAAGACTAAACACATTAATTAATTAATTAAATCTAGAAGCCTGTGTTAAAGGATAATTTCATATGCATATGTCATGGAAGTTAGAGATAGTGAATTTCTCTGGAGAGATTGAGAAGGCTTATCCCCCCCAGATGCATTTGCCTGCACTCCAAAAGTGATTTAAACAACCTGTGGACCGACGCCTCTCCCCAGAGATCTGTGGCGTTCTAGAGCCAGAAGGCCCGTCTCCCTCTGTGGAGGGGAGGAGAAGATGTGCCAGCCATCGCCCGTAATCTCCAAGTCTCATACTTTTGGGGGTCTCCTCTCTTGGGTGCAGACCCCGCATGGGCGGGCGCGTCTGGCGCTCTCTGTATTGGCCCACGGGACATTGGGCCGTAGAGCCTAGAGGCTGCTAAGATTTTCCGTGGGCAGACGGCCCCTGATCCAAAGACTCCCGTGTCTGTGAGCGGCCGTCTTCCTCCACCCGTGTAAATCTAGATCTCGGTAGCTAGATGCAGACAAACGGATAGAATGCAGATAGGAGGCAAGATAACCAGTTAACTTACAAGTAGGATAATGTGTCACGCCCTCCACAGTGTCAGACTTACTCTTTTGCAAAACTATGAGTTGACAGTTTATAAAGTTCTAAAGCAGCTGAGAGGCAAGGCAAGGCTCACGGCCACCATGGAACCTGAAGGTTGTACTCTCGTCTGGAGAGTACCTTGTCTTTAATTCGTTCATGTGTTTATTCCCTCAGTTCTGTAACTAAAGTCTTTTGGGCGTGTTGTGCCAGCCCCCGTGCTGTGTGCTGCAGATACGGTGGTTAGCAAATCAGAAACCATCCCTCTTCTCAGGGAGCCTCCAGGCCAGTGGAAAAGCCCCATGGAATAAATCACAAAATGCTGAGTTACAAATTATGATAAAGTCTGTGTCCTTTACGGTTGTAATTTCTAAACATCAGCTAATGCAATCATGTCGGAAAGAGCAGGAGAGAGGCTCAGGGTTAATAGTTGTGAGAGGTTCCCCTGTTTGCAAAGCACATGGGGCTTTGCATGGCTGGTGGGCACTCATTTTCTCATTGCTCCTCGTGATGTCTCTGCTTCGCCCCGGAAATCGAGGTTGCCTGATAAATGCAGCATCTGTTTAACTTCATGCTTTGTAGCACTTTTTATTGAAAAATGAAATCAGCAACACCTGAGTGGCTCAGTCAGTTAAGCGTCTGAATCTCGATTTCGGCTCTGGTCGTGATCTCACGGTTCGTGAGTTGAAGCCCTGCGCCGGGCTCTGTGTTGACGGTACAGAGCCTGCTTGGGATTCTCTTTCTCCTTCTCTCTGCCCTGGCCCCCCTCAAAATGAATAAATATTTTTTAAAAATGAAATCATTTAAAGAAACTACCGTAACACTGAAATTTTAGAATTTCAAAAGGAAACATTTCTGGGCACGGTCCTTCAAGGGATGTCGTGCACCACAGCCTTGGATTTCTTACCCCTTAAAAGACCTTTAGAGTCATGTGTTTACTGTGACCCAGTGGATGCTAAACTCTAGGGAAGCCCCTCTTGGTGTGAACCAAAAGGCAAAGAGGCAAAAGCAGGCATATTGCCCTGTTCCTGTGGCAGCTACCCAGCCAGAGTCGAGCTTCCTCATGCTGTCCATTGATTCATTACAAGGAAATTTTATTGTTTGCTGAACAATTAAAGCAGACTCCAGTGGAGGCTAGGTTAGTGGATTTGCCTGATTAATGATCATGAACTTCTTTTTTTTCTTAAAGATTATGTACTTCTTTTGAGAGTGCGAGTGAGCACACGCAAGCGAGGGAGGGGCAGGGAGAGAGGGAGAGAGAAAAATCCCAAGCAGGCCGAGGCAGGGCTCGATCCCACAAACCGTGAGGTCCTGACTTGTGCCGGACCAAGAGTCAGCCGCTTAACCGACTGAGCCACCCAAGCGCCCCAATAATCACAAACCTCTAATAGCGAAGGTTGGGTTGGCTAAAATCATAGAATTTCAGACCTATGATATTGTCCTGTATTCTGCCAGTTTATTTTCTAAATTTGGAAATGGAGGCTCAGATTTTACCTGACTTTCTTAAGGGCACATCTACTCCAGATCTGCAACTCAAATATCCTGACAGTCTCTATACTATGTCACAGTCTGGCCATCCATAATTCATTTCATTAGCTTTTATATCATGTCCTCTTTAAGGAAATTAATTTACTGATAAAGCTGAATGGTGAGGAGAAATGCAAAGCAGAAATAAAAGTAACGGCTATTGTTTCCAAGAAAAATAGTGATGCACTCACACATAGAAGGCAATAAGACTGTCAAAGCTGCCTCCCGTCTTACTTAGCAGACAGACCTTTCTATCCAAAATTCTGGTGACCTGGTGAGGCATGGGAGTGAAATCTCTTATCTTGTTTTGATTGTCGATCCATGTGAATGCATTAGCTAAAGAGAGGGGAGGAAATTCTACCTACTGTTTCCTCCAATTTGGAATAGTCCTCTGTAATACAGAAGAGTTATGTGACTTAACATCACATAGATAGCAGAGTTTTGACAACTTCCAATCTGTTTCTTACCTATTAAATCAGAGGACTTTTGATTAATCTGTTCTTGTGCCTGCATCTATCACCGTAAATATAATGCGAAGTCAATTTCTGGGAAGGTTGAAGGCTAGATACAATATGCCTATCTTCCGTTACAAACATTGTAGGATTTTTATTTCATTTCATAATTTTGGTAATCATTATGATGGTAATGTTTACAGACATTCGAGTGTCGATAGGGATTGCTCTAGCAAGCACTCAAAGATATTTTAGTTTTTATTTTAGTTGAGTTGCTGATGCTGTATCAGGTGTGTTCAGCTCAAGGAAGTAACGTCCTATTGTATTCCATAACTATGCACATCACACAATACCAAAATGAATATTTAAAATTCGATTTAAAAAGAAAAGGATGGGCACTCATAATTAAATGTTGTCTGAAGAGAGAGATATATATAGCCCATAAAAATCTGACCTTTCTTTGCTGGTAAAGGGAATGGTAAAGGGAATTTTTAAGAGTAGAAAAATCATCGCTTATATCATATAATTTAAAATATTTCAGAAATTCACAGATACACCTTTTTTCATATCGTAGCATCCCTGAATTCAGGGTGTGTCAATAATCAACAATGTTTTATAGTTATAAGAGGCAGCTTTTTCTTTTGTTTTTTTAAGTAAAATCATGATGCATCTTTAAAAAATAGAATATTGGATTCAATGAAATGAAACGTGTCGCAAATTTTAATAATTAGTTTTCTTAATATTTTTCACCATAAATATTTCCTGGTTAAATTATATGGCCACGTAAAATAAAAATCATGGCAAATGCATGGCAGTCGTATAAACTTCAGGGAAAAGAGTCACTTTACTATAATTTAGATATTTTAAGAACCCATTTGTGTTGAAACCTCTCAGAGAGGTTTGATGACTAGAAAAATTTGACTCAGATAAAAGGTGATTTTGATTTTCTTTATTTATTTTAACTTTTGCAGACTAGTGATGGTCTCCTCTCTTTCTTCCCCATTTCCGCATACAAGAAACTGCATGGACCGTCATACAGCACAATGGCTCTGACCTAACAAGAGTCAGAAACACTAATGCAGAGAACCCATATGCTGGGTTTTTCGAGTATGTGGCCAGCATGGAGCAGCTCCAGGCCACAATTAACCTTGCGGACCACTGTGAGCAGGAGCTTACCTACTACTGCAAGAAGTCACGGCTTGCCAATAAACAAGGTAAGGAAACTGAGGCACCTGTCCCTCTGTGCACATGGCACCGGCGCTTTACTTAACCAGCTCCCGAGGATTTGAATCATGCCGTGGTGGTGGTGGCATTCGGCCACGGAGCGTGTCTGCCCACTGTATACTTAGCAAACATGTCACAGTCTGGAAGTCACAGCAATGCTTTTGCCCGAAGAAAGAACAAGGTCAATTTACTCTGAGCTTTGTTCAAAACCTCGATTGCCTTCGGAGTCTCTTCCTGGCCTCAGTCAGATAACTCTACAGAAAGGAGCTTCATTCTGATCCTCAATGAATGCTCAGTGTCTATCCTTTAGAAAGGGCAGGTGACACATACGGTTTGTTTTATCAGGAAGAGAGTTAATGAAAATATGACTCACTTTTCTCAAAGTGACTATTCTGTGCGACTCTTTTTTCATGGATTGTTGGCAGCTAGCCTCTGGGTAAAATTGAAAATTAGAATAGGCTGCTGAAAACAGTTTATTCAGCAGTTTAAATCGGAAATCAGAAAACCATCTTTTAACTCTTTCCTTTATTCTACTTTTAATAACCAGTCTGCTCTTCAGTTCTGTGTTTGGTTTTGTTTTCCCGTTAGAACATCTCATTATGTGACGGTATCTTGGGCCCCACCGCCCAGTGCTGGCGCAGTGCTGGAATTTACTGCAGGCGCTTTCCGTCTGGCCTCCCGTAGGCATCCCTCATATCTTCTCATCACCCAATGTGTAATCTAGAATTTAATCTTCTTGAAGGGAATTAAGCTTTAAGAAACACGACTTCCGTCATGACGCTTTTCTACTTAACGAAGCTCCAGGCCTTCCTCTTTGCTGTCCGTCCAAAACAGACTCTTGTCTGATTCATACCATTCCCTAAGACACTGTTTTCTAGGAGTAATATTGAGGTATATTCTTCTTTAGAAATTAGAAAGATTCTGAGACATCTGCACAATAAAGCTACTTGGCGCATGTTTACCCCTGTTTGTTATCTTAAGAGAGGTCTGAATACCATGACAACAATTTTAAAAGACATGCATTTCATATGTGAATGTCATATGTCATATGGGTCAAGCAGAAAGATTTTGAACCCTTTTTTGTTAAGTTCATTTATTTATTTTGAGAGAGACGGAGAGAATGCAAGCTGGGAGCTGGGGAGGGACAGAGAGAGAGAGAGAGAGAGAGAGAGAGAGAGAGAGAGAATCCCAAACAGGCTCTGCAGAGTAAGCACAGAGCCCCAGTTGGGGCTCAAACTCGCAAAACCATGAGATCGTGACCTGAGCGGAAATCAAGAATCAGATGCTTCACTGACTGAGCCACCCAGGTGCCCCAAGATTTTGAACTCTCGAGATGACATTTGAACTTGTTGCTTCCAGTTAAGCAGCTCTTCTACTTACTGTCCACCCACGTAATACAACCAGATTATTCTTTCCCTTATGACTGGCTTCACACCCTCTCCTCCTTTTTCTCCTTCCTCTATTTCAGAATGTCCTCGTTTGGCCATTTACCCCCACCAACCCTTCCCATCTTGCTGGTCTCCTCTCACATCTTACCCCCCCGAAACCTCAATCCCATTTGTGAATGACCATCAGATAATTACAGTGTAAAGAGCATAAGACTTAAAGGCAGGGAGAGATGTGGGTTCAAATTCCAGGGCTCTTGTTGATTAGGTATAGAGCTTGGATAGATGAATCTTTCTCTTCTATGACATGGGGCCAGTGATACCAACCTCACAGGGTGTGGCAATAATTGGATGACATAGCACAGCACGTACAAAGTGCCTGAAGTGAGCTTCTCTCTTTTCAGCTCTCTGGTGCATCACGGTTATAGTTCACGTAGCAGTTTAGTATGCAACTGATTGTTCGTTGATGCTTAGAATCTAAAAACATAGATAAGCAAATATGGAAGTGTAATCTAAGAAGAATGAGAACCTTATTTATGGAAGGACAAATGAATGAGATGCAACAAAATGAACTGAGTTGCCTAACTAGAAAAGAAAGACAAAAGGGAAGATAAGCATCAAAGTCACAAATCAGCCAAACTCTGGAAGAAACAGAAAACAAAATCCCCAAGGGGTTGGCAAGCAAGCACCACCCAAAGTAAAGAGCACAGTATAGAGTGTGAAGGAACCCCTCCCTTCATGGCCAGTGGTGCCCATGCATCTGGGTGTTTCAGCCAGGCTTGAGAGCCACTAGTAAAGAAAAGGCTGTAGAACAAAGGGTGATGATGCTTGTTACATACACAGATTTTCGTCAGGTCCATCACCCAAGAACTCATATGGAATGAACTTGAGTTTGAAAATAGAGAGAACAGGGGCGCCTGGGTGGCTCAGTTGGTTGGGCACCTGACGTCAGCTCAGGTCATGATCTCCACCCTTCGTGGGTTGGAGCCCCGCCTCGGGCTCTGTGCTAAACAAAACAGAGCCTGCTTCGGAGTATTTGTCTCATTCCCTCTCTCTCTCTGCCCCTCCCCCACAAATTCTCTCTCTCTTTCTCTCAAATAAATAATATATAAACATAAAAAAAAAAGGAAAATAGAACAATTTGGAGTTTAAGTTCACAGTAAGAAATACACGGGGAAGAACAGGAAGGTGGTGTCAGACAGGTTAAGTTTACAGTTTCAGATCTTAATGGTAGAGCAGTTTCAAATAATAATGGTGCCGTAACTGTGGACGAATAAAGTGGGATGTGTATGAAAATGAATTTTCTGCAAGCTGTGGAGCTATGACTCAGCACATTGAAAAGGTGATCAATGTGGATACTCAGGTCATTTGGGATTTTAACTATGGGAAGGGGAATGTCCTACCATGATCACTGATATTTTATAATTTTAATTTTTAACTTAGAAAATTTCTCATGACTTCCTTCATTCTTTCCTATACTTACTTAAATTCTTCAGGACACTTGAAAAAGTCTTAAAGGGAACCGCATGTCCTTGGTACTTTAAAATATTCAGTGGTTTCAAGGAAGATTGGTGAAAATATTATTCAATATTTAGGAATAATTTATTTTCTTTTTAATCTATGAACACATAATGTTTAAGCAGTATATTGGAATATACCTATTAAATGTTTCAAGATGGTTAAGTTAATCATGCAATTAAAAAAAAATGAAAAACCTTGATTATAATAATGTCTTTATCCATAACACAAACTTCCAGTTCACTTGGGTTTTTTGGCATGGTATGTGCTGGTATGGAAAGGAACACTGGGAAGAGAGGTTGTCAGCATTAGTAGAGGTTTAATCAAATAGTAAGTTGTTATGAGCATTGACATTTGTAAATGAGGGAGAAATTAGTATAAGTCCATATTTTCAATAGGGCTCATGGCAGTAACTTAAAAGTTTGAAAGTCAACAGAAAAATTATCTGACAACTTTGAGGAGCTGACTGATTTGATGTCACATTCTTCCCATGCCCTGATTCTCAAATGACTATGATTTTTCCTCACTACCTATTGTTTTTTGCTAAGACAGATTGCCTGCATTCCTCACCTGAATGTTCTGTCTATTCTTTGTGCTAGTTCTTTGGCATCATGTTTAGTCGTAACTCTGAGAAGGAGCTGGAAGCTGAACATTCATCATAGAAAGCAATGCACTTGGCTAAGGGAAACTTTGTTTTTGAGTGTAGCGTTTGCTTCAGGCATAAAGATCTTTCAGTGTTATTTCTGTAGTCTCCAAATAAATAGCCAAGCCATTAAATGGAAGAAAAAAACCCCACATACTTCCAAATAGATCCTAAATCATAAGGAGGGGGTGCCATGCAATGCCTAATGTAAATAAACAGCTCATGTGTTTTTAGTTGAATAAATGTATTGAGATCAATCGCTGACTTTCCATAACATTCTGTAGTGTTTTAATGGGCATTTTCATGATCTCAAATCAATTTTGCTTCTGATATCATAATTACTGTGGTTTATATTTTGATGCCTTCTTGTTTCAGAAATTATTTTTAAAGAACTTACATATGTGAACTCCTCTCAAAACACTTTTAAATGTCATGCCTGAATTAAAAAGGAACTACTGGTTTCTTTTCTACTTAAAGAAAAATATATTGACCATTTAAGCTTAAATAATAAAATATATTTTTTAAAAGCTTTCTTAAGGAAATGCCACCAGTAGCAGTCTTTGGAATATCATTACATCAGACCAGCCTTTCTTTTCCTGCCTTCAGTCTTTTGACTGATTTGGGAAGGAAGGGAATGGACTGGCCTGGAAGGCTGTGGGGTCTAGAGCCGATGTCACATTTCTCACATTTATCTTTCAGATGGACGCCCTCTGAGTTGGTGGGTTGGAAGAACCAATGAAACACAGACGTACTGGGGAGGTTCTTTGCCTGATCCTCAGAAGTGTACTTGTGGATTAGAAGGGAACTGCATTGATTCTCAGTATTACTGCAACTGTGACGCTGACCGGAATGAATGGTGATTTCCTTATGCAAAATAAAGTTGTTTTTATTTAATGTTTATTTATTTTTGAGGGAGAGAAAGAGAGAGAGGGAGGAGGAGGACCAGAGAAAGAGAGAGAGGGAGGGAGAGACAAAATCCAAAGCAGGCTCCAGGTTCTGAGCTGTCAGCGCAGAGCCCGAGGCAGGGGTCAAACTCACGAACCGTGAGATCATGACCTGAGCCGAAGTCGGACGCTTAATCGACTGAGCCACCCAGACACCCCGATATAAAGTTTATTGTTAAAAATGAATCACTCAGAACATACAGCAGAGCAAGGCAGATACTGAACAAATTAGTACAGTGAAGAAATTAGATAAAGGTATGTTTTGATGAAATGTGTTACAATCAGTTTGAATCCTAAATGTGAAGACCAGTATCTTTTTATTTGAGTTTTTTGGAAATGGACCACAAATCATTACATTTTATTTTTGTAATAGGATGAAATAGAGACATCTGTTTCATGTTTCCTCTTCATTGTAAGTCAGTTATCATTCTTTTTAAAATTGAATGTGGTTAAGAATTATTCACCATGATCAAGTGGGATTCATTCCTGGGATGCAGGGCTGGTTCAACATTCGCAAATCAATCAACGTGATACATCACATTAACAAAAAAAAGAGAAAAACCATATGATCCTGTCAATCGATGCAGAAAAGGCCTTTGACAAAATCCAGCACCCTTTCTTAATAAAAACTCTTGAGAAAGTCGGGATAGAAGGAACATACTTAAAGATCATAAAAGCCATTTATGAAAAGCCCACAGCTAACATCATCCTCAACGGGGAAAAACTGAGAGCTTTTTCCCTGAGATCAGGAACACGACAGGGATGCCCACTCTCACCGCTGTTGTTTAACATAGTGCTGGAAGTTCTAGCATCAGCAATCAGACAACAAAAGGAAATCAAAGGCGTCAAAATTGGCAAAGATGAAGTCAAGCTTTCGCTCTTTGCAGATGACATGATATTATACATGGAAAATCCGATAGACTCCACCAAAAGTCTGCTAGAACTGATACATGAATTCAGCAAAGTTGCAGGATACAAAATCAATGTACAGAAATCAGTTGCATTCTTATACACTAACAACGAAGCAACAGAAAGACAAATAAAGAAACTGATCCCATTCACAATTGCACCAAGAAGCATAAAATACCTAGGAATAAATCTAACCAAAGATGTAAAGGATCTGTATGCTGAAAACTATAGAAAGCTTATGAAGGTAATTGAAGAAGATTTAAAGAAATGGAAAGACATTCCCTGCTCATGGATTGGAAGAATAAATATTATCAAAATGTCAATACTACCCAAAGCTATCTACACATTCAATGCAATCCCAATCAAAATTGCACCAGCATTCTTCTCGAAACTAGAACAAGCCATCCTAAAATTCATATGGAACCACAAAAGGCCCCGAATAGCCAAAGTAATTTTGAAGAAGAAGACCAAAGCAGGAGGCATCACAATCCCAGACTTTAGCCTCTACTACAAAGCTGTCATCATCAAGACAGCATGGTATTGGCACAAAAACAGACACATAGACCAATGGAATAGAATAGAAACCCCAGAACTAGACCCACAAACGTATGGCCAACTCATCTTTGACAAAGCAGGAAAGAACATCCAATGGAAAAAAGACAGTCTCTTTAACAAATGGTGCTGGGAGAACTGGACAGCAACATGCAGAAGGTTGAAACTAGACCACTTTCTCACACCATTCACAAAAATAAACTCAAAATGGATAAAGGACCTGAATGTGAGACAGGAAACCATCAAAACCTTAGAGGAGAAAGCAGGAAAAGACCTCTCTGACCTCAGCCGTAGCAATCTCTTACTCGACACATCCCCAAAGGCAAGGGAATTAAAAGCAAAAGTGAACTACTGGGACCTTATGAAAATAAAAAGCTTCTGCACAGCAAAGGAAACAACCAACAAAACTAAAAGGCAACCAACGGAATGGGAAAAGATATTTGCAAATGACATATCGGACAAAGGGCTAGTATCCAAAATCTATAAAGAGCTCACCAAACTCCACACCCGAAAAGCAAATAACCCAGTGAAGAAATGGGCAGAAAACATGAATAGACACTTCTCTAAAGAAGACATCCAGATGGCCAACAGGCACATGAAAAGATGTTCAGCGTCGCTCCTTATCAGGGAAATACAAATCAAAACCACACTCAGATATCACCTCACACCAGCCAGAGTGGCCAAAATGAACAAATCAGGAGACTATAGATGCTGGAGAGGATGTGGAGAAACGGGAACCCTCTTGCACTGTTGGTGGGAATGCAAATTGGTGCAGCCGCTCTGGAAAGCAGTGTGGAGGTTCCTCAGAAAATTAAAAATAGACCTACCCTATGACCCAGCAATAGCACTGCTAGGAATTTATCCAAGGGACACAGGAGTACTGATGCATAGGGGCACTTGTACCCCAATGTTCATAGCAGCACTCTCAACAACAGCCAAATTATGGAAAGAGCCGAAATGTCCATCAACTGATGAATGGATAAAGAAATTGTGGTTTATATACACAATGGAATACTACGTGGCAATGAGAAAAAATGAAATATGGCCTTTGGTAGCAACGTGGATGGAACTGGAGAGTGTGATGCTAAGTGAAATAAGCCATACAGAGAAAGACAGATACCATATGGTTTCACTCTTATGTGGATCCTGAGAAACTTAAGAGAAACCCATGGGGGAGGGGAACAAAAAAAAAAAAAAAAGAGGTTAGAGTGGGAGAGAGCCAAAGCATAAGAGACTGTTGAGAACTGAGAACAAACTAAGGGTTGATGGGGGGTGGGAGGGAGGAGAGGGTGGGTGATGGGTATTGAGGAGGGCACCTTTTGGGATGAGCACTGGGTGTTGTATGGAAACCAATTTGACAATAAATTTCATATATAAATAAAAAAATAAAATAAAATCCTACTTAAAATTAATGAAAATATAATCCATATATAAAAAAAATTGAATGTGGTTAAGAATTCTATTATTTTCAAAATATATTTATAGCCATTAATTACTGAAGCACAGTTCTTCAATAATCTACCTCTAAAACCTTTAAACATGTAAACTTAGAAAGTCTCACAGTTATTTGAACATGTAGCTCTTTAGTTTTTTTTAAGGACAAACCATGCCACAAAGAACTAATAGTCTATTTATCATACCTCAAAAAAGGAAATCTAAAACACTTAGGGATTTGAAAACTAAGGCTGAAATATTGTTTTAAGTAGAAGAGAAGCCTTATGTGTATGTTTGCCTTTGAAAATTTTGAAAAGATATTTAGTATATTTGAGACTAGAGTTGAAATATACATTGGTTTTATTTATTTGTGAAGTGAAAGGTTTTTAAATTTTCCTATTCGCATTTCAGCATTCCATATGTATATCTTACATCACTAAGCACCTGGATCTGTACATAAGAATTATCTAAAAAAAATTTTTTTAACGCTTATTTATTTTTGTCAGAGAGAGTGCGAGTGGGAGAGGGGCGGAGAGGGAGGGAGACACAGAATCCGAAGCAGACTCCAGGCTCTGAGCTGTCAGCACAGAGCCTGATGTGGGGCTCGAACCCATGAACCCGTGATACCATGACCTGAGCTGAACTCGGAGGCTCGACTAACTGAGCCAACCAGGTACCCCAAGAATTATTCTTAAAAGTACTAATAGTCAATTTGGCTGTAAATGTGATTGATTTGGTTACAGAATCTACATTAATTTCAGTAATCAGTCCGTTGTTAATTGAGCTCATGTTTTGAATTATGGAATACTCTGTGTATTTATTTGGCAAACATCAAGGCTACATTGTATTTAAAAAAAGATTGTTTTAGAATACTCTAAAAGGAGGTTTCTGCATGGAGTCACGATTATATTTTTAGTGTTACATGTTTCATAGAGTATTGTCTTTCTTGCTCAAACTCCAGTTTTTCAGAATATCTACCTCCTGTGGAGGGCACTCTTTTCCTCACTGCCTTCACACACACACGCACACCCCCCCCCACATACACACACAAAATGCCTACACAATAATAGTGTGTCTTACAGTGCAAATAAAATGTTAATAGCAGTGCTTACCAGGAAAAATACCTCACCTAATCACCAAATTTCTCCAATGCCTCTGTAACATATTATTCATCAAAAATAATTTTTAGGGGCACCTGGTGTGGCTCAGTCTGTCACATGTCCAACTCGATTTCGGTTCAGGTCATGATCTCAGGGTTGTGGGATCGAGCCCCATGTTGGGCTCTGTGCTGGCTGTGGAGGCTACTGAAGATTCTCTCTCTCTCCCTCTCCATCTGCCCCTCCCCACCCTGTGTGCTCTCTTTCTCTCTCGCTCAAAAAAAGTCATTTTTAAAAATAAGATTTTAAAATTTCTCATATTAAATTCTGCTCCTGGTAAAGTAGCTTGCATGGAGCTAACCTTCCTTAGACACATTTATAATCTCTGGAAATATATTTAGAAAAGCACCTAGTTGAAGAAGGTGGAGAGCTGCCAAATGTAGGCAGAAACTACCAAGGTTGGGGGACTTTGACCCTTGAAAGAAGGAATTCAAGTGGGTGAGATAGATGTTTATATGCTTTTTCGCACGAGGGCACTCACCAAACCATGTGCCATGAGATGGTTAGGACTCCAAGGGAATACTAGATTTTTTCTGCTCCAGGTATCAGAGGACAGAGTTTAGGGCTGCCAAAATGACTAAAAATTGAGGAGGGAGTGGAAATCCCAGAAAGAAGAAAACTACCTGGGCAGAGTTCACTCTGTCAACTCCCCTCAGGGCCCCGACTGCCCTGAACCGCATATGCACAGGGGAGGTTTCTGGGAATCAAGCAGAGCTACCCCTGGAAAACTGAACGAGCTCTAGGGACATTTCAGTGGCATTTCACTTGGACCTTGTGACTTGCTTTAAATAAATAGAATATGATCAAAGGGAGGAGAGTCACTTCTGAGATGGAGTCACAAAAGACTATGATTTCTGATTTCCTTGCAACTCTCTCTGCGACTCCTGTTTTGATGAGGCAATCTGCCGTGTCGTGAGCTATCCTGGGGAGAGGCTCATATGGCAAGGAATTGAAGGTGACCATCAACCGACACCAGTGAAGAGCCAGGGCCCTCAGTCCATCCGCTGGCAAGGAGCAGACTACTGCCAACGACGAACCACATGAGTGAGCTTGGAAGCGGATCCTTCCCCTGTCAAGCGCTGAGATGGCGGTAGTCCTTGCCAACACTCTCGTTGCTGCTGGGCGGGGGACTCGGAGCCAGACTCTCCTGTTGAGCTCTGCCCAGATTCTTGACACACGGAAACATAGATCATAAATGTTGTTTTAAGTCGTGAAGTTTTAGCATAGTTTGTTCTGCCATGGTAGACCACTAATACAGCATCAATGTACAGATTCCAGAAACTCAGAGGATCTGAAGCAGAATAAAAACAGAGAAGAACACACCTTGGCTTATTGTTCAAATTGCTGCTAAAAAAAAAATGATAAAGATAAATATTGTAAAAGCAACAGCCAGGTTGGACAGATCTGGTGGAATGCGTTCCATGCAGGAAAACGGAGAGATACCAGTGAAGGCTGACTCCCCATCAGAAGCACAGGTCAGAAGACAATGGAATGATCTCTTTAATGTGCTGAGAGAGAAAGCAATGTCAACCTAGAATTCTATACTAAATAAATAGATATTTCAAAACTGAAGGCGAAATAAAGTCCTTTTCAGATTAAGGAAATGCTGAATTTGTTCCCAACACAACTGCACTGTAACAGTATACTAACAGAAATGCTACAGGCTGAAGAGAAATAATACCAGACGAAAACTCATCTTCAGAAAGGAACGAAGAAGACTGGAAATCATGATTATGTCAGGAAATATAAAAGCCAGCATTTAAGTTCTTTTTTTTTTTTAATTAAAAAAGTAGATTAAAATTTACTGTTTAATTTTAACATTTATAACACCTAGATTTAAACTATATTACAGCAATAACACAAGGAGCAGGTGTGTGTGTGGTGGGGGGTAGGGGGAGGTTAAGAATATTATCCTGTAGTAAGCTTCTGACATTTTATATTAAGTAATATAACATAAAATCTAAGTAAAGTGGATGAATTAAAGACGCATCATGTAAAGATCCGTAAAGCAAACATTAAAAACTATAAACAGACATATAGCTCAAAAGTGAGTAAAAAATAAAATTGAATACAAAGAAATACGTAGTTAGCCAAGAGATTTAGGAAAGAGGGTGCAGAAATACAGGAAATCCTATGGGAAAAAATACGCAACAAATAACAAAATGCTAGAACTAAGAACACAATATCAGTCATTATACTAAATGTAATTATTAATTTACTTGTTTTCTATTCTTTTTTGCTATTGGATTATAATTGGTATACAATATTACATTAATATGTATATTAATTATACAATAGTATATTGTATAATTGGTATACAATATTATATTAATATATACAATATATATTATATTATATTATATTATATTATATTATATTATATTATATTATGCAACGTAGTGATTTGATACTTTTGTACATTATGAAATGATTATCTCGCCATAACCATTCCACTGAAAAGGTAGAAAATGCTCAACTGAATTTCAGAATCACCAGCTATAGTCAGTCTGCAGGAGACGTGAAAACGTGGCCATATTTTCATATGCTTAAGTGAGCAATTGTTTCCTTGCTTTTTTGTGTGTGCAGATTTAGCTCAGAATACCTTGGCTTTGAAATGTAGTGAGGATTATTGCTTATTTTATAATTACAAATTGTAATTTTAAGGATTTTTGTTGTTGTTACTGTTTTTTAGGACCAATGACACTGGATTCCTTTCTTATAAAGAACACCTGCCAGTAAGGAAGATCGTGGTTACAGACACGGGCCGACCGCACTCAGAAGCAGCTTATAAACTGGGGCCTCTGCTCTGCCGGGGAGACAGTAAGTGGTGGCATTGTGCTGTAAACATATCTGGGAAAACCGATGTCACTGAGGACTCATGTTTCTGTCATAGAATAATTAATCAGACTTCTCTTGTGACCGCGCATGAGCAGTGTTTGAAGTCTTTCTTTCAGTCGGTCGGCAAAGAACGTACCCTCATAAAGTTTAAAGCCCTGCAACAAAGGCTGTGACAGCAAGGCTTGTTCAGATCCCAAGAGAAAGAAACCACTAAGCATCTCAATTTGATTGGTTGGTAAACACATCCCAGCATTCCTAAATTTCTACTTGCCATTATCTATATAGGAAAGCCTCAGTGCTGCATAAAAGTGTGGAGAATGTATGTGAGTTTTCTCCTGTTGGGCCTGTGGTGAAATTAGAGCATCAATAGGATCAAATGCCAGTTTGGTCAAACATATTTCAACTTTTGATCTCAATTTTTGTTTCCAGTTTGTGTGTCCCACTCTAAATCAATGGGACACGCTGTTTTGTGTATTCAATGTATTCGCACCCTAAAGCAGAATTTTAAAATTCAAATATAGTTTCACAGAAAATATTTCTTTTCAGCAGGGATTGAAATGAGTATATGTATCCATACGTATGGAGACTGATGCATTAATTATTTGTGCCTTTAGTTATTTCCAGGACTTAAAACGGAAATGGGAAAAATATTTATTCACATTAAAAGTATACCCTAAAATAAAGTTTTATTCTAGGGGCTCGACAGAGGAAGAGACGATCTAACAACGCAGTGGATTTATGGAGATACACAGCAGAAGTCACTTAGTTAAAAAGCAAAAATGATACTGGCCTATAAAAATTTATATATACTTATAAAAAATGTCTGCCATTATACCTACCATCCCCAATCTTAAGCATCTCTACTTCCTGTCCTGCCAGTAGGCTCACACAATCACATGAAGAAGACATAGGATATTTCATGGAGAGAAAAATTATGTGCAAACAGACGAGGTTGTAAACACAGGATGCATCCAGGGAAGTACGATGATTTTGTGACTGCAGAGAAATTGTTCTATACCTCACACACAGTTTTCCCTGCTGGCTCTCATCTTAACCCTTCAGGGGCCTGGGCTGGCTTCCTCCCTCTCCCTTATTTCATTTGCCACAGTCCCCAGGAAGGTGTCTGCTTTGACTCACGTCACTACCACTGGCGCTGAGGGCTTCTTTCGCACAGACTTTCTGCCATGAACTTAAAACACACTGCACTTTTCACTTAAAGTAGAGGTTTTCCATGCAAGGCAGTGTTTGCCCCTCGGTGGACATTTGGCAATACCTGAAGACACTTTTGACTGGTACAGTTGTTGGGGGGTTGAGTGCTACTGGCATCTAGAGGGAGAGGTCAGGAATACTGCTAAATATCCTATAATGTGCAAGACAGCCATCTGCAACAAGGAATGATCTGGTCCAAAATGTCAATAGTCCTGAAGTTGAGAAACCACAGCGTTAAACTTTTGTGACCGTGGGGCTGCAGAGGGAGGAAAAACATTAGGAATAAGAATTTGCAAGCAATTTAAGTATTTAGAGACCTGCTAAATAATTTCTCACTTTTAAATGAAATAGTAATTGAGAGTTTCCTTGGCCTTCTTGCACATCTATTTTAGGCTTGAGGCTCATCCTCACATAACGTCACAGGACTGTTTTCTGCCTTGGGGACTCGTTCTTATTTTCTCAGTCAGAAGAGCAATGGCTACAGAACAATGGATGCCCCCCCCCTTTCTCTACATGGGAAATCTGCACCCCCAAAGGTGCAGTGCCTTAGGCACATTTATTTTTCTTTCCGGGTGAGATAGACTGGGTAGATATGGGACTTCTAGATATGGAATCATGCACACTGGGCCTGATAAGCAGAAGAAAGGTATGCAGACACTATCCTGAAGGCAGTAGGACCTGAATATTGAATAATTTAAGGCTGAGAAATAGCTTAATCTTCACAATCCAATTGAAAACATGAAGACCAGTTATAAATCTAAAGGCCAGCGAAGTGACCTTTGATGTAAGACAAGGAAAAATGATGAGAACTTGAACCAGGCAGTTGTTGGCATGGGACTTACGGAAGGGGCTCAGAGAAAGAGGTAAATTCGGCATGATCTGGATGGGAGTGGAGGCTGAAAGCGTGAAAGTGGAGGTTGAAAGATCTCTGACTTTCTGATCTAAGTAAAGCTGCTGTGACAGTAAGAATTCTAGTACCCTTCACTGAGACAAAGGGACTTTTAGATTTTCTTTGACAGAAAAACGGAAAAATGAGTTTAAAAAATAGACATTTTGGTTTTATCACACACATGAGAGATGTTGAAAGTTTTCTATCTAGCTATGTTTTTCTAGGAAAGAGGACAGAAGCCTTGAGAAGGCAGGACAAAGAAACAAAAATGACTCTGAGACCTATTGATACCAAATATGAGCTTGCCCCTAATTAATTGAGGTTGTCTTTTTCCAAGTCCTTCTTTGATTATTTTTTTAAATGTACGTGGTTCTGAAATTCCACGTGACTGCTGCCATTGTCGTTTGATACCAGAAGCACAGGTAACACTGTTAGGTGTTTGTCTTAAAGCACAACAGGTATGAACAATAAAGCTGCCTTTAAAGTTGTGCTACAGACACAAAACTTAGTAAATACTATTGTCCTTACGAATTTATTTATGAATATGGAAATAAATTTCTTGAAGATTTATGTGAAAAGTAAATGGCAGCATTTGACATCCTATTTATGATAAAAGCAGAGTAGGAACTGAAGAGAACATCCTCAGTGTCTTAAAAGGCATATATGGGGGCACCTGGGTGGTTCAGGCCATTAAGCATCTGACTCTTGATTTAGGCTCACGTCCTGATCTCTTGTGAGATTGAGCCCAGGCTCCACACTGGGCATGGAGCCTGCTTAAGATTCTCTCTCTCTCCCTCTGCCCCTCCCCTGCCTGCGCTGTCTCTCAAAAAAAGAAAAAAAAAAATTAAAGGCATCTATGAAGATCTGACAGCTAATATCATATTGAATAGCCAAAGACTTAAAATGCTTTCCCTCTGAGATCAGGATCAAGGCAAAGATGTCTGCTATCACCTGTCCGATTCAATATCATACTGTTGGTCCTAGCATATGCAATATGAAAAGGAATTCAAGGCATATAGATCAGAAAGGAAGATATAAAATGTTCCATTTATAAATGATACGGATTTCTAGGTAGGAAATCTGTAAGAACTTTTTTTTAAAGTGAGTTTAGCAAGGTCACAGGATACAAGGTCAGTATTCAAAAATAAATTTCTGTATTTTCTTAATAAAAACTGTTAATTAAAATGTTAAAATACCTCTTATAGTAGCACCAAAAATATTAAATTCTTTGGCATAAATGTAACAAAATTACATAACATTGATGAGAAATCATTAAAGAAGAACTAAGTAAAAATATAATAGTTGTGGAATGAGAGCTATAATAGTTGTGGATTGAAAGATTTGATATTGTTAAGATGTCAGTTTTTCTAAAATTGATATACAGGTTCATTACAATCCCAATCAAAACCCATTAGGTACTTTTCGTTTTCCTCTTCATAGAAATTGGCAAGCTTATTCTAAACTGTGTGCCAAAACACAAAGAAACTAGAATAACTAAAACATTGTGAAAAATAAAAGCCAAGTTTGAGACTTAACACTTTTTAAGATACATTACAAAACTGTAGAATTAAAGACAATGTGATATTGACATCAAGATAGAGAAATAGATTGATAAAACAGAACAGAGAGCCCAGAATATATACATTCAATTCATTTTTGAAAAAGCTGCCAGAGCATCTCAATGGAGAAAGAACAGTCCAATTTAAGACAGTGCTGGAATAATTACAGTGCATTTGAAAAAAAACAAAAACAAACAAAAATCTCAACCCAGTCTTCAAACTGTGTACAAAAAATAACTCAAAACTAATCATATACTTAAATGTGAACCCACAGCCTATAACCTTCTTTAAGAAAATATAGGAAAAAATCTTAGTGGCTTTGAGTTAGGCATAGATTTCTTAAATACAACACCAAATGCATGATCCATAAAATTGTTAAAAATGATAAATTAAATTTCATCGAATTTAAAAACTACTTTTAAAATGACATTGTTGGGGCGCCTGGGTGGCGCAGTCGGTTAAGCGTCCGACTTCAGCCAGGTCACGATCTCGCGGTCCGTGAGTTCGAGCCCCGCGTCGGGCTTTGGGCTGATGGCTCAGAGCCTGGAGCCTGTTTCCGATTCTGTGTCTCCCTCTCTCTCTGCCCTTCCCCCGTTCATGCTCTGTCTCTCTCTGTCCCAAAAATAAATAAACGTTGAAAAAAAAAATTTAAAAAAAAAAAATAAAATGACATTGTTAAGAAAGTGAAAAGACAAGCCACTAACTGGGAGAAAATATTTACAAAATACATACCCGATAAAGCCTAGTGTCCAGGATATAGAAAGAACATTACTCTCACAGGTCAATAATAAAAAATATTCAGATTAAGACATGGGCAAAAGATTTGCACATTTATCAGAGAAAATATACAGATTTCAAAAAGCACATAAAAAGATTTTCAAGGGGCGCCTGGGTGGCTCAGTGTCCACCTACGTGTCCACCTTCGACTCAGGTCCTGATGATCTTGTGGTTTGTGAGTTCGAGCCCTGCGTCAGGCTCTGTGCTGACAGTTCAGAGCCTGGAGCCTGCTTTGGATTCTGTCTCCTTCTATCTCTGCCCCTGCCCCACTTGTGCTCTGTCTTTCTCTATCAAAAATAAGTAAATGTAAAATAATAATAAAAAAAAGATTCTCAATATCCTTAGTCATTAGGGAAATGTAAAATAATACCATAAGGAGATATCAATATATAACTGTTAAAATTGATAAAATTTTTTAAAAAACAGACAATATCAAATTCTGGTGAAGATTCAGAGTAACAGGAACTCTCATTGCTGGTGCAAATGTAAAATGCTACAGACACTTTGGAAGATAGTTTGGCAGATTTTTTTGTTTTTGTTTTTGTTTTTTTATAGGTTAAGCACACATTTACCATATGATACAGCAATTCCATTCTTAGATATACAAGAGACATAAAAAAACCTGTATGTAAAGGTTTATACTGGCTCTATTCATAGTCTCCTAAAACTGGAACCCACCCAAATGTCCATCAACAAGTGAATGAATAAGTTTCCCATTTTACTGTGGTGTAGCCACTCTATACAACAGAATTCTACTGAACATTAAAAAGAAATGGAGTATTGATACATGCAGTAACGTGAATGAATCTCAAGCACTTTATGCTAAGTAAAAGAGTCTTACTTAAAATATGTGCTGGATGATTCAGTGTCTAAGGTATTTTGGAAAAGGCAAAACCATGGGAACAAAAACAGGATTTCAGTTGCCAACAGCTTCAAGGTGAGAGGAATTCTGCAAAGGGGAACAGATTAAGGACATGTTCTACATCTTGAGTGTGGTGGTGGTTTCATGGCTTTATGCATCTATCAAAATTGCTACACAAATAAAGGGTCATTTTTATTCATGTAAATTATCCTTCAATACATCTGACTCCAAAAAAAAAAAAAAACCCTCAAAAAAAAAAAAAGACTAAATATTAGTATGAACTAAATGCTCTTTTTTAAAGAGAAGTTTTAGGTTTATAACAAAATTGAAAGGCAAGTATGGAGATTGCTTTATATCCCCTGCCCACACACATAGATAATCTCTCTTATCAACATCACTCACCAGAATGGTACATTTTTTTTTAACCAAGGGTGATAACTGCTTAATTTAAAAATTGGTTTATCTAAAGAATACCATAAAACTAGAAGACATTGATGAAAAAAATTGATAACACAAACAAATGAAAATATATACCATGCTCATGGATTGGAAGGATCAATATAATTAAAATCTCCATACTACCAAAGCAATATACAGATTCAGTGCAATCCCTATTATAATACCAATAGTATTTTTCACAGAACTAGAATAATTCTAAAAGTTGTATGAAACCACAAAAGACCGTGAATAGCCAAACCAATCTTGAGAAAGAAGAACAAAGTGGGAGGTGTCACACTCCCAGATTTTCAAGTATACTGCAAAGGTATATCCACACTTAATCTACAAGAAAGGAGGCAAGAATATACAGTGGAGAAAAGACAACCCCTTCAACAAATGGTGCTGGGGAAACTGGATAGCTACATGCAAAAGAATGAAACCTGACCACTTTCTTACACCATATACAAAATAAACTCAAAGTGGATTAAAGGCCTGAATGTGAGATCTGAAACTATAAACAAAACATAGGCAGTAATCTCTTGGACATCAGCTTTAGAAACATTTTTCTAGCTATGTCTCCCCAGGTAAGGGAAACGAAAGCAAAAATAAACTAAAATAAAAAGCTTTTGTACAGCAAAGAAAACCATTAACAAAACAAAAAGGCAAGATACTGAATGGGAGAAGATATTTGCAGATGATATATTTGATAAGGGGTAATATCCAAAGTATATAATAATCTTCCACAACTCAACACATAATCCAATTAAAATGGGCCGAGGACTGGAATAGGCATTTTCCTAAAGAAGACGTAAGGATGGTCGACAGACATATGAAAAGATGCTCAATATCACTAATCATCAGGGAAATGAAAATCAAAAACACAATGAGGTATCATCTTATACTTGTCAGAATTGCTAGTATCAAAAAGATAAGAAATAACAAGTGTTGGCCAGGAACTCTTGTTCACTGAACGAGTGTTCATTGAACTCTTGTACACCGTTGGTGGGAATGTACATTGGTGCAGCCTGTGTACAACAGTATTGAGGCTCCTCAAAACATTAAAAATAGAGTTACCATTTGATCCAGGAATTCTGCTGCTGGGCATTTGCCTAAAGAAAATGAAAACAGTAATTTGAAAAGATATATGCATCCCTATGTTTATTGTAGCATTATTTACAATAGGCAAGATATAGAAGCAGCTTACATGTCCATCAGTAGATGAAGGGATAAGGAAGAAGCAGTATGTATTAAGTATTATATATATAGTGTGATAGATATATAGATATATAGATATAGAGTGATATATATATCACTCAGCCATGAAAAAGATTGAGATCTTGCCACTTGCGACAACATGGGTGGACCTGGAGGGTATTATGCTAAGTGAAATAAGTCAGACCGAGATAGACAAATGCCATATGATTTCACTCGTATGTGGAATCTAAAAACCAAACCAAACAAAACAGAAGCAGACCCATAAATACAGGGAACAAAATCGTGGTTGCCAGAGGCACAGAGGTGGGGGATGGGTGAAATGGGTAAAGGGGATTTGGAGGACCAGACTTCTAATTATGGAATGAATAAATCCGGGGAATAAAAGGGACGGAATAGGGAATATAGTCAATGGTATTGTAGGAGTATTGCATGGCGACAGATGATAGCTACACTTGTGGTGAACACAGCGTAACATATACGGTTGTCGAATCTCTATGTCATACTCCTGAAACTAATGTAACACTGTATGTCAACTGTACTTCAATTAAAAAAAATACCAGAAATAAATTCATAAAACAGCCAAGGTTTTAGTAACACGGTTGTTCTCTAGGACACTCATAGAATCCTGCTGAACATGTTTCTAACTTTTATTAACTGTAGAAGCAAAAGAGTCAAAGGAAAGAATTATGGGAAAACATCTGGGTTTACTGGTTAATAAGTTGTAATTAGTCAGAGGGCTTACTCATATACTTTCCTTTCTCCCAGAAGCAGTGGGAGCATCCTCATTTTGAGGTTTCATCCAAAGTCTTCTTGACTGGTAATCCCTCAACTTTGGCATGCATAAAAATTAACTGGAGAGCATGCCCACTGTGCTTACACTGTCTTCAGAACTCTCCCCAAATGCTAAAGAGAAAGAGTGGATATCCAGTATTGACACACAGGTCAGGAGGACATCTACAGAGACCTTTCCCTACTTCTGCAGGTCCTGTGGCAGAGGGAAAACTCATGGACCTCTGATGGCATCTGGCTTCACTGCCTTTTCATTTCCTTCCCTTCATCTGCAAAATCTCCCCAAGCGAAACATTTACTGAAACTTTCCACACTCAGTGAAGACTTCAGTAGGTCTCTAGAGGACTTGGCCTTATACTTTCAAAGAATATTGAACAAATTACAGAGATATATTTTCATACTGGCTTTTAATTATTTTTGAGCCTCTCAAGAGCAGATCCATTGCTCATTTATTATTGTGTTCCTGGCACCTAGTCCATTACCTGTTACATGAAAGATAATCAATAAATAGCAGTTTGTGAAAGAATGAGAAAGATCCATCATATATGGCTCAAGAAACCTATAACTTTGAATTATTTGAAAGAGACAGGAATAAGGTTTTGATGTATCCGCAATTAAATGATGTGCAAATATATACTGTGAATGAAAAGAGTTCCGCTTTTATTGAAAGATGTATTCCAATTGAAAAATCACATAGTATATGGAGTATCTAGTTCCATCTGAACCATTTTTCATCAATACACTTGGACTTGGGCAGTGAAAGTGCTTTCAAATGAATATATGATTTTACTTAATATTAATAATTTTGATTTTTACTCTTCTAATAATCCAGCACCTTTATAAAACTGAAATACTTTCTACTTGTTGGAGAAAAAACTATTTTGTCCATTTTGTTTGTTTTCTGTTCTTTTGAGATGACTTATATTACTCACTGGTAATTAACGCTCAAGCAGCTTCACAAATGTGAGGGAACATTCTCTCTAATGCTTTCAAAAGATTTCCCCTTTTTGAGACCAGGAATCCTGATAATTCTCAAGACTGTAATAATATCCTCTTGTGATAATTTTATATACATGCATACCTTTATTTATAGTGTTAATATTAAATATTAGTGACTTAATTGATATAGGCATTATAAAATTTTAAGGTATACAGAAATGTATAAATGTCAAAGAAAAGAGTATACTAATAACCAAGAGTCACACAGCCCAGAAATAATGAGTCACATCAGTGAATATTATTCCAGACATTGCTAGATATTCCCAGAACAGGGTTTCCCAACTTTGGCAATCCCAACATTGGGGCTGTTATGATTGGGGGCTGTCCTGTGTATTGCTGAACACGTAGCAGTATCCCTGGTCTCAATCCACTAGTAGCACTTTTACCCTAGTTGTGACAACCAAATATGTCTCCAGAAATTTTCAGACGTCCCCTGGGGGCAAAACCTTCTCATGTTGAGAGAAGCACTACTCTAGACAGAAAAATAGAAACAGAGGTTGAGAAATAAGTTTGCAAAACTTTATTAATGGAAATAGACAGAGAAAGAAGAAAACCAAATTGAAGCCAAGGGAATTGCTTTACATTATTTATAGATCTCATAAATATATGTTCAACTTGAATGATCCCACTAAACCTTAAAAAAAGATTATGAAAATTTAAAACATTACAGAGTCACTAGGCTTTATGTTAAACTCATTTTTAAATTTTATACAGTATTGATCTATTGTGAAAAATGGGAAAAGTAACTCATTTGTCCTCTCCTCTTCTTTTTCTCCCCCACCTCTCCTTTTTGCTAATTTTGCTGTTATTTGTATAGTTGTTTATTTCTTAATGCTAACTGCTAATCTATCATCAGAGCCTCTCTATTCTTGAATGGTTTTTTATTTTGATTTGTTTCTTCTTGGACTGCATTGTCAGGTAGCTGATGTTTTCTGTTTTCCTCCAGAAAGACTCTTGAGTGTTGCATTTCTTGAGTATGCACGTGCTTGGGAATATTTATTGCCTCAGAACTCTAAAATAAACTTTGCAAGTTTAACTTTATATTATTTTTTTGGTAACAGCTTTAGTGAGAAATAATTCACATGCCCTACAATTCACCCATTTAAAGTGTACAGTCTGATCATATTTTAGTATATTTGATCATTTCGGTACATTATAGAGTTATGCAGCCATCACCACAACCCGACCAATTTTGGAACATTTTCATCACCCCAAAAAGAAACCTGTACCCACTGATCAGACAGTCCCTGTTTCCCTCCTGCACTGACTCCAACCCTAGTCAACAACATTTAGATGCAAACACAAGAGTATGTGGTCTTCGTGACTGGCTGTTTTCACTTAGCATGATATTGTCAAGGCTTATCCATGTTGTACTGTGTATCAACACTTCACTAATATTTATGACCAGATAATGTTCCATTGTATGGACAGATGACATTTTGTTTACCCATTAACCGGTTGACAGATGTGTGGGTTGGTTCCACTTTTTGGCTATTATAAATAATGCTATACATGAACATCCATGTATGAGGTTTTTTCTGGATACACGTTTTAATTTATCTTGAGTATATTTCTAGGAATAGAACTTCTGGGGTGTAAGGTAACTCTACATTTGAACTTTTTATTTATTTATCTTTCTTAATTTTTCTAATGTTTATTTATTTATTTTGAGAGAGAGACACACACACACACACACACACGATGTGAGTAGGGCAGGGGCAGAGAGAGAGGAGAGAGAGAGAGAATCCCAGTCAGGCTCCACACTGTCAGTGCAGAGCCCAATGTGGGACTCGAACTCATGAAACCATGAGATCATGACCTGAGCTGAGATAACGAGTCGGACACTTAACCACCTGAGCCACTCAGTCACCCCTTCAACTTTTTAGAAACTGATGTAACATTTTAGTGGGTCGCACTTTGTGACTCACCATTTGTACATATTATCCTACTTTTGTCTGCGCTGAGACATGCAGTCATCCTGTCCTTCCACACCTTTTCCAGATAGCTTTTGGCTGATATTTCATTACAAAGTAGGCTTTTATTTTTATTGTTCCTCAAAAGGGTTTGTGCATGCTTTATTCTCAGATTTCTTTCAAATATGAGAATGTCTGCCTATTGCTTTAACACACAAAAAATTAGGCTGGATACGTTTTCTTTCTCTCAGAAATTTGTGGAGAGTGCTTCTTTGTCTTCTGGTATTGAATCTTGCTGTATTCTGAAGCCAAACTTATTTTTTCACCTTCTAGAGGATTGGCTTTTTCTGACCAAATACTTAAATATTCTGTCCTCAAGGTCAGTAACTTAACAAGGATGCATCTCAGTGTTACACTTTGGCATTAATTCTCCCTCAAGTTGAATGTCATATGGTAAACTATAGAAAGTGTATATTTTTTAAACTGTTTGGTGTTGCAAACATGATCTAAATTTCTGCTCTCAGTTCATTAATCTGAACAAAGTAGGTTTTTAACTCTGGCATTTGAGTGTTTCTAACTATTTGACTCAATGTAGTTCTTCTCACTTAATCCATTCTGTTGAAATTTTATGTCAATCAAGGAACCACCAAAACTTAAGCATAGTTAAAAAAGGTTGTTCTAAGTTTCTTGTTCTAAGAAATTCTTGTCATTGAAATTGTTTTTTTCATTTTGTCTGCATTGACTTGTTCAGCTGTCTGAGAAATCACAGCTGCCCAAAATGCATTAAATAATCAAAGGTGCATGTAGGCAATAAATAACTTTGCAGAAGTTACATTCATAGACTTGAGAAAGATATTGACTAGTGATTTGGTTAATTTCTCTTCCATTCGACAGAGTTTTGTTCCATTTGGCAGACTACGTATAAACCATTAAGGAGAGTGAGGATCAATTCTATTTTAACAGATAATCATATAATTTTGCAAACTCTACTATGTCTGATAATCCTCTACCAATAGGAAATTCTTTTTAATTTTTATATTTTTATTTTCTTTCCTTAGGTTCTCTTTATTTAATTTTCCTCGTGTTTCTTCTCCCTTTTTTTTTACCCCTTCCTCCTTTTCCTCTTCTTCTTTCACTCTCTCTTCTGTTCCCCTCTTTCCCTCCCTCTTTCTACTTGTCTACCAAAGAATTTGAGTGTATTTACTGAGATAAGTACAGTAAGCTTTCTTATTGCTACTTTGACAGAGGAAATCTTATTGTTTCATTCAACAAATATTTACTGAGCCCATACATTATACCATGCCTTCTCCACATCCTGAAAGAGAGAGAGAGAGAGAGAGAGAGAGAGAGAGAGAGCAAGCATGCACGCAGTGAACAGAATAGATAAAAGTATCTGCATTTTGGGGGGCTTGAGTTCTCTTGGAGGGTGGTAGACAATAACAAAGTAAAATATATGGTATGATAGATGCTAATAAGATGTGTTGTGAAGACAACATAGTTGAGGCAGGGTGGTGTGGGATTGGAAATTTTAAATAGAACGGTCATAAAATGCCCACTAAGAAGGTGACATTTGAATAAAAGTCTGAAGGAAATAAGGGAGCACGGCATGTGTATATCTGTGAAAGAGTACTCTGAGACAGAGGAAAAAGCCAGAGTAGCCACGTAGAGATGGGAATGTAGCTGATATGCTCATGGAACAGCAAGATGATTAAAACATCTGGAGCAGAGTGAGCGAAGAGAATGGCAGAAGACATTCGAAGATCTGGTGGTCAGATCATGGAGGGTTTTGAAAGGTTTAATTTTTTCAACTTGAATGCAATTGGAAAACACTAGACAATTTTGAGCAGAGGCTTGATGTGATCTAACTTACATTTTAATGAGATTTAACAGGGGAAGTGAAAGCAAGGAGGCCAATTTATAAGACCATATCACCAACCCAGCTGAGGAGTCATCGTGGTTTGGGCCATGGGCACAATGACAATAGTTGTAGTATGGGACTAATTCAAAAGGAGAAGCAATACAGTTTGCTGATGGATTGATGTAGGTTGCAAAAGCGTCAAGAATGACACCAAGGTGCTTGGTCTAATAGTCAATTAGAGGCACAGAACTGGCATTTCCCAAGTTAGAAAATATTGCTGCTGCGTCAAGGAGTTGCAGAAGAATGTAAAGAACTCAGTTTTTGAACATATTAAAGTTGAGTTGACGTGTTCAGATAGAACGTGGGGTTGTTAGTTTGAGAGTTCCAGGCTTCAGGTATGTATTTGTAAGCCATCAGCATATTTAAAGCCATGAGATGGGCCAGCAGGAGTTATTGTGGATGGATCAGTGGGCATTCCAATATTAATAGGGATTGGAGGCATTCAAACATTAGTAGGTTGAAGAGGGGAGGAGGAAGAAAGAAAGAAACAGAATTACAACACTAATGAGAAAGGCAAGAGTGTTGGTGTTCTGGAGCCAAGTGAAGAAAATGTTTCAAGGAGGGGAGAATAATCAACTACGTTAATTGTTGTTGATAGATTAAGGTTAAGTAAGATGAGGGCTGAGAATTGACAAAGGACTAGTATCTAGAATATATAAAGAACCCTGGGAAATCAACAGTGGAAATAAAAAGAATGCAATTAAAATAGGGATGTTATGGACTGAATTGTTTCCCCACCCCCAAAGCTTATATGTTGAAGCCCTAACCCCATTGTAACTGTGTTAACTGGTAGGGTCTTTAAAGAGGTAATTTAAGGGGCGCCTGGGTGGCTCCATCGGTTAAGCGTCGGACTTCAGCTCAGGTCATGATGTCAGGGTCCGTGAGTTTGAGCCCCGCGTCGGGCTCTGTGCTGACAGCTCAGAGCCTGGAGCCTGCTTCGGATTCTGTGTCTCCCTCTCTCTCTGACCCTCCCCTATTCATGCTCTGTCTCTCTCTGTCTCAAAAATAAATAAACATTTTTTAAAAAGAGGTAATTTAAGTTAAATGAGGTCATAAGGCTGGGGCCCTAATTTGATTGGTCTTGTGGTTTTTTGTTGTTTTTTTCTTAACGTTTATTTACTTTTGAGACAGAGAGAGACAGAGCATGAACAGGGGAGGGTCAGAGAGAGAGGGAGACACAGAATCTGAAACAGGCTCCAGGCTCTGAACTGTCAGCACAGAGCCTGACGCGGGGCTCGAACTCACGGACCGCCAGATCATGACCTGAGCCGAAGTCGGACGCTTAACCGACTGAGCCACCCAGGCGCCCCTGGTCTTGTGTTTTTATACAAAGAGGAAGAGACATCAGAGGGTTCTCTCTTCCCACCTGTGCACAGAGGAAAGGCCAAGAGAGAAAGTGGCCTTCAGCAAGCCAGGGATATAATGGGTAAAAGAGATTTCACCAAAGGGCTACAGATGGCAATTAGCACATGAAAAGATGCTCAAAATCATTAGCCCCTGGGCAAATGCATATCAAAACCACGATGAGATGTCACTACACACCCTTCAAAATGGCTATAAAAATAATGATACAGAATTCTGACTAGGATGTGGAAAACCAGCTCGCTCACACATTGCTGGCGGGGATGTAAATAATACAGCCACTCTGGAAAGGACTGTGGCAGTTTCATAAAAAGTAAAACACGCAACTCTCCTATGACTCAGGGATAGCATTTATCCCAGAGAACTGAGAATTTATGTTCATACCAAAACTCTTACATGGATATTCATAGCGGCTTTGATTGTGATAGCTGAAAACTAGAAACAATCCAGATGTCTTTCAACAGGAGAATAGTTAAACAAATTTTGGTACATCCGTACATGGAATACTGTTCAGCAATAAAAGGGAATGAACTATTGATTCGCACACCAACTTGGTGTATCTTCAGAGAGAAATCTGAGTGAAAAATATGTCAGTCTCAAAGGCTACCTACCTTCCATTTATGGAACATTCTTCGGATGACAATAGAGAATAGGGGTTGTAAGAGGGCTACAGAAGAGTGAGGGCAGGAGGGAAATGAGTGTGTCTATAAAAGAGAAGCATTGGAGGCTACTTGCCATGCTGCAGATGTCCTGCATCTTGACTGCTATCAGTGTGAATATCCCGGTTTTGATACACTACAGTTTTGCAAGATGTTAGCGTTGGGGAAAATCTAGCTAATGGATGCACAGAATCTTTCTGTGTTATCTCTTACAACCGCACAAGAAGCTACAATTACCTCCAAATAAAAACTCAAATGCAAGAAATTATACTTCCAGCTTTTGAAATGACTCTTACCTCCAGAAAGATCCGTTTGACTAGTAAATTATCCCTTGCCTTGGCATTTCTGTATTTCACTTCAGTTTATTTACTTTTAAGAAAGGTAGTGTTACCAAACTTATCGAGTTGTGTACATTAAATACGTACAGCTCTTTACATGACAATTATACCTCAATAAAGTGGGGCAAGAAAGAAAGGTAGGGTTAGTGTGTCATATGCCTTTTGCTTTTCTAAGTAAAAACACAGTGCCTTAAAAAATAATGGCTTTTTCAAATGTTGTTCTTTTTTAAAAACAGCTTTATTAAGGTGTAATTTACATGCCGTATAATTCATGCATATAAAGTGAACTATTCAGTGACTTTTAGTATAGTCACAGCATTGTGTAACCATTACTGCAATCAATTTTAGAACATTTTTATTATGCAGAAAGAACTCCCCACCCCTTAGCCCCTGTTATTCTCTAATTGCCTCCTCTCCCCAGTTCCAGAGAACCACTAATCTAACTTTCTGTCTCTATAAATCTGTTATTTTTTTTTAATTTATTTATTTATTTTGAGAGAGAGAGTGTGAATGGAGGAGGAGCAGAGAAAGGGAAAGAGAGCATCCCAAGCAGGCTGCATGCTGTCAGCGTGATGCAGGGCTCATTCCCACGAACTGTGAAATCATGATCTCAGCTGAAATCAAGAGTTGGACGCTTAACCCACTGAGCCACCCAGGCGCCCCTAAATCTGTTCTTTTTAATGGATAATCTATTAATGATATAAATAAAAGTTTATCAAAAAGAATATTTTTTAAATTTTTTTTAAGTTTATTTATTTTGAGAGAGAGAGAGAGTGTGAGTTGGTGAGGGGCACACAGAGAGGGGGAGAGACAGAATCCCAAACAGGCTACCCTCTGCCAGTGGAGAGCCCGACAAGGGCTCGAACCCACGAAACTGTGAGATTATGACCTGAGCCGAAACCAAAAGTTGGATGCTTAACCAACTGAGTCACCCAGGCGCCCTTAAATTACTTGTAATCTTAACATTCTCCTAAGCTAAGTTTCCTAAATGAGCTCTTTTTTACTTTGTGTATGGAATTCAATCCTTAGTACATCTTCCTCTTCTATGTAAATAACTGTCTGGATCCCAGTATCCATTGCATTTTTTTTTTAATTTGGGAAGAATAAAAGGTGGAATTCCTGAAGGAATATTTCCAAGTTTTGAGTACCCTCTCCTGAATTTAATTGAAAAGATACGAATTATTAATTACTGAAATTTTTTAAATTACTAGTTCATTACATAGAATAACACATCATGAATTGTTTTTGTTGGGATGATAAAAGTGGTCCTACTCTTCCCATTGCAGGTGACTGCATTCCAGTCTGCCACTGGATGCAGCTTAAGGATTTTTGAACCACCTTAGCCAGGAACTCTCTCTTCAAAAGACCTGCAGCTTCCTGCTGGCGCCCGCCTGCTGGGCTCTGCTTTGCTGGGCCTCCTGCTCTTTCCCCTCCTTTTTCGGAGGCAGTCCACGTTCTCCTGGGTGCTTCTTAGCACAGTCTGGAAAGAGCTGAGATATCATACGCCATAAACATGATTTGATCATGGAAATATTGGCCTTTGCTTTCTTTACCATTGTTTTGAATTAGCAGCAATTTCCTCATCCAATAAAATGGTGTCTTTTTTTTCTTTTCTTTTTTATTTTTTTAACCTATTGTGAATCTGTACAATAAGGTTTGCTAACTGGGCTAAATAGGCATGATGATGTATGTGAGAATGTTTAAGCTACCTAAGGTAATACATTGTTTTCATTACTATAAAAACATTCATTGTAAAGATAGCAGCAATTCAGAAATTGTTTTTTTTGTTTGTTTGTTTGTTTCAGCCAGGTTCCTGAAACCTTCTGCAGGATGCTTTATTGGGTTAGGTGTGATATAGAAATGAAACAACTGAAATATTATGTCTTATAGTAATATTATCTCATGTAGACCTTTAAGGAATTCTGAGTGTTCTTTTTAATCTGACCGAATGAAGAAGATTCGGTAATGTTCCACAACTTAAAGTTACAGCTTTAATTTTCATATACATCACATTTCAACAGAAAGGCATTTAATTCCTTTTAAAAATAGGTCAGGTAAGAACTTTTAAGAACACAAATGTGTTGTTATCCCTGATTTGATATTTCGCATTTCCTTGCAGTTTTTCCTAGAGATCAAAATGTCTAAGCATAGAAATAGCTGTAAAATGGAAATAAGACTAGGCTTGGCCAACTCAGATAATATACAGTTTCATTTGGCTGTAGAAAAAAAAAAGCCCTCAAAGTATATTCTCAGCGGAATAAATGCAGCTCTAAAATTGTTCACAGATGAGCTGAGAATTGACTTTTGAATCAGGTCCATAAGAAAAACAGAAAACGTAAACTGGATACAGCCACCGCTTGTTTGGTCCAGGATTTATAGAAAATAAATTAAAATCTAAGGAACGGAGAGAAGCTGAGGCAAGTCTGCGATTTTTAACTCTAGCTATCTGTTCCCTGCTAACATAATGAACCATTGTTTTGAAATTACTGTTTTCTGACTTCAGTGGATCGATACGTCTTCCAGGAAGGTAATTTAGGTAGAATTTTAACCAATGTTGTGAGTGCGTATGGAGGCAGGTGTATATTTATATTCCGTGTGTCGAGAACTTGCTGGTGGCAGCAGCAAATACATAGTTCATTTCTCGGGTGGTGCTTCTCATCAGCCACACAGAGACACTTGGATTTCGCTCCTGCCACTTCAATCACTGCATTTATACTTTATTTCCCATGCTGTCTGCTGTATAAGTCTCACAGTATTTTCTCAAAAGGAAAGTTGTAGGTGTAACTGCTCCCCCCCCCCAAAAAAGAATGGGAAAGTGAAGATGAGAAGTGGCATGTGGACAGAAATTATAATTCAATTAATAGTCCACATAATTGTTTTCACATCCCTTAATTTATACCCCCAACCTTTTGCACATTTTCTCCTTATATTGACCATTTTTAAACTTTTCGAGAGCCCTTTCCTACTGTTGATCACTTCACTGTTACAAGCAAAGTAAAAGATAATTTTGAATGGAAAGAGCATTTTTGTGAGAAGATCAGGAAAATAAGTAGTGTCTTGATCTTTAATTAGGTGAGAATATTTTGAATGCCAGTCTCAGTTTAGAAAATCACAAGGCCCATTAATGAAAACAGTTAGTTGAAGGAGTAACTCTGTGAAGTGTGTGTGTTAGAAGTGTCAGAACAAAAAACGCTTTGAGCTTCTTTAGAGTTTTGTTATTCAAAGGAATGTAGGTGTTTCAGTTTTCACGTTATAAAAAAATTAAGTCTATTAGTGAATATTTGGCAGATTTTTACCACATCACTTTGGCAGAGGGTGGTATTTGGGGTGAGGCTATTTTTCTTACCTAAAATATAACATTCAGACCATTTCTGTTGTGATCATTCCTCTCCTATGTTGGAAGGAATCCAGGATCACAATCCTTGTAAAATCTCCATTCTTCTGCCCATGTCCTGTAGAGTAAGTATATAGTTAATAGAAAAAAGAAAAGCAGGTTTGTATAAATTAGCAATATTTTTAGTAGCAGAAATACTAAAAATTGAAAATGTAATTATGCCATTCATTTCATGAATTTTTCTTTTTGATTTTTTCCTTTTTTTTTTTTTTTCAAACAGGATCATTTTGGAATTCAGCTTCCTTCAATACTGAGGCTTCATACCTTCATTTTCCTACTTTCCATGGAGAACTTAGTGCAGATGTGTCTTTCTTTTTTAAGACAACAGCTTCATCTGGGGTATTTTTAGAGAACCTGGGGATTACCGATTTTATAAGGATAGAGCTACGCTGTGAGTCTCCTTTTCCTTAGAGGCCTGTGGAATTCTATTTAGTAGTAAATCCTTTAACTAATTGTTAAAGTACTGTGTTTCTACTTTATCAGCTGAATCTCTTCATTGTGTCCTTTTGAAAAAAATCTGATATTGTTAGCCTTTTTGCAAGAAAATAATTTAATATTTAACACGATAATTTGGGAATATAATTGGTATTCTCTAGAACCAATTTAAGAAGGGTTTTAAATTCAGATAATTAAAATTTTTTAAAAACTAAATTCTCAGTCAGTTACAAAGTTAATTAGATCCCCAGCCTTATAATTTTGGTATACGCTTAGATCACCATTAGTCTCTTAATATCAAATGTATATTACATGCTTTTAACATTATAGAAACTTTGAATCATTGTAAAAATTATTTTTACATAAAAGGCCAGAGCCTATTTAGTTTTCTTATTCTGGCCAAATAGCTTTACTCTTTTCTCAATATGAGAAATTAACTCTGAGGATGAATTTTTTAAGATCGGAATTTTTTCCCAAATGTGTTTGTCTTATTCCCCCTCTGTCTTTTACTGACATCATTGGTTCCTTCCATTAAGATTTGAGCCCTTATCTTTATATTTCCTGACTGCTATGCTATGGCGCTGTTCCTGAAGAGGACTCCGCTTTCCCCCGTGTGGACTAACTTGAACAATCTTTGTATCTCATATTTCCAGCACCGGCAGTAGTGACCTTTTCATTTGATGTGGGGAATGGACCTTTTGAAATCTCAGTGCAGTCACCCACTCATTTCAATGACAACCAGTGGCACCACGTCAAGGTTGAAAGGAACATGAAAGAGGCAACTATCCAAGTGGATCAGCTCTTACCGAAGACGCAGCCTGCTCCCACTGATGGCCATGTCCTTTTACAGCTCAACAGTCAACTCTTCGTGGGTAAGTTCTGTTGTCATTTAACTCTATGATGTCAGCGCAGTTGTGGGCCAAAATGAAATAATACCAACTATAAAAATGGTGGTAACAGCCACAACAAACCACTGTTTACTGAGAACCTACGTTCCAGGCTGTGCCAGGTGTTTTATGCCTTCCTGGTACCCAAACCTGTGAAATGAGTTAACCCCATTTTACAGATGAGGTGACTGAGCTACCAGGGATCTAAATGCCTTGCCTTCAGGAATCTACCTAGTAAGTGAGATTTAAATTTGTATTTGATTAATGCCTAAATCTGGATTCTTACTATTACAGATTATGTAATCTGTTTGCTTTGTTTGTTTGTTTTTACATTAGTGCTTTTAGTGTTATGTTGGAGGTGTTTATCTCTGTTCCCAGAGGATTTAAGGAACTCTCCCTGTAATTCCAGCTGATGCCAACCAGGGACCCTCGTCAAAAAACAGGCCAGTAGAAGAAAAAAGGAAAAGCAGGAACAAAGTGTATAAACCGTCAGTTCTACTGGTGTCTCTCATTTTGCCTATTTTTTGGATGCCTTCTGATCACCTACCTCATACTTATATCCAACTGTTCCTTATTGCCTGAATACATTCCCTTGGTATCTATACACTTGATGGTGAAATCCTTCTGGAAGTGTTTATTTTTAATCTTGCTAATTACTTTACAGAACTCATCGACCATGAGTGCAAGGAATTATTTCTTACTTGATCACTTTCCAGATATTTTAATGCAAAAAAGGGCACAGCAATGCTATAAAAGCAGGATAGGTTATAAATGATGAGAAACTTTTTTTCAAGCATTTTTAACAGTTGTGTTTTAGAATAAAATTCAACATACCTATTACATCGTTCATTGCTTAATAATCGTGTTTATTACTCTCACTGCAAAAGATAAGCCTATTTGTGACTTACTTGATTAAGACATATTTGGGATTTCTAATGAATTTATATACTCCTTACTTCTACCATTTATTCTTTCACTCAATAAATATTTAATGAACAGATTCTATGAATAGGGCACTGTAATAGACAATCTAATCATGATCTTATGGCCACTCGACTGATTTAAGGGTATGGAAATAATGAGGAATACTTGAAAGACCTAACTTTTAGTAACATGCTGGAAACTCAGGAAATTGACACAGATATTTCCTGAATTACAAAACCTGAGAGATCGCTGCAACCAAAGGTATGGCAATTTAAAATCTGTCAGTATCTTGGAAATAGCCTTACTATTCTTGGAAATTGAGAAGGCTGAAACAGTCCTCGAATTTTACAGTGAGGTCTGCTGCAGTTCGCCTGAACGTGACCTTTTATCCTTTGTGCGAATTTTAACTTCATAGAAATGAAGTCACTATGTATTGTGTCTGATAGGAATCCGGGCCTTAATTTGATTTCAGGTAGCTGTAGTGGCTGGAAGCACTATTATTATATCAGAAGACTGTGTTGGAACAGACTTGAGCCTTCTGCCATCAATCATGTGTTATAATTTTAATAAATATACCTAAGAGATTTCATCTTTATGGAGGCAATTGGTTAGGCTTTTGACATCCCCATATATGTTCAAATCCAAAGGCTGCCCTATGTGAAAGTTTTATAAACTAAAATCCTCGCTGTGTTTAAGTCAAGTCATAGAAAATTAAAAAGGCCGAAAGATCTCTGAAAAATGTATCTACTCTTAATAAAAATCTGTTTATACAATTCCCTTCTTTTTACTCACAGGTAACTGAGAAAATTGACATGGTTAATGTGATGATATTGAAAGAAGAACTCGTTTTATTTTATTTTATTTTATTTTATTTTATTTTATTTTATTTTACTTTCTTCCAAGATTTTACTTAAATTCATGTTAACTGTTAACATATAGTGTAATATTGGTTTCAGGAGTAGAATTCAGTCATCTGTCACTTACATACAACACCCAGTGTTCAACACAACAAGTGCCCTTCTTTTTTTTTTTTTTTTTTTTTTTAATTTTTTTTTTTTCAACGTTTATTTATTTTTGGGACAGAGAGAGACAGAGCATGAACGGGGAAGGGGCAGAGAGAGAGGGAGACACAGAATCAGAAACAGGCTCCAGGCTCCGAGCCATCAGCCCAGAGCCCGACGCGGGGCTCGAACTCACGGACCGCGAGATCGTGACCTGGCTGAAGTCGGACGCTTAACCGACTGCGCCACCCAGGCGCCCCACAAGTGCCCTTCTTAATGCCCATCACCCGTGTAGCCCGTCTCCCACCCACTTTCTTCCATCAGCCCTCAGTTTGCTCTCTATAGTTAAGTCTCTTAACTCCCTCACTGTTTGGTCTTATTTTTTCTTCCCTTCCCCTTTGTTCATCTGTTTTGTTTCTTAATTCCACATATGAATGAAATCATATGGTATTTGTCTTTTCTCTGCCTGACTTATTTCGCTTAGCATAATACACTTTAGCTCCATCCACGTTTTTGCAAATGGTAAGATTTCATTCTTTTTGGTGGCTGAGTATTATTCCATTGTATATATATATATACACCACATCTTCTTTATCCTTTCACCAGTCAATGGACATTTGGGCTCTTTCCATAATTTGGCTATTGCTGATAGTGCTGCTGTGAACGTTGGGGTGCGTGTGCCCCTTTGAATTGGTATTTTTGTATCCTTTGGGTAAAATACCTAGTAGTGCAATTGCTGGGTCTGAGGGTAGTTCTATTTTCAACTTTTTGAGAAACCACACTGTTTTCCGGAGTGGCTACACCAGTCCCACCAATAGTGTAAGAGGATTTCCCTTTTTCCACGTCCTCATCAACATCAGTTGTTTCCTGAGTTGTTCATTTTAGCCATTCTGACAGGTGTGAGGTGATATCTCATTGTGGTTTTGATTGTATTTCCCCAATGATGAGTGATATTGAGCATTTTTTCTTTCATGTGTCTGTTAGCCATCTGGATGTCTTCTTTGGAGAAATGTCTGTTCATACCTTCTTCCCATTTTTCCACTGGATTATTTATTTTTTGGGTGTTGAGTTTCATAAGTTCTTTATAGATTTTGGATACTAGCCATGTTACCCATTATGTCATTTGCAAATACCTTCTCCCATTGCCTAGGTTGTATTTTAGTTTTGTTGATTGTTTTCTTCACTGTGCAGAAGTTTTTTATCTTGATGAGGTCCCGGTAGTTTATTTTGTTTCCTTTGCCTCTGGAGATGTGTCTAGTAAGCAGTTGCTCCAGCCAGAGTCAAAGAGGTTAATGCTTGTGTTCTCCTTCAGGATTTTGTTGGTTTCCTATCTTACATGTAGGTCTTTCATCCATTTTGAATTTGTTTTTGTGTATGGTGTAAGAAAGCGGTCCAGGTTCATTCTTATGTATGCTGCCGTCCATTTTCCCAACACCATTTGTTGAAGCAGTTGTCTTTTTTTCCATCGGATATACTTTCCTGCTTTGTCAAAGATGAGTTGAGCATAAAGTTATGGGTCCAATTCTGGGTTCTCCATTCTGTTCCACTGATCTATGTGTCTCTTTTTGTGCCAGTATTTTACTGTTTTGATGATCACAGCTTTGTAATACAGCTTGAAGTCTGGCATTGTGATACCTCCTACTTTGCTTTTCTTTTTGAACATTACTTTGGCTATTTGGGGTCTTTTATGGTTCAAATACAAATTTTAGGATATTTGTTCTAGGTCTGTGAAAAATGCTGGTGTTATTTTGATAGGGATTGCGTTGAGTGTATAGATTGCTTTGTGTGGTGTAGACATTTTAACAATATCTACTCTTTGAATCAAAGGCATGGAATGTTTTTCCATTTCTTTGTTTCTTCTTCAGTTTTTTCATAAATGTTCTTTGGTTTTCAGAGTACAAATCTTTTGCCTCTTTGGTTGGGTTTATTCACAGGTATCTTATGGTTTTTGGTGCAATTGTAAATGGGATAGATTCCTTGATTTCTCTTTCTGCCGCTTCACTGTTGGTGTATCAAAATGCAACCAATATATGTACATTGATTTCATACCCTGCAACTTTGCTGAATTCGTGTGTCAGCTCTAGCAGTTTTTTGGTGGAGTCTTTCAGGTTTTCCATGTAGAGTGAAATCTGTGAAGAGTGAAAGTTTGACTTTATCCTTACCAATTTGGATGCCTTTTATTTCTTTTTGTTGTCTGATTGCTGAGGCTAGGACTTCCAGTGCTATGTGGAATAAAAGTGGTGAGAGTGGACATCCGTGTTGTATTCCTGACTTTAGGGGAAAAGCTCTCAGTTTTTCCCGATTAAGTATGATATTAGCTGTGGGTCTTTCATATATGGCCTTTATGATGTTGAGATTTCCTTCTGTCCCTACTTCGTTGAGGGTTTTTATCAAGAAAGGATGCTGTATTTTGTCAAATGCCTTTTCTGCATCTATTGAGAAGATCATATGGCTCTTTTCTGTTCTTTTATTAATGTGGCGTATCACATTGATTGATTTGAATATGGAACCACTCCTGCAGGCCAAGAATGACTCCCACTTGAATGTGGTGAATAATTCTCTTAATGTACTGTCGGATTCGATTTGCTAGTATCTTGTTGAGAATTTTTGCATCCATGTTCATCAGGGATGTTGGTTTGTAGTTCTCCTTTTTAGTGGGATCTTTGTCTGGTTTTGGAATCAAGGCAATGCTGACCTCATAGAATGAGTTTGGAAGTTTTCCTTCCATTTCTCTTTTTGGAACAGTTCAGAAGAATAGGTTTTAACTCTTCTTAAATGTTTGCTAGAATTCCTCTGGGAAGCCATCTGGCCCTGGACCTTTGAGAGTTGGAAGATTTTTGATTACTGATCCTATTTATTTGCTGGTTATGGGCCTGTTCAAATTTTCTATTTCTTCCTGTTTCAGATTTGGTAGTTTATATGTTTCTAGGAATTTATCCTAGATAAATTCTTCCAGATTGCCCAGTTTGTTGGCATATAATTGCTCATGATATTCTCTTATAATTGTATTTCTGTGGTGTTGGTTGTGATCTCTCCTCTTTCATTCATGATTTTATTTATTTGGGTCCTTTCTCTTTTCTTTTTGATAAGTCTGGCTAGGGGGTTTATCAATTTTGTTAAATCTTTCAAAGAACCATCTCCGAGTTTTATTGTTTTTTTTTTTTTTAATTTGTATATCCTTTATTTCTGGTGTAATCTTTATTATTTCTCTTCTTCTGCTGGCTTTGGGTTTTATTTGCTGTTCTTTTTCCAGCTCCTTTAGGTGTAAGGTTAGTTTGTATATTTGAGACTTTTCTTGCTTCCTGATTGAGGAAGCTATCTACTTCCCTCTTCTTCCCGACTTCTCGCTATGTACTTCCCTCGTAAGACCACCTTTCCTGTATCCCAAAGGTTTTGGACTATTGTGTTTTCATTTTCATTTGCTTCCATGTATTTTTTCAATTTCTTCTCTAATTTCCTGGTTAACCCATTCATTCATTAACAGGATGTTCTTTATCCTCCATATATTTGTAGTCTTTCCAGATTTTTTCTTGTGGTTGACTTCAAGTTTCAGTGTGGTCTGAAAATATGCAAAGAATGATCTCAGTCTTTTTGTACTGGTTGAAGCCTGATTTGTGACCCAGTATGTGATCTCTTCTGGAAAATGTTCCATGTGCATTCTAAATGTGTCTTCTGATCTGGGATGAAATCCTCTGAATATATCTGTTAAGTCCATCTGGTCTGGTGTGTCATTCAAAGCCATTGTTTCCCAGTTGATTTTGTGCTTTAGATTATCTGTCCGTTGCTGTAAGTAGACTGTTGAAGTCTTCTACTATTACAGTATTGTTACCAATGAATTTCAGTAAGTGTGTTGTTTATTGATTTATATATTTGGCTTCTCCCAAGTTGAATGCAAAAATAGTTACTATTGTTAGACCTTGTTGGATAGACCTCTTTATTTTATTAGGCGATAGTGCCCTTCTTCATCTCTTTTTACAGTCTTTGGTTAAAAATCTAGTTTGTCTGATTTTGGCCCCAGTATGGCTATGCCAGCTTACTTTTGATGTCCCTTAGCATGACAAATGGCTCTCCACCTCCTTACTTTAAAACTGGAGGTGTCTTTGGGTCTAAAATGGGTCTCTTTCAACCAGCATATTTATGGGTCTTGGTTTTTTATCCGTTCTGATGCCCTGTGTCTCTTGATTGGGGAGCATTTAAGGACCCATGTTTTAAAAAAGGCTTAGGGAGAGGCAGGTCACTGGCTGTCAAAGAGCACATCAGGGTTTTCTTTTATCTCTATTTCTACCACATGAGTAGACCACGCTCTTAGGAACAGGCCCCAACCTAGTCATTAAAAAATGACACAAGATGGAATATTAACTTATCAATTTATAATATTACTAATAAACACATCAAGATATTTTTTAAATTTCTAGATTAACATACTTCAATGGGAGTTAAATCATAATTTAAAAAGTTACAATGTGGGGTGCCTGATGGCTCAGTCAGTTGAGCGTCTGACTTCAGCTCAGGTCATGGTCTCATGGTTCACGGGTTCGAGCCCCACATCAGGCTCTGTGCTGACAGCTCAGAGCCTGGAGCCTGCTTTGGATTCTGTGTCTCCCTCTCTCTCTGCCCCTCCCCTGCTTGTGCTCGGTCTCTCTCTGTCTCTCAAAAATAAATAAATGTTAAAAAAATTTTTTTTAAGTTACAATGAATTAGTGCAAAGTGGGTGAAAAGCTAGTAAAAAATCAATAAAAATTAGAGCTAACTTAGTGTAGCGTTTACTGAGGCCAAAAAGTAGCTCTCTGCATTCCTTACAGTATATTTCAGTGGAAGAGACAAGAGGCAGCCAATAAAAGAGTAAATAGTAAGATAATATAGTTATTATTTATAATATGTTGTTAATACACATATACACACATGCATGTATGCACACATATATCTATGTGTGTGTGTATATATGTATATACAGACACAATTTCAGATAATGATCAATTCTATAAAAAGTCAAGCAATAAATTAGGTTAAGGGGCTTCTACTTTCAGCAGGGTGGTCAGGAGAGTGCTCTCTGCGGACCTTACATTTGAACAGAGGCCAGAGGAAGCAGAAGAGGGAACGTGAACGTCTGGAGGGAGAGAATTCCCAGCAGAGGAGCCATGGCTCAAAGCGAAGTGAAGGAGTCAGGGAGCAAGGAGGAAGCCATGGTAGCAGGACGGTAGAGTTGGTCTGAGGGAAAGCCTGTTGCAAATCATGGTCACTTTGACTGGGTCTTGAGACTGTGGTGAGGAATCTGGGTCTTATTCTGAGGCTCAGAGGAGCGCATGATCTAATGTACCTTTCCACATCTTCCTGACCACTGTGAAGAATGTGGATGGAGGGAACAGGGTAGAAGCAGGCTAGGGCAGTGATCCCTGTGAGAGATGACGTTGGTGTGGGCTGAAGCGGACACGGTGAAAAGCAGCGTTGGGCCGTACTTTAAGTGTACATACACACAACTTGTGGTGGATTTGTTGTTGCTGCTAGTGTGTGACTACTTACTCCTGCTAATCTTCTCGGGGACAAGACACTTCTCTTAGGTCTCTGGGATCCTCAACATCATTTCGCACTTTTCAATTTCAACTGAAGTTAGCTTTTCTTGTTTTCTTCCTTTATCCTAACCTGTAGGATGATTCACGCCGTTCCCTGACCCTTCAGTCTAGATTATATACTACAAACTCTATAAACCATACTCTTTCAAGGCAGCAAAAGACTGGTGGTCCTTCTTCACACCCTGGAGAAAATATCTCCCCTCCTTCCTTTTCTTCAGTGAGATCCCACCCGCCCCATAATCACACTCTCCCAGGAAATCGGGCTTCTTTGTTCATATGTTCTGTGCCAGTACATGTCAGATGTAGAAGGCACCTTCTCTTGGACACTGTTTCCCCACATATGAATACCTTCCAATATTCTAGAGCGAAGTGTGTTCCCAGAGTCATGACTCTGTGGGTGAGTAGGAGTCTCTCTTCTAATGCAACAGAATTGATCTTCTGGTTCACAGTTTAAAAGGTAATTTTATTCCCCTTACTTACAAGTTCAAGAGTTTAATTTGTAGTTCACCCATCATTCTTAAAATTAATTATGGCTAATCAGTAGTCTTAAGTGTGCATAATGACTGTCATTTGTTTTGGGGTATCAGTATATATTAATGAGATAAATGTAACTATAAAGACTAAGTCTATAGTTCAGTATAACTTTTTTCTCCTAAAAAAATGTTTAAATCCAGACAGTGATGATGGTGATTTCAGTTACATAGAAACACGTCTTTTTTTAAAAACTTTTTTTAATGTTTTATTTATTTTTGAGAGAGTGCAAGTGGGGGAGGGGCAGAGAGAGAGGGAGACAGAGGATCCAAACCAGGCTCTGCACTGACAGCAGTGAGCCTGATGTGGGGTTGAACTCATGGATGGCAAGATCATGACTTGAGCCAAAGTCAGATGCTCAGCCGACTGAGTCCTCTCAACTGTAAGACTAAGCTAATGTTAGTCACTCTAAGATAGATTATGTTAGTATCCCAGCATTTAGTCGCTTTTGCCAGAAATGTACCTTCTTGCTTGTAAACAAATTTGGCAGAAAACATTAACACTATTGTGGAATATTTCAAATACCAAATAAAGTCATTTTATAATACAACAAATATGAAACATTAGAAAATTTGATAATGTAGAAATAAATTTGTTTGAGATATATCTTTAACACTTTTACCTACAAGTAAAATGTGGATATCTGGATATATGTTAATTTTGATTCCAGTTATATTCTCCATCTCACTGTGCTACCACAGCCTGGTCAATGTTGATATGTCCACAATGTGGACATTACTTTTTTTTCTTTTTTGGCTGGTGTCTCAGAAATGACGAGTAGGATGGGATGTCATGGAAAACATCTAAGGTGTTTTCTCCATTACTGGCTTCAAACCTCCCTGATGGTCTAGTGGGTAGGATTTGGCACTCTTTCCATTGCTGGCTTCACTCTCTCCTCTAAAGACCAATCATGAAGTGTGTCCACATCTCAGAGTGTAAGTCTGAGGCCAGACTAATGCTTCACCTTCTGAACAAAATCAGTGAAAATAAGTAGAAAGCAAGATAAAAACGTGATTCAGCTGGGCAACAATGATCTGTGGCATTGAAATGGAAATAAAGGAAATGGTCATTTCAGAGATGGAACTGTTAGTCTACACCAAAGAATGATAGAACAGAAGGTTTTTAACAATACCTGCAGTTCCAAACGTTAGAACAAGTATCTTCATCTAAACCAAACTATAGGATTCCGTGCAAAGTGAAGGAGTAATAAAATAATGAACACAAAGCCTTGTATGAGACAGTGGAAACATTTAACGTGAATGTAATGTGATTAGAAACAGTGAACACCAATGCAGTGACAATCTCCTCTCCTTCCCCAAATATCCCAACTGTCAGATGGCTTCTCATAATAAAAATGGCAATTCACCCTTTAGTTCGAGCCTTCTAGTTCTTTCTCCATTCTTGTTCTTATTTATGGCACTGAGTCTTTACTGACCTTTTCACATTCTTTCACTTTGTCCTTTGTGTGTGTATGTGATTTATGATGTGTCTGAGTTAAAAAGTCCTATTCAGACGTTCTATTTATTACCTTAAAAAATAAGTTTAGTGGCATGATGTTAATTGGTGTATTAAACATATGTCCTTGACCTTGTTACAATGAAGTCTCAATGTCGAGAGTCATTGCTGTTATCATTCACCCGCAAACATTCCCCAACCACGGAAATGTGGAGAGAAAAGAATCAATCATTTTTTTAAGCTGAAATGTGACAGTGGTCATTTTCTATTTTGGTTTGTAAACTCAGCATTTTTCTTAGAAGCTTCTTAAATTAGCCTTGAATTGATTTTCATTCAACTAGCTCTGCAATTTTTGTTTGCAGTCTAAATTCTTTTACTGACAGGTTTTTTTAAATGGGGCAAACTCCATCTCAATACTTTGGGACTAGGACCTGAAGGAGAAGTAAGAACTCCTGACATGGATGCATAAGTCATTTGCATTGCATTTGAATTGCATCAAATCCACAAATATTTATTGGGCTTCTAGAGCAAACAGTTTCTAAATGCCACACGTGAGGGTTAATGTTGAACTCTGAGCCTGTCGAAGGTCTGAAGTTTGGTTATCACCATAGGTTGCACATTAGTATTGCTCAGGGATATTTTGGGAAACTGACATTACCGATACAAAGGTAGATTTATTTACTGTGGATGGGCATTTGTGCCCTTGCAAAGTTGGATATCACAAATATATCCTTGTACTGGTCTTTTGGTGAACATATGCTTGTATTTCTGTTGGGTCTCTACCTAACAGTGGAATTACTGGGTCATAAGATGTGCATATGTTAAGCCTTAAAAGACACTGCCAGATAGCTATTGACCATTTGGATATCCTCCTTTGTGACGTGGCTGTTCAAATCTGTTGCCCATTTTCTACAGGGTTGTCTTCTTTTTTTTTTTAAAGGTTTATAAGAATTTTGGATTTATTTCAGGTAACGTTATTACAGATTTCTTCTCTCTTTCTGTGGATTGTATTATCATATACTGTTTTTTTAGTTTTTTAAAAAAATCTTTTAATGTTCATTTATTTTTTGAGAAAGAGAGCATGAGCAGGGGAGGGGCAGAGAGAGAGACACAGAATCCAAAATCAGGCTCCAGGCTCTGAGCTGGCAGCACAGAGCCCATGAACTGTGAGATCATGACCTGAGCTGAAGTTGAACACTTAACTGACTGAGCCACCCAGGCGCCCTTGTATTTTCATGTACTTAATGGTGTCTTTTGATGAACAGAGTCATTAATCATAATATATTCTAGATTTTTTCTTTTTACTTTTAGTGTACTTTTGATAGGCTAAAATAGTTATGGGAAGAGAATGGCAATAGTTTTATGTTTGAGTAATTTTTCTTTCAGTCTGGTTTTCTTTTGTAGTAAGTATGTTCCCACATTACCAAAGTGCAATGCAATGAAAGTCACATTTCTCTTTAATGTAATCATATCACTTACTTCAATTGTATTCTCTCTTCCTTGAGATGTCTTTTTCATGATCAGCTTAAGAGGCACTCAGTTTACTTTTGCCTGTTTAGCAAACAGATCTTGGTGACTGTTGACTGAAATCTGAATTCAGATGGGATCTCTTCAGAGCAGAGAATATGACTAATACCACTAACAGTTCATTTCTTTAAAATGGGTCAGACCAGAGAGGTGCTGTGGCATTGGCATATAAGAAATCTAAATAGACCCACATTTTTCTGCTGTCACTACCACGAGAGCATGTCCTCACCATTGACTTTGGTTTAGAGAATAGCGCCTGCATTTTCTGTACTATGATACTGTTGCTTCACAGCTTCCTATTTCAACCATAATAGTTCTTTGAACCTAAGGAAGAGCTAGTTCTTCCTCCTCCTCCCAGTTCTCCTAGGGTTTTCCTCAATGAGGAACATTCCATGGCAAAGTTATTGCTGGGGTCCAGTCTCACGGGTCTGTACGTTAATGCATCATTTCTACGATGCTAAGCCTTCCCCCAGGATGGCTGAATAGACCAGGACTAAAGATCCAATACATAATCTGTAGAAGACCGTGTTTTTCCTTTAATCCCCTCACTTGGTCCTGGGCCCTGCATGCATGTGCAACAACCTTCCTGTTCCAAACTGATCAGTGGTTAGAGCCTTAGCGGCCTTTCTCTGTCACAGTGCCATGGTCAGGGAGAGCCCCTGTACTCTGCCAGACAAGTTTCTATAACTTTAAATTTTGAAGAGGTTCTTCATTTATTTTTTTCTAAGGCCCCTGGGCAAATATGCCGTTGTTCCCAATTAATCCTCAATAGTATTCAAGCACAGCACATAAATAATTTGCCATTAAAAAATAAAAGGTCTTCCTGCTCCAAAAAAAAAAAAAAAAAAAAAAAAAAAATTGGCATAGGAAAGAGCCGGCTCGTATTTCGTGACAATAGCATCTGTCACTTAGACTCACTTCCTGAGAGTAATGAACATGATAAAAGGGTTGGACTCCATCTCTGTTCATCACCTGGCACACCTATTAGGTGCAGATCCCAGTATTGTTATGTAAGTGAACAGATTCAGGTTTTTATTCCTTCACATAGGAAGGTTAGGCATTAGTTTCACAAGATGCCTAGTGTTTGTGAAGTTCCAGAATTCATTATATCTGATATAGCATGGCAGGTAAATTGATAGGAAATTAATTGGAAGACAGTTCCAAACATAATAGCTCAGTGGAAACATCCAGAATCAATTAATCAAACTGCAGCTCATTTTAATTGGACCTACTCTAACCCTGGACAGTTGTTGGAATCTTTAATTAAGCTTTCAAGCCCAATACTATTTACATTGGCCATGTTCTCCAGAATAGTTAATCTTAAAATAAGAAGTTATTAACTTGAAACCTAATGGTAAAGTAAAAATCCTCCACACTTGTAAGACACATATGTTTATGTTTAATTAGACATTTTTTTTTGATAATTTAAAAATGTAGTTTCAAACTATTTGGTTAGGTAAACGTGAACTCTTTGCAAGTTCACAATTCAGATGTCCTGTTTACAGGGCTGGGTGTTGATTTTCTTCTCACTATTATAAATATATGTATCTCATACATGTATTTGAAGGGGGCTGTTTCCTGTTAATGTCCCGGGACCATCCTCTGACCTTCTTGTCCGCCAGGTACCTACTTCTATCATTAACCACACGTGGTAATCATGTGCTTCCCTGTCTGAATCTATTACTAGATCACGTGCTCTTTGAGGGCAAGGTCAGTTGCATATAATTCTGAACCTCCAAGGCCAGACTCGATGCCCAGCACAGAGCTACTAAATAGAGCTTGTAGAACCGAAATGCCATCCAAACCAAAAATGATCTAAGAAGTAGAAGACAATGAAAATGATCTTTTTTGACCATAGTTTGGTGTTAAAAGAAAGGGACTCCCTTACAATAAAAGGCCAACGGTAGATTCTTGCCCTTTTCTGCCTCTAAGTGAATGTGTGTGTTTTAATATTTCCTCAGCTATGCCCCTGGGTTTGTCCCTGGAATTCTCTATGCCCCTTGGTCCTCATCATCTGGAACAAAACAAAATGGATAAGAATAAATAAACTGGGGCAGATGAAAAGGAATTGTATTCAGTTGTTGGCCTCCCAAGTTATTTAGTTTTTATGATGTCACTGGCAGAAGGAGATCAACTCCTAAATCAGGGAAATGATGTTACAGAGTGACAAGTGCTTAACAGACCATGATTTAATGTGACTGTATACTATATATATATATATATATATATATATATATATATCTCATGATTTAAAGTACTCTAACGTAAAGTAAATTAAATATACCAGGAATCCACCTGTAATCCAGACTTCCCAGCACCTGACCCTCCTCCAAAGAGTTCCTGGGCCAAAGATAAAAGTAAGGCTGAAGGCTTCCTTACCCAGGAAAGAAAACTCCAGCAAAGATGCTAAGAGCATTTGGTCCAAGACTTGACTCTGAGCTCTCGACGTTCTGTTGAGATGAGTTAGTGTGAGAATAGGGAGGTCTGAAGCGCAGGTGAACGGCAGCTTTAATGTGGAAGGCAAAGAAGAGGAGTCCTAAGATTAAGGGGAGGAGAGAGGCTTCAAGAATGGAAGGAGACAGTAGATGTAGGAGGAAGGGAACAAGAAGACTGGCCGTCGTTCTGAGACTCTGGGACGAGGTGAACTCCTTTCCCCTGCCATGCCCACGGAAACTGGAATCGGAATATGTCTGGCTGCGTACCACACTGCATTTTGATTTATAAATAGCAAGTATGACCCACACCCTGAAGACTTGTATTTGCTTCATAGAAGAGGCACAAACAATGTTAAGTGAAACAACTTCGATACACCGATTTAAGTACAGTTGTTTGCATGGAGACCCTTATGTCTATGAATCTGAATTCTAAATACCATCAGTGTCATGAGCCCCAAATTCTTAGGACTCCTTTCAGTTTCCCCTTCATGGTATTTCCTTATCCAAAAATATAGAATTAATGTATTCAGAAATATTCCTTGGGTTTTATCCTCATTCTCAGTTTTGGGGACCCAAGCCACCTCATGGGGCCAGTGATGTTCCTCTCTCCAGCCTTTGAAGCACCCAACCCCCACTCCTATGGCCTAATCCAGTTTAACGAGCCATTGCATTGACTGATTATTAATATCTAATTATTAAAGAATCAGTTATTATTTTCAATTGCTGATCAATTAGGTATGATTATAAATAATTATTGCACAGCTATTTTGCGTCAGGCACCGTCCTGTGTGCTGGGGTGCGGTGTGATTGAAGCGGCCTTCCCCAAAGTGTGTCCAATGGTGGGACTCTGATGATATACAAAAGTAAAGTGGTGAAATGTAACACCTGGTACATGGTGACAAAAGGCCGATTCATTTAGGGTCTTTCCAACTTTTGGTTCTGAAAGTTAAAAACAACAACAACAACTTTAATTTCTGAAGATGAGGAGATGTTAAGTAATGAAGGCTAGATCAGGAGCTAGCTAAGTGTGGTGGTAAAGGAGGGAGGAAACATGTTCTAGAAAGAGACAGTATGTACGGAGTGGGTCTAACATTCTGGTGGCGAGACAGCCTCATCCATTCACTGACAAAGCTCCTTTGTAGAGGACCCGTGACCATCTAATAATGCCTCTGGGTAGAATCATCCAGACTACTTAGATTAGAGTACTGTTTTCCCACTTCGAGTTCGGAGCATTAATTTTGGGGGTTCCTGGGCACACAGGTGGGTGAAGATCCTCCTAGAGCTTGCATTCTTACTAGGATAGTGCCCAGAAAATGTGGTGGTCACGTGACCACCTGAATATGATGCACCTGGGAGGCTTGTTGATTGTTTCGATTCACAGCCCTATTTCCAGCCCACAGAATCAGCATTTCTTAGAGCGAGCCTGTATTTTTAAGAAGACTTCCATGTGACATTTACATTCCTTAAAGTTGGAGAGCCTCTGGCGTAGAATGTCAGGGTCTGATTCCACTCAGACATCGTAAACCTCTTCAGGGTGACTTGATAAGTGCATATATGGTCATGTATTATCCAATAAATGCTACACCACCGTCTCTCCATTGACCCCTTTCCCCCGTTTGTTGAGAATCTTTCCAAGCTTAAAATGACCCACCCTGGACCAGTATTTAGAAAAAAATTCACTGGGACATATGCCAGACAAAGCAGATCATCTCGGTTACCAGGTTTTTGATGGAAGAATAACCAAAAGACCCCATCGGTGCACAGTCAAGTTAGAAGAACTCAAGGTGTCTTTCATAATTCTCAGTAAATTAAAACCAGACCAGCATCAGGATCAAGTTTCAATATGAAGAACGAGCCACACTCACCCACAAATATATGCTGATTTAAAATTGCCAAAAACAAAGTTAGCTTCCACATACGAGTATCAATCTATCTCATTGTTACTTTGCATGAAAGATACAGCCTCATTTTGTTCTCTGAAAGAAAACAACTAAAAAAGAGAACCTCTCCGACTTATATTTTAATAAATCAGTTTTAGAAAACCAACGTGTAACAAATTCAACTTTGCAAAAAAATGGAATTAATGTTTTATCTACTTAAATCCTTTCAATATCCTGTCACAAATTTGCTTCCCAAATTATATTGGCTCATCCAACGCTTGCCCTTCCCTGCGAAGCCTCAGTTTTGCTGGGTCTTTCAATCCTGAAGCACACGCCTAGGAACATGTTTCCATTTGCAGTATTTCCCTTCTAGGTGGAACAGCCACCAGACAAAGGGGCTTTCTGGGCTGCATTCGGTCTCTGCAGTTGAACGGGATGTCCCTGGACCTGGAAGAGAGGGCTAAGGTGACCCCTGGCGTGGAGCCGGGCTGTAGAGGCCACTGCAGCAGCTACGGGAAGTTGTGTCTCAATGGAGGGAAGTGCAGAGAAAAGCTCAGCGGGTTCTCTTGTGACTGCACCTTCTCTGCATACACGGGGCCTTTCTGCTCGAAGGGTAAGCATGGCGTGGGGCGTCTTCGCAGGAAAACTCATCCGATATGAAGAAAACATCCTGTAGTCATTTTCTGGGTAGCTATTTGAAACCCAAATATTTCCATTTCTGATTTTTTTTTTTTTTTGCCAGTTAACTTTTTCATGCTAATCCTATTTCATTTCTTAGATATTGGCCTCAATTCTTAAAAAAAGAAAAACTATTCATGATAAATCCTCTAAAGTTGCCTCTTGATGTCTTTAAAAAAATTTTTTTTAATGTTTATTTTTGAGAGAGAGAGAAAGAGCAGGGGATGGTCAGAGAGAGAGGGAGACACAGAATCCAAAGCAGGCTCCAGGCTCTGAGCTGTCAGCACAGAGCCGGACGCAGGGCTCGAACTCACAGACTGTGAGATCATGACCTGAGCCGAAGTCGGGTGCTTAACCAACAGCCTGAGCACCCAGGTGCCCCTCCTCTCATTGTCTTAAAGTGTTAGCTGCTCAATCTGCTTTTATTTATCCCATGTTGATGTGCTTAAATAAATATGCTAACAACCTGTTCCACGGGGCAGTTCTCTATTTTAAAATCTTTAAAGGCATTATTGTTATTTTTGATGAAGATAGTCAATAATGCAAGGAAATTTAGGAAGTATTGTTTTTTGGTTTTTTGCTAAACGTATTTTTTTCCAAGAATAAAAATAACTTTGGGGTGCCTAGGTGGCTCAGTCGGTTAAGTGACCGACTCTTGATTTCCACCCAGGTCATGATCTCATGGTTTGTGAGTTCGAGCCCCACATTGGGCTCTGTGCTGGCACAGAGACTGGTTGGGATCCTCTCTCTCCCTCTCTCTCCCCCACTCCTCTCTCTCTCTGTATCTCAAAGATAAATAAACAAACATTGAAAAAGAATAAAAATTACTTTTCCATTAATATGGATGTGTAACAAAATAAAGATTACTCGGGCATTTTGCTCTATGATGTGGCCAATGTCTGTGAAGTGGAATATTTTTCAGTCTGTCTTGTTCACAGATCTATGTCATGGAAGAAAGAAAGGACTGAGTATAGTATTAAGTGTTCTAGATGGACTTCTCTGAATACACAAACATTTGTTATGCTTTCATAGTTGCTCACAGAAAACTGCCATCCAGCTTAATTCAATTGCTTTATTTGCGTGTGTCTGGGCTACTGAAAGCTAACAAAAATCGTCTCCAAATTGAAGCAGCCCCTGATTTGCACAGAAAGCATTTGAGATTATTTCATGAAAAGTGGGTTAAAAGTCCTCCACTTTTGACCAGAACTAAGTTACTATTTAAAATGCGCCTGTGATAAACAACTCACACCCTGCTGCTCTCATTCTAGAAGGTTTTTCACATTTAGAGGTAGAGTGGAGACCACTTCTTCCCAAGAACTTGTCTTCCTTTTCTGAATCAAAATGATTTCTAGTTAAGCTCGCTAAGTGCAGTCAGGAATCCTACTCTGCATATCATATTGACTATAAAGAGGTCCATTATAATAACATAATAAAACAAGCAAACAAAATAGTCCTCCAGTGCCAAGGAACGGAGACGTTGCTATGTTACCCCGTGAGCATCATCTGCTACTCACATCCCACAACTGGTCTTTTATAGTAATGGAGAGAAGCAGGATTCAAGGATCCAGTGCTGATTATTCCTCCAGATCCTCATTTTCATGCAAACATATATACACATGTACATAAATGTGTGTGTATATAAGTGTATATATAGACGTGTGTGTGTGTGTGTGTGCGCGTGTGTGTGTGCACATGCATGTGTGTGTGAATTTGGGATTTTAATCTCATATAAGTAAAGTACTATGATTTTGTAAAACTGAAAGAGGCTGGATAGTTCCTTATGTTGATCACTGCTACAAAGATGCCCACTGCCCTCTCCTATTAACGCAGGACTTGGCTTCTTCTCGTAGGGCACAATAAATAGGGGAAAGTGTTTAGGCAAAAAGGAACATTTCTGCCTGTTGATCCTGGAAGGTAAGAGGACCCCTCAAACTTCCTTCCTTCCTATTATAGGAAGACTAGTGCATTCTAGTTACAAAATAATAGATGGGACCAAAAATTTAAATAAGAAAATGGACGGTAAGGGAGACGAAAGTCAAGAAGCCTGGTTTATGTCTGATGTCAGAGAGGAGAACGTTATGCTTGTAATTAGAAGGTGAACTAGTAAATTAATTACATATAATTCTAGCATAAAGCCATTTCAAGGACCATCATAAGAGCTCTGTTAATATTCTGTTATTTAATTCTGGTTTGGGCCGATTTGTTATATCTATATAATTTGATATTTTTAATTAAAAATATATCAATGTAGCTGAAATAAGATCCTTGTATTTAATTTTTTTAACATAAAATGTGTGTGTCATTTCAGAGATCTCTGCATATTTTGGATCTGGCTCATCTGTGATTTACAATTTTCAAGAAAATTATTCCTTCAGTAAAAATTCCAGCTCCCACGCTGCTTCGTTTCATGGCGACATGAAGCTGAGCAGAGAAATGATCAAATTTAGCTTCCGAACAGCGCGAGCACCAAGCTTACTGCTTTATGTGAGCTCCTTTTATAAAGAATACCTTTCAGTTATCATTGCCAAAAATGGTGAGTGCTTTTTAGAGGAGAGAGAGAGAGAGAGAGAGGGAGAAAATTAAATTAGAACATTAGATTAGTAATAATATGGATCGTTCTGATGTTCTTGCCTCTCAAACTGCAAACAGAAAGAAAAGCGTGCCTATACTGTCCTATAAATTTAATCTAAAAGGATTATTTATGAATTTATTAAGATAGTTTTGTTATAATTTTGATAATTTCGCATTTTCAATGTTAACTTGTTATTTATATAAAATACTTCCTGTATTTTATTATTGTTAGAAACTCTTTACTATCCCATATAGTATCAGTATCAATTTTGTGGTTCATTTTGAAATGAGATGCCTATTTGCATATAATAAATATTTCCATCAATTAAAAGTAGAGACATTTGGGGGGAATGTTAACAACCTAGCATTATGTATAAGAAAATGTCCACAAAGTAATCTGTCGGTTCTAATCATCGGCAACAAAATTGTCAAGGGAAATGCTGGTACATTACTGCAGGGCAGTGGCTTCTGGGTTAGGATGTGTGTATGCTACAGAAACTTTGTCGCAGAAAACCACTTAAGGATATTTTCCTCCTCCCTGTATGCAGATTAAAGATAGGAATCCTGTAGATAAATTGTCTGAGTGAGGAAAATAAATTTATAAACCTGAATATATCATTGCAACTAAAATAAATATGGCCCAAGGGCACTGAACACTAAATATACTTTAATAAGTATATTTACCACCACTGTGTACCTTTTGAACTTGAAACATATCTCTACATTAAGATATTTTCTTTGTTAAATTGGAGATACCCTGTGAAATAAAGTAATTGGCATCTTTGCAGGCAGCTAAGTGAGTAGCATTAAGTCTCACGGTAAGTTTGGCTCAAAACTGTTCATTTCATCCTAATTTCATTCCAAAATCCATGGCTGTGACCACTTGGAAATATTTCTCATCTTTAGTAAAACTCCATTTGCTTATAAAAATTCCATTAACCAATTGCATCATCGGAGTGGTAGATGTATTTTTAAAAAGATTATAGAAACAACGTTATTGTAATATTCCACAGTAGTTTGGCATTTCATAATATAATCAGGTATATATTTTTTTTAAGGTAGAAGCTAGTTCAGAGATTTGCTTATGTTTAACTGCATATTTGACTTCTAGGGGAAAAATTCAAGATTTGCAGGAAAGGCTGCCTATTAGTAACATGCGTGGTCCTGATCTCAAAAATAGTGCAGTTTGGCATAGGAGCTGACTTCTGGGAATTATGAGGACAGGAGGCATCCAAATAAGCCGTGAATTTTCCACCAGAAATTACTAACTAAAAAGAGTACTCCTGAGTTTTTATAAGTAGCTCTTTAACTACAATTTTAACTGAAACTGTAACTTCTCTCCCCTACTTTAGGAAGTTTGCAGATCAGGTACAAGCTAAACAGATATCAAGAACCTGACGTCGTTAACTTTGATTTCAAAAACATGGCGGATGGACAGCTTCACCACGTAGAGATCAACAGAGAAGAAGGAGTGCTCTTTGTAGAGGTAATACAGGAAACTCAACAGAAGCAGTGGTTATAGTTAGGATTCCCCAGCATGAAGGACCGCCGGCAGAATCGTGATCATGAATAGACTGAAGGCATTCTTTCAGTGCTGCTCTCACACAGACCATGGACAGACCCTCAAATGTGGTCTCGTTTTTGAAAGGATTAAGGTTCTGTCCAAGATATTACTGATATTGGATGCTGAAAAATGCTACACTTTCCTCATTTGTTTTACATTGCTCAGGAGGGAAAGCCGACTAGCTTATCATATGTACCACTAGTGGGGCCATCGTAGCTCTAATGAAACCGGTGGAATTATTCACTGTACCAACTGTGGAAGCAAAGCACGAACATTTTGGCCCTCTACACAGAGGAAGACTTCTTAGCTGAATGACTCAGGTTAAAGGGCCAAGCTAAGTAAAAGTATTAAGGTGAAAATAACTCGTCTATATATTTTTTAGCTTTACCAATTTTGGATTTCTCATACAATGGAGAAAATTAAAGGGATATAAGGGGCCAGAAGGTGGGGTGCACTGTTAGGATAGAATGGAAAATTTAGAAAATATCATTCACCTTTGTGAATGGCTCTTTAAAATTTGTTGTTCTCAGTCTTTGGGGCCACACTAAACTGCCTATTTTTTATCTTTTTTTTTTTTTTTTTTGCCTTCCTTTGCCCTCTGTCCTCTCCTCAACAAAATGGCGTCCGTGCGGATGCTTGCATTCTCACGTAACAATTCTGTAGATTGATGACAACGCAAGGAGACAAGTCCATCTGTCATCAGGTACAGAACTCAGCGCCATCAAGTCTCTTGTACTGGGCCGGATTTCAGGTAAGGAAAGGAACAGCCTTTCCCTAATTGTGACACATAAAGATCAGAAGAGTCATACTGGAAACACGCGCGCACACGCATAGGCCACACACCAATTTATCATGCTGAAAGAAATCTTGTTTCGTTTTAATTGTAAAGTCGGTGATAACGGAGGCAGAAACTCTACCTTCTCAGGTCTACTTTGTGTGACCCTGTGCAGGGACGTCTTGCTGAGCAAGCCCTGCCCTCTGATAGTAATGCCACTGTGCTCTCACGTAGTGAAACGTGATCCAGTTCTCACACTTCAAAAATAGAAGGAAAGGTAGAAATAACAGCCTTTGTATCAATCAGCTGCCAAATATACAAGCTGTCATCTAATGATCAAACCAGGACTAGGCCTAAAAGAGAAGGTAGGGGAGAGCAATGGCTTTTGTTCTAATTAGTAAATGTGCTTTAGGTTCTGGCTTGGGGCCTGTTTGCCTTGTTGAGATGTGGTGGTGGCCAGCCACTCTTGCCGAAACCCAGTGTCTATGCCTTGTGATTATTAGTTATATCCAACAGTTACTTCTGACTATTCTCACTGAAGTAGAAACGTACTCTTGCCATCTTAACATCAAAATATATACACATTTTCTTAAACTTGCCAACGGGGACTACGCGGAAAGAGGGGCGGTAAATTTTGAAAGGGTTTTCTTTCTGGTTGCAAGTAAATTATAAAGAGGAGTGATATTTCACCTTATTTGGGAGGGTGAGGGGACTTCTTGTAGCCTGGTTTTTATTTCTTGTTGGATATTTGACAGTAACCTGCAGTATTTTGTCCCAGATAGTAAATGGAATCTTTCATTTTTTTGAACTTTGCAGCAGTTTGTACCTTGACTAATCATTCCTTATGCTGCCTGTACATAATTCAGAATCTTGAGAATGTTTGATTAAACCCATGGGTGAATGATCAAAATATTGGCCCTTGAGCGGGTTAAGAGTTAAATTTATAAATATTTATAGGCCCTCTCGGACCATGATTAGCCCCCAAAATCGTGTGCTCTCATCCTCCAAACGGGAAATGTGAATTGCATTGTTCTCCCTCAGTATGCTAGAGTGGACGTAAAAAATACGTGCAAAGTGCTACTTAGATATTTGGAAGCTTAACTGAAAAATTCCAAGTGAGTTTCATCATGTAAATTATGTAAATTCAACTGTAGTAATAAAAAGAATCAAAGAAATATAACAAATCTTGATCTCAGGAGCTCCTCATCTAGCAGGGTCTGAGACGAGGCATTACATAAAAATGTAAAACACAAGATAGAAAATTGTAATAGTTATGCCTAATGTTAATACAATCATAGTTTTAAGGAAATAAAATCTTCAAATTTAATGCCAGCATTGCTGATGAAAATACTTTTTGTGAGTAGAAATATGTTAAATATATTATAAAACAATTGGGAAACTTATCTGCATTCTATTAGGAAGATTGTATTAATGACACAGTAGAATAATAACATTCGTTATATAAATATTTGTTTCCCTTTTTGTAAATGAGTAGGGAGATTAGTAGGGAATTAAAGATGTTAATGTTTTTACTCCAGAATAGCATATCATTAAAACGCATCTCACTCATACTGAAAAATAAGATTAAAGTCCAAATTGAGCAGTGAACTTTATAGTCTGAATCAACTCATTCTCCTAAAAGTATAGGTAAGAATTTATTTGCTATGTGCCTAAGGTGTGGATCTTGACCAAGGACTAATGGTCTGTTTGATCATTAATTCAAAGGAATTAATGTAATTCAAAGGAAAGTAATAATTTGTGGTCAAATTTGGTGTGGTATATGAATTTACAATAAAATATATGTAGTATATTATTATATTTTAATGTAGTATATTAATTTATAGTAAAATAGACACTAAAATGGAACTATTAATTTTCCAGAGAGTTGCTCAATCTTGAAATTCCTTATTATGTTAGTCCGGGTCCTCCAACAAGCAGTTGCCAAGACAAAATTAACCACGTGACGATTTTATTCAGGGAACACTTGTAAAGTAGGAGGTGGGGAGGGAGCTGGCCAAGAGCGGCAGAGCCATCAGATGGCCACGCACGCACCTCTGCCTCCAATGAAGGAGAGAGGGAAGGAAACTCAGAAGTATCCTGGAAGTCTGTGCAATCTAAGAAGGGTTGAGCAGTCTTTGGGGAGCCCTTGGGTCAGCCAGCTATCAGAGGAGTCTCCTGTTTCCCAAGAATGAGCCTGCCTTAGGAATCCCTGCTCTGATCAGCCACCGCTGGGAGCCAGCCACAGGAAGCATGGCCTTGGCCCAAGTATAAAGATGGGTTTCAGAGCCCAGCAGCAGGGGCCTTGGTCAGTTACCCTCCTCTAATTAGAGGTCTGCAAGACACATTCTCACGGCCCCACGCTTATCAGATATATTTTTCCTTTTTGGAAGCCCCTTTGGCTCACTGATTCGTTTAGCACATACTCTGTGATCAAGTGTTATATTCACGAAGAGTGCCATTCGGCAAGGTGGACATTACACCTGTCCTCACAGAGCTTATGGTTAGTGGACATACATGTAACTGTCACACAAAAGGTTCCTGTGTATCTGATTGAGTATAATGTATCCTATGTTGCTTTAGATAAAATAGTTCCAAATTACCCTCCAAATTAAAATGAGTTAAAGTATTTCTATCATCTTATGATTTCTGAATATTTCTTCTAAGGGGGCAGAATATAAACATTGATCAATTATATATATATTTTTGGAGTTGTGATTTGTCTACCTTTTCAAGCCAAGAGTTAAGGAGATGACCATTCACTGCCATATTAGATGGAAACCCAGAAAGAAGGACATCTCTTCCCTGTTTCAACTTTCTCCGTTATGCATTTCTTAAATTTTGGAAGAACTATGGAGATAATTTTGGATTGTCCTGTGAACCAAGGTTACTAGTAGATACTCAAAAAGAAGGTAAATTTTAGAAACAGTACCAAACTGTAGTATGACAGCACAGAAGCCATCTCCAACTCCCTGTTACACTTAAAAGACTAAGGACTCAATAGCTTTGACACTAATGCTCAGTAATAGTTGGGGGCTGTGGTGGGGAAGTCAAGGCTTTAGCCAAGCAGTTTAGTTCAGATCCTCCTACTAGCAACAGAGTGCATTAAATCTGCTTTTCATGTTCATAATTCACTATAAAATTAAGCTCTGACTTCTGTATCTCAGTATTTTATATGCTATAATAGTTTTATGATTTATTTTAGTAAAAGCTGGATGATTATTTTCACTTACTCTGAGTAGTAGCTTTTGCATATTAGAGGTCTAGATCAGTAGTGATTGTTCCTCTCTTCTGAGGATACAGAGCCAGGAGGTACCTCAGATTACTGCAGTGGAGATGAGGCCAGATGTAAATAATGTCTGTCATCAGCAAGGAAAGGACAGCCACTCAGTCTCTACCGAAGAGCTGTAAGAACAATTTCCTGTGTGTCAGGAATCCTTTATGTAAAACGTGCTTCGGTGCCTAGAGGTGAGGAAAAATCAGATGACCTGAGTCCTGTTTGTGTAACTATATTGTGAGATGACACTTGAGATAGTGGTTATTTCACAAGCAAGTTTTAAAAGAGAAGTACGGCTTAGAACAGGAGAAATCTTGTTCTAAGTAAGTAAGAAATCTTAAAATTTTTTTTCTTCATCAGGTTGATTTTTGAGTATTTTAACAGTTGGAATGTCATAGACTATCTTCAGTGCATACTGTGGCTTTAACCTTCTGGAGGCTTTGTTTCCAGAGAGTTAGCAGTACCATTTTGAATTGGCCATACCTAGAAACTGGAAAACACCTTTCTCCTCGTCATAGTATGTGAGCATTGATCAAAGTGTCATGTCCCAAACCCAGAGAACACTCCTGTTGCTGAAACATGTTCTCTGATTTTAATTATGGAGCAAATGGGAGGGTAGACATTGGGATTTTGTCAGAGGCTCATGTAGTCACGAGGATGTGCTCCAGGTGGGAAGGATGAATGTGATCCTTTGACAACAAGATCACCCTCGTTGCTCTCATCTGGTAGTCAAACATAACGAAGCAGAGCTCTGCTTACACTTCAAAAAAAAAAAAAACAAAAAACAAAATGATAAAAGCGAAAGCCACAAATCCCAAATTATGTATTTATCAGCTGCCAGATCTAGAAACCTTTATACAGAGACAAAACCAGAATAATTTCTAAAATAAAAAAGAGAAGGCAGTTGTTTATTCCTTTCATTACTAGCCTGCTTTAAAATGTGACTGCACCAGGAATAAGTAAACAATAAAGCCATTATCAGGGACTTAGGCTATAGTGTGAGTGACCTTATTAAAGAACAAGAATTGAAGGAAGAGAAAGAGAGGAGGAGGTTGGCCGGAGAGTGGCTGCACGAGTTTGGGGCACAAAGCAAAACAGAGCAAACAGTTTCCGGCCCAGTGATGAGCTGTGGGAGCGCTCAGAGTAAGAGCAGTGAGATGTGAATTCCGTTAGTGTCGTCTGTGAAGTATAATAGAGGGTTCGAGATGGTTTCCATGTCATCATAGTACAATTTAATGTCATTACCTAAAAAATTGCACTCCTTGCTTGATATCTGCTAGTGATGCTTGTTAATGATGATTCGAGTTAAAAATTTGTTCCTGCGGTCCATTTCCTTTGTAAAAATGAGCGCTGGAGGACAGAGAGGAAGCCGTTTTATTTCTTTCTGGTCTTCCTTCTAAAAAGGCAGACAGTCTGATGTCATCTCTCTGTCAAGTATGTTGTTCACAGGTTGTAAGTACGGACGCCAAAGTGAATGATTCCTCAATCAGCTCCTTTAAGAGAACTATTAATTTGAACATTATCCAAAAAGAGATCTCTCCAAGATGTCATTAATCAAAGGAGATATGCAGGTGTAAAGTTGTTTTGCTAAGTCATTGAGATTTCATTGGGTCACGATTCCACACATGAAAAAAAAAAATCCCAATTAAGACCATTACATGATCGTGAAATCGCATAAAACCTCTCACGGAAAAATGTGCTCACATCTTGAATGATATAATTTAACCTAGTGTAAAATGACTGCAGAGTCACTGTTCAAAGGCTGAGTGAAGTTTACAGCTACTATCCATTACTTTGTTATGTCAGACATGTTATGGCACGGGAACCGTAACAGCAGAAATTCGTCGTCCATCGTGGTATGGGAAGAACCAGTCTGCCTCGAGACAGACTTGGTCCACAGCCCTCCGTAATTAATAGGCTGCATTACATTTGTTTTTATATCCAAAGCTCATTGCCAAATCAAGTTCTGAGTTCTGTTTATGGATTGTTTTTATGTTAGAAGAGTTTTCTAAAAGCCCAAAGATGTTTTTCACTCATTCTGTGCTGAGCGGTAGCTTTGGTATATTTAGAGGCAATGACCCATCGGGATCATTGATCTCTTCTGACGCTGCAGAGCCAGGAAGTGGCTCAGATTTCTGCAGTGGAGATTTAGGCCAGATGTAAATAAAGTGTGTGGTCAGAGGGAAGAGGGTGTCTAGTCCAGCTCTTAGAAGAGCTAGAGGAACACACGTCAGTCTCGATGCTATTCTATGGAAAACCTGCTTCAAAGCCAAAGGGGTATGTAAGATAGTTTAATCAGATTATTTAAGGACCCTGTGATTTTGTAAATGTCTTACGGCACTTAAGACAAGTTATGTCGAAAGCGAAAGAGAAGTACAGGTCACCCAGAGATCTCTAACTATAAATAGCTTCTGTATTAATCAGATTTTCAAGGTGATATCTCAGAGCGGTAGGTTTGGTTGGCAAATAAATACCTTTTATGAAAAACTGCTTCCGCATCCATGTGGTATATTTGCCGTCTGCTCCGCCATTTTACTTTCCCATGAACTCTTGTCTAGGATCCTGGCCGTAATGGTATATAACGGTAAAAATGCCAGGCTCCTCCTCTGATTTATTGCACCATGTTCGGCAAGGCTTTTAATCTGATCTTCATAGATTAAAGATACTGAGATCCTTTTTAAATAAGGCCCCTCTTCATAGGTATGGCCAAACCACTTGGTTTTATTTTTTGAGGTTTTCTGTTTGTTTGTTAAGGAGAGCCACAAGAAATTCCATGAAGCACTCTTTGCAATTATTCTTCCATTTACGTCACACCTTTTCCAGAAACAGTCCTCTTACTACGTATGGAAAGGCACTTCGTACACATTTTAATTCCTCGGTACCCTCTTTTTCTTGTAGACCTTTCGTTAACAGCTTTCTTCTCTAACAAAGCAGGAGTCATTCCGTTTGTTGGAAAGTACAATTGAGGCTGATTTTTTAATAGGCAGGATCACCCAAACATCTGAGTCAATAAGGATTTTTACGACCAGAAACATCCAAAACATGATTGTCTTCTCAGGGTTTGTATAAAGCAGGAGACAGTGGTGTCGGCATCTCAGGAGCCAGGTAACAGGAAAGATAGAGATTTTTGCTCGTTGGCTTTGTTAGTGCAGTTGTCGATGTCTAGCAAAGATATCTGATGCTATGTATTTCTAAGGCCAGCTTTGCTTATGAACAACATATTATAACTGTTAATTTTGCCTGGTCTCAGTTCTGGGGGGTAGGGGGTGGCTGCAAAGCCCCTGTGCTCTGCCTTCACTCCTAATTCCCACCCATTGACTCTCCTGCAAATAGGAGTTGCTGGTCCAGCCCAGCAGGCAGGGGGGAGCATTAGAGGTTGTCAGTGAAGAGAGCCTTGGGTGACCCCGTGCGCCCTGGTTGGAAGAGTCTGGACCAGCCTGCGAGAGTCTCTGGGGAACACCCTGAATTGTGTAGATCCCTCCTCTCCACTGGAAATGCTTGGCTTACAGAGCTCTCTGGGACCCCCATGGGGAAAGGTCAGCATTGAAAACGTCACTGTGCCCAGTCCCCCCCTTTGCCAAAGAGGGAGTGACCTGAAACTTGAGGACTTCCTGAGTCCTGCTGACGATGACCTGAGGTTTGAGTCCTCTCTGGCTGGAGGTTAGGGGTGCCTGGCCCGTACCCTCCCTGATGTGGGGCAGCTACATTGTCTACCTTCTCTAGATGTCAGCCGCCTAAGGAAACCAGTGACTGACAATCACCCGGCGGAGGAGAAAAACAGCTCTATTCTTAAGACGCACAACAATGAAACGGGAGAAGAAACAAAGCCACCGAATCACTCCCTATCACAATGGGCATATTCAGGGAGACGGACACCATCTGATGAGACTTAGTAAGAGCCCTTGCTTCCAACAAAGCAAAAAAAGACCTTGAGGAACTAAAAAGGTGTGACTGTTCCAGACTCAAAGTCAGTAGGAAAGAGTGATGTTTGTTGAAACGTGAATTCATCACCTAGAAGATCAAGTGATGAAGGCTTCGACTCACACAATATTAGGTCCTAAAGGATAGAAATCAGGCTGGAAAAGTAAAACAGCTTAGAGAAAATGCAGAGAAGATGTGGTGTGAATAATCAGCAGACCAATAGGATAAAGAAGAGGAAGGAGAAGCAGGTTACGACACTTGGCAGGCTAACGAAAAACCTTGTGTCTCCAGGTGAGAAGGGCCCACCGTATTCTATGCAAAATTCCTAACACACAGGGAATCTTGCAAAATTTAAGAAAGAAGTGATGGAGGCAGAAGATGCTGGAATAATATCTCCAGACCACTAAAGGAACAGGGCTCTGAAGAATCAACCTTAAAATAGACGCGCAAAAATCACCTAATCCATCAAGATAAATTTCTGTTCCAGACGCACTCCATCACATTTTCTAATTGATTTATTCAGAGCATTACCACTCTTCAAAATTTTCATTAGTTCCTGTTTCTATGTTTATTTTCTCTCTCTGCTGCTAGAATGTAACATGCTTGATATGCGCGGAATTTATTTCCTGTATCTGTAGCTCTTAAAACAAAAATTAATTGATTAACTGCCCACTTTACGTTTTAAGAGTTTAAAGTCTTTTATACCATAACTTGTAATTTGAAAAATGTTTTTACTTAAAGGTGTAGTTTTTAAGATTCATCTCATATCAGATTTGTACCAGAGAAGTGAATCGCATCTATTTACATTTTTCGGGGAGGGGGGAGTGTTCAAAAGATAAGATTTTTCAAAAGCCTATCGAAATTGTAATCAAGATTTTAACACTGTAGAATAAATGTGAAAAGCACTGTCCTGATTATGTTGTTTTTAATGTATATTTCTTGTTCCTTTCTTATTAAAGTAAAAAACCTCCAAAGCAAGAATGCTGCCTTTCTAAACATAAATATGCTTGAATGTATATCCATTCAAATGAGTGAATGCTGTGTGTTGGAACTAAGTTAGTTCTTGGTTTCCACACATGCACGACATGGCTTCTGTGGAACAACATAATGCCGGGGGGTTGAGGGTCTCCCGTTGGTTCAAGGAGCCAGTCTGGGTGCAGTGAGGCAGGATGGCCTGGTAGTAAGAACATAACTTTCGGAGGTAGAGCCCCTGAGCCTGAATGCCATACATCCAGAGTAATCAGGTCAGGCTCATTCGGAGCTGACGCGCCAAGAGTCTCTTCAAGAATAGTTGCTCTCCAGCCAAACAAACTAATAACAAAATAAATCAGCAGCCCTGCAGAAGATATGAACAGAGTGAAGAAAACAATGTGCCAATCAGAAAGTGGTTCATAAATAGAAGAGTCTTGTGATTTGGAGCCCAACAGGCCTGACTCCCGAGCAGAATGCCGATGGCTGTGTGGCCTCAGGCCATCACTGCAGTTCTGAACCCACGCGTCTCGCCTGTGTGACTGACTGGGATAAGATACTGGCGGCTACTGGAAGCTGTCAACACAGACGTGCGAATCCCTTAGAACGGTGCCATTGTAAGCACCCAATAAATACTAAATATCTTTTTTTTTTAAGAGACAAGAGTGTCAAATTGTGTCTGTGTCCTTGTATATGCAGTGCAGGAGACATTAGTCCTCCTTTTTTATGGTCATATTGGGTGGGGAGGTGCTATATGGTCTGGTCACATTTGAACTTTAAAACTAGGGGCGCCTGGGTGGCGCAGTCGGTTAAGCGTCCGACTTCGGCCAGGTCACGATCTCGCGGTCCGTGAGTTCGAGCCCCGCGTCGGGCTCTGGGCTGATGGCTCGGAGCCTGGAGCCTGTTTCCGATTCTGTGTCTCCCTCTCTCTCTGCCCCTCCCCCATTCATGCTCTGTCTCTCTCTGTCCCAAAAATAAATAAACGTTGAAAAAAAAAAAATTTAAAACTATAGTTAGTTCTCCTGGTTTAGATTTCAGGCTCGCCACACACAAAATGTAAATATATTCTTCACTCTAAAATCATAAATTAGTATTTCGGCATTCAAGCCAACCTCTGTTCCATCATAGTCCCAGAGAAACTCAACTCTGGTTAATGTGGGGGAGGGGTTTTCTGTCTAGAGGGGCCACACATGTTTCTGCCTGAGTGACAGCAGCCCTGAAACAGGGAGTGAGGTGTGGACGCTTTCACTGCTGTGCATGAGGAATTAGGGCGACTCTAGACACTTTGGGGTGTAGCCTTCCCACCTGATAACATCTTCCCCCTGCGTGTTTGGATGGGGCCAGAGAATACCAGACGTCTTTCAGCCAGACCGAGCCGTCTGCTTGGGCAGTTAACAGGGGAACTCTAGAAGCTCCATTTTCCCTCTAGCTCCTGTGATGGTCGTGACTTACGTCTCAAAGGCTGAGCTGAATTCATTTCCAAATCGGGAAGCACTTTAATCTCTTAACATTGACTGCAAGCCCTATCACCAATCACGTTAATCATCTATTTTTAAATGTAACATCTCACGAACCCTCATCAGTTCAAAACCTGGCTCATCCGTCCAGAGGCTTCAATCATTTCCAGATCACCATATCATATTAAATTAGCCATACTTAAAAACTTGCTTTCGTTAACCTCAGGAGGCTCACCGGTAGTCACGGAGAGACTTAACGGATCTGACTCTTTTACTAAAGACCCAAGAAAGGGGAGTTTAGTCCACTGCATGTCTGTTGTTACTGTATTATCAGACTCAGAACATTCCATCTCTAGCCTTGCCTGTTTGCTTTTGCATGATTATTAATATTTTGGTGTTTCTTTGGATTTCCAGAGTACACTGACGTAGACCAGGAGACAGCCCTGGCCGGTGCACAGGGCTTCCTGGGCTGTCTGTCCGCGGTGCAGCTCAGCCACGTGGCCCCTCTGAAGGCCGCGCTGCAGCCTAGCCACCCGGCCCCTGTCACCGTCTCAGGACATGTGACAGAGTCCAGCTGTGTGTCCCAGGCTGGCACTGATGCCACATCAAGGGAGAGGACACACTCGTTTGCAGGTAGGGGAATGGCTCCTCCTTTGCAGTCACAAACGCACTTGTCCCCTGGGTGTTGAATCTTCTGATGCCGCTGTTGCAATGCGTTCTCAAGGTGGCCTCCCCAGATTGGTTTTAACTTCCAACCCATTTCTCTTCTAGATCCTCAGTGCCTTATCCATGTGAGCCACTGCAGTTGATGCTGCTGAGGTTAAAAAAAAAAAATCGCAGAGATCCCACACTGATTAAATGTTTTAAGATTTTTTTTTCCCAAAATTTCTTCTTTTTACTTGGCTCTATCCCTCCCTCCCACTTTTTTTTTTTTTTTTTATCCTTTTACTGCAGATCATTCTGGAACAAGAGATGACAGAGAACCCCTAGCTAATGCAATCAGAAGTGACTCTGCAGTAATTGGAGGTAACAGAAGGCGTGAATGAACTCTTCTTTGGTACTTCTCATCTCTAGGAGTGGGGAATAGTTAGCACTAGAGAAACGATGGGGAATCCACACATATCCCCACTGCGGGACACTGGATCCTGAGGTCAATGGCGGGGGTGGTTTATTATTTATACTGGGTTGTCTTTTAGAGTCTTCTTGAATTCATGAATTCCTTGAAGATTTTCAGTATACATAATTGATCATTTCCCTGAAGTGCCACACTCATACAGTTGCTACTCTGTGTAAAACTGAGCATCATTTAACTTGAAAATGGCCTTCTACAATCCCTAAGGAATTCTGAATATATTTGGGGAGGTACTGTTTCTGTTGGCTTCTTGGATTTTGTTGTATTGTTTCCACAAGAGTTTATGTAAAAAGTAGGAAAAACCTGAGATTAACACTGGGAACATACATTTTATGTTGTGTTAATACTCAATGAAATGGGTATTTCTGTGGTTTAGATGCTCACATCAGTGAATATAACACTTTTAGTTGCATTTTTTTTATCAAATATTAGGCCAATGGAATGAAAGTGGTTTGTAGTTATTTTAAATTGCAGAATTAACACAAAAAATTTTAAAGTATACCTTCCTGGCAATGAAACAGCATGTTCTCTGAGACACAATTTATTCAAAGCCAACCCCCAAAATATACCTTTTTCTTCCTGATGAATGATCTTCAGAAAGTAATTAATCAGATAATGGAAATGCTAAGTGACTCACCTTTTCTCCACACCGTGCATATGAGATGAACATAAAAAATAAACAGTTATTACATTGCCAGATAATGTGATTTCACTTTAACTTGGGCAGTTTATGTGGGCTATATGTCTGGTCCGTTTTTGTTCTATTTTTTTTACATCTTTACTCATTCAGACATCAACTTCCTTGAAGTCGTTAGGATTTTACTTAAACAGAGAATAGTACTAGTCATATCTTTGTGAGGATGTTAACATCCGCATTGCCATTTCAGTTGCTTTTCTTTTTATCAGATTAATGGTGTATAAATTAAAGATACATAAGATGGAATTCCCATTTAGTCATATGATAAGCAAAAAACAAACAGCAGTAAGTCCCTCTGAAAGGAGTAGTTAATAACTGAGTGTCTAAAAGAAAATACATTAATATATTATTAAAAATACATTATGTGGTAAAAACTCATTTGAAGCTATAGCAATTAATGTGCTTAACATTTTAACATTTTTATTTTTTTAATGTTTTTATTTATTTTTGAGAGAGAGACAGAGTACTAGTGAGGGAGGGGCAGAGAGAGAAGGAGACACAGAATCCAAAGCAGGCTCCAGGCTCCGAGCTGTTAGCACAGAGCCCGACGCGGGGCTCAAACTCACAAACCGCGAGATCATGACTTGAGCCGAAGTCGGCCGCTCAACCGAATGAGCCGCCCAGGCGCCCCAATGTGCTTAACATTTTAAATGACGATTCCTTGTCAAAGAAATTGTCTCAGTCTCCCAATGGTGCTTTTCCCATACATTTAACTGGTATAGATATAGGGAGACACAGATTCACAGATATACATAGAGAATGACTGGACAGGCAAGCCAGTATTAGAGCACAATGCTGAATCTTTAGAATATTATTGCTTTGGGCAAAGATCATTGTTAATATTTATAGAATATAGGAGGGGTATATTGATAAGTCATCCTCTGTTACTGTGGAATGGAAACATGTTATAGGTCATCTCTGAAATCTGTCTTGGCTCAAATACGTAGAGCAGAGAAAGACAGTGTGGAAGGTGTGTGCAGCTTGGGAACTGAGGGCCTGGGAACACGTGGTGTCTGCTTTTGCTCATTGCTCAGACAAAGCTTCAGAAGCAGAGCAGTTGATCATGGCCGTTGAAGCTCAGAAGGCCTTGTCTTGGGACCACATGCAATTTATCTGCTAAATCACAGAATATCATCCTCCAGGGTGTTTCTCCATCTGGTAGCATCGCGGTATAATTCTTCACCCGTTGTCTCGTTACTCGTAAATTGCACCCACTGTGTAACAATAATTAATCCATTTAAAATTTTTCCAAATTGGCTAATCGCCCTATGTTCTACATTTTAGATCATCTTTTTCTTCACTTACAAACACTGAATAATGTAAGATGGGAAAATTGTTCAATAAGACTTTTTTAACCGTGACCCAGATATTACAGAGGGTTTCTGGCCAGGCTACACAGATATGGATGGTGAGAATTAGACAAAGAGAAAGCTACCTAATTTCCTCATAAAAACATTCACACAGAGCTTCAGATGGCAATGTCACAGAGCACAGTGGTTTGCCGTATTTTATTTAGTGTATCTTTTTTTTTTTTTTTTTTTTGGTATAGCAGGTTAAATCAAGGTTTTTGTTGGATGTGACAAATCCTGACATGACACCTTCCCCAAATTAAAGGAGATAAATCACATATATGAAACAAACTAGTTCCAGAGTCCCCCCATGATTATGACCATCTGGATGTCCTGTCTGGGCCACTGTAATATTGATATTTATTTTATAATTGCTGTAGCCTGGTCTCTACTATACCTCATCAGTTTTTCATATTGAAATAATTCAGAATATCTCTCTTGAAACAAGAGGCCTAAATTAAGAGGCCAGACAATAGAAATATTTATAGCGACTCAACTGATGAGAGGCAAAATATATAACAACAAATGATATTCTGATTAAAATTATTATTTATTAATATGACTAATAATAATAAAAACAACTGTATCCATTAGTAAATTCTTCAGATTTCAAGTGCAGAATTTGGTTGCCACATTTATGTTAGACTTACATGAGCAAGGAATTACTGTCCTTCTCAGGTAAGCCCGACCCAACCTAACATTGGCTTAGCCATTGGCAATATTATATAATTTGCTGTAGTGAATTTAATTGCCCATTAAATCATGTGCTCAGGAGTCTACTGTGATTGGTGAGAACCTTCAATGTGTTGGCTTGGTCGGTTTCCATTAGAGTTCTATGCCCCTGACTTAAACTGGAATGAAGAATTCCTAGCTTTACAATATGACAGTTGATCCACATTGCCGTTTTCATTGTGCCTATTTTTGTCTGAAAACAACTCCATCCGTTGATACCTCCACCGTTTTCATCAGAAAAGTCTAAGTGTTAGGAAACTCTCAAACTCATGGTGACAGGCAATAGTTTTCCAAATTCTCTTTTTCATCTGAAAGCTTGACTTTTATCACTGGCGACATATATTGTCAGTTGTTTTTCTTCAAGTGACAGACTCACTTCACACATTTTAGAGAAAATATCTGCCAAATATCCAAGTCAAAACAACCATAGTTTGTCAGTCATTCTTTCAAATAAAAATGGTGTTCCATGAAGCGAAAAGTAAGTAGTTGAGCTCACAAGTCAGCTGTTCACACAGGCGCTCTTCCTGGAGACAGCCATCATACTGGGAGATCCATCCAAAGTATTTTCTACCTCATTGCCCAAAATGTTAAAAAGGCTTATAGCCAAAAGGTCAGTATTTCATAAAATAAGTAATTTTTAGGGCTTCATTAAGGACACTCTTAAAATGAATCTGGCTTGCTTTTTTTTTTTTCTTTTTTGTGGGATTGCCTGGCAATCTAACGCCTTCTGCCTTATGAATTCCACGACCGCTTTTACAGTTCGGTAGCCTTGCCTTAATTCGTGCTAAGGTACCAGGAATTTTACCTAACCCTGTTTTACATTAATAGTGGATATGTCAACACAATGAGAGAGGCATCTTAGAATTATTATGAAAATAGCTTTGACCCTGTGGATCTCCTCAAAGTGTCCTGAGGACCAATAGGGATTCACAGAACACGCTTTGAAGAACTACTAGCCCGATGTAATGCCAAGGTCGATAACCCTATGTTGGCATAGCTAAGAATTGTGGTATTTAAATATTTTATTTACAACCAGATGTTTCAAAATATCAATATTTCTCCTACAGAAATAATCGAAATAATCTATGTTATCTGTGTCAATATATTTCACTAGTCAGGATTATTCATATACATATATCCTGTTCCTCCTATTCAACAGTATGACAGACTATTGAGAATCAAATGAATTACAGTGTTTAAATATTGAAGTACAAAAACACATTTAATTATTTTACAACATTACTACTACCTGTAAATTTAAAATAATAACAATTTGTGTATTAATATGCAGTGACCAACCACATGGTCTTAGAGACATGTCAGTAACATCTTGTGTTATATGTAAATGCAGTAAAAATTTGAAAAATAAGTGGAAATGCACTAAATAAATCCAATATCGTATGCATGCAGAATAAATGGAGGTGAACCCCCAGGGCTGATAGAGGAACTCAGAGACAGACAGACTCGGGTATATTATGACACCGCCCAATCCAGAAATACCTGAGGTTTTGATATTTTTAATTCATACCTACTAGATGCTTGATGTATGTAGAAAACGATTTTATCATGACTTATTAAGCAACGAAGTCAGCAGGGCTTCCGTTTGGACAAAAGTTCTGACTTTGCGTTGTTTTTCTCTTCCCTCCCCAGGTCTGATAGCGGTTGTGATCTTTATCTTGCTGTGCATTGCTGCCATTGCTGTTCGCATTTATCAGCAGAAAAGGTTATACAAAAGAAATGAGGCAAAGAGGTCAGAGAATGTAGACAGTGCCGAGGCTGTTTTGAAAAGTGAGCTTAATATACAAAGTGCAGTCAATGAAAATCAGAAAGAGTACTTCTTCTGATTGGCAGCTGTGTTTTAACTTACAGTCCCGACAGTCTGTTTTAATAGCCGGGGGCTCTCAACGGACAAGAACATGTTCTTCCACTGAATGTACACGCAATTGATTTGCAGCACTGCCGTCTTGCCATATCCAGACTCGAGATGGCTCCAGGAGGCCTCATCCAGTGATGTATTTCCCATAGCAGTCGTTCTACAGAACAAGGGATGAGACACCGCTCTTAATTTCCGACCGTTCTGATAGGATCTAAAACGGAAGTTTAACTCGCTTGATGACTACGGTTTTTAAATGTGAAGACCATATCCCTGGTCTCTCCACCGTGTGGTACGTAAGTTTTGTTAGAGGTAAAAATCAAAATTGGACAATACGGACCTTGCTTTACTGGAGAACATGCTCGTGTTTGCTTTAGTGTCCCCATGGTGTTATTAATAGACCTGGAAATGCTTCTAAGATCCTGTTTGGCTGGTGTTTGCATCTTCAGTGGCCAAAAGTATATAAAACCCCTTTGCCTTTCTCTGTGTTACATTCAATACAGTTTATCAATAGTCTTGAAAGATGTTGTGTTGTCATTGGTTTGTTTTGATTGTTCTTTTTCTATTTGACTTCTCTGAATGATTTGGGATACCTTAGGTTTTGAGTGTCAGACTTCAGCTCTGAATGTAAAATTCATATGCAACCAGACTCGGAAAGTGCTTGGGTTGTCAGCGTGCGATGTCTTGCCTTTTAAAATTTTCATAATCTGCTATCATTGTTCAGTGGTGGCGGGAGGTAAGACCCTGGATAATGCCAATTTCCCAAAGAATGTGAAATGTTTGCAACTCTTCAACTTGTCAACATAAAAACCACAACTCTTAACAATGCACACATTTTATTTACAACTGTAATATCTCATATGAAACACACCTTTGGGAATATTTTCCCCAAACCTTATGCCAGTTTTCTTTATAGGTTTGTTCTTCTGTTTTTCTAAAGTTTATCACCAAATTTTCTTTGATCTCCCTTGACTGTATTCCGTGGGGAATGTTTCTTATGTATTAGAAAAAAAAAAAAAAAAAAAAAGACAGCTGGAAGTGGAGAGCTCCATTGCCCATCCTAAAACATATACTCCTTCAGGCATACATTTTTCTGTGCCCTGACCTCCAGGACAGACTTTGTAAAATATAAGCTGCAGCCACGCCCCCCTCCCCTACTTTCTCCAAAAGCAGTTGAGTGGTTACAGAGTGCTCACTCTATGGGGTGATGGCGTATTGCATGATTTATGCTTCGTCTGCCGTTCTGTCATCTCTCATTTATGGTGACGGGGTAATTTCTCGAAAAGTACCAAAAATCAATATAACCTGCTAACTAGTGCATTCTGATTAGGGTGTATATACATACCAAGAGATCATAGAATTATCAGTGACCTTATGAAACTTGTTGCAATAATTGATTTTGAGGCAAAGCAAACAAGGTGCATGCATGTAGTTCTCTTTAAATTTCATAAGCCAGTTATATAATAAAGGCACTTTGCTGTTTATGATCACGCTGCCCGGGTGCCTGGCAAGGAACAGTTAGATCCCTTAGTTCATCCACACCAGAACAATTTGGGAATACATAAATTAATCATCTTATTTTCCTTCTCAACCTCCTTACAAAAGCCGCCTGTCTTTTCCATAGCTCTGTATCCATTTTGCTGTTTCTGTAAATGCCTGACTAAATCTTAGGATATGAATTAACATAGTAGTTTATGAAGGACCGATGTTGATGAGTGGCATACTTTCTTCTTTTTAATTGAAAGACTTGAAAATCGAACACAGAAGTGCTAGTTTTTATTTGATGCAAAGCTGAATACAAGCATCCTAACGGCCCTGAATCTGTTAGAAGTGTTCATGTGATTTAGTAGCCGCATTAACCTGGTTGGGAGTGTAGACAGGTTTATAGATGGTGAAGCCTCATGGTACTGTGTGGTCCGCACCACCAGAAGCTGCAACGTGATGGCCTCACAACGCATTGACCTGTCATTTGTCATGATTTTCAGTTCCGGGTTTGTAATCTATTCTTTCTTTTTTCTTAATAAAATGCATTTTTGAAGTTAAAATGCAGGATATATTTTAAGAGACGTTGTATAAAGGTTTAAACTGAGGGAATGATACTGGATTTTCATTTTCTTAAAACAGTAAAAAGATGTGTAGATGTCCACCTCCTTTACTGGCGGTCTGTTTTTTAAGCCTTTTGGTACATCCCGTGATTATTATGAATTATTAACGAAAACTGCATTTATCATGTATTTTCCTTTGAAATGGACACAAAAATGGCAGGAGAAAACAGAAAAAGGTTTACTGATTATAACAGGTGAGGGCAGTTGAACGACATTTAAAGTTTTGCCGGAGGCGAGCCTTTGTCAGCAACTGTTTGTTGAAACATTCTGTGTGTTTAAACGGGGCTCTATCTTTTTACTTCTCCAGAGAGCTTGGCCAGTGAGGCTACACTGACAAACCCGATTATGTCGAAGGATACTGTGCACCCTTCTATAATATAAAAGTTTTTAAAAAGTCCCTCATCTGTGATTTCACAGGAACACAATATATAATTAACATTCTCTTTTTAAGAAGACGAACTTTCTAAATCTCATTAAATTCCAATGTGCTAATATGCAAATAGAGTAGAGTTAATGTGGCATTGAATACTCGCCTCTATGAAATAGGGGTCATCTGTGGGAAATGACATCTTAATTTTGTGGAAGCCGTGCCACTTAAATGGCCCTTGACCACTCTAGCAAATAGCTTCGTTTTTAAAAAATTCCATTCCCAAGGGGGCTCCTGGGTGGCTCAGTTGGTTAAGCGTCCCAGTCCTCATTTTGGCCCAGGTCCTGATCTCATGGTTCCTCTGCTGACAGCACAGAACCTGCTTGGGATTCTCTCTCTCCCTGTCTGTCTCTCTCTCCTTCTCTCTCTGTGCCCTCCCACCCCTTGTGCTTGATTTCTCTCTCTTTCAAAATAAATATTTAAAAAAAAATTATTTCTCAAGTGTCACTCTTTGAAACACATTTAATAAATTCTTTAGATGGCAAGGTAAACACCTGACAACCAAACAGACGCCAGTTATTTAAAATTGTTTATGTTGGGGCGCGTAGATGGCTCAGTCAGTTAAGCATCCAACTTTGGCTCAAGTCATGATCTCACGATTCATGGGTTCAATCCCTGTGTTGGGCTCTGTGCTGACAGCTCAGAGCCCAGAGCCTGCTTTGGATTCTCGCTCTGTCTCTCTGCCCCTCCCCAGCTCATGCGCTCTCTCTCTCTCTGTCTCTCTCTCTCTCTCAAAAATAAATAAACATTGAAAAAAACTTTTTTAATTAAAAAAAATTGTTAATGTTAAAAAATAAAACTGCCAGTTATTCTACCAGCAAAAGTGGGTTTATTCGGGAACAGCAGAGATGCGATTCGGGATAAGCAAGCTATGGCAAAATGATAGGCAAGTTGCCTGGACAAAGGAGAGGAATGCTGTTTGTAGAGGAAAGGGGGCAGGGAGGTTGGAAAGGCTGTTACCAACAAGTCCATTGGAATAAACCGGGAGTTCCAAGTGTAGGGGCTTCTCATTGGCTGAGCTGTGACTGTCTGTCATTGGCTGTGTTGCAGGAGGTATGTAGGGGGAGGTGGGGTCAGGGAAGAGGAAATCGTTTTTTCCTCCTTCCTCCTATTCCTCCTGCTGGGAATAGTGAAGTAGTTTCCCACGCAAGGTGGTCTTTTCCTCTTGGGTCTGTAATTGAGGAGGGGTAGGGCATGAGCGTGCCCTGCTGGCCTCCTGCCTCCATTCTAAATGAGGTTCCCTTTTATAAATTTTCACAAAATCCACTTTCATTAATTGGTACTATCTTTCATGTATAACGGAATCTGGGAATGGGGTCCATCAGGCAACTGGAGAGCACAGATGTGTTACTATATGATACATATTAGTGTGAACAGCTGAGTTTTACAGATGAAATATCCAGGACACAGGTATATGAGGTGGTGTCTCCAAAAGGACACGTCAGCAATGTGGAAGTGATGAAACCGTGATGGGAATTTCCTTTTGTTCCCACGTGTTTCTGATCTTAGTACTTCGAAGACCTGGAGTTTTGGCAATTATTTAGTGGCATGGAAAAATTGAAGGATCTTGGTGTCCTCTTTGTCCAGAATGACCTATGCTTCTAGATCTCTCCCATATCCTTTAAAAAGAACATAGATCTTTATCTGGTAGGTCATTGCCATTGATAGATTTGGTTTTCTTTGAAAAATATTTAGTAAGCTTATGGCCCTCGACACCAGGAGAGACAATTATAACTGGAGCACTTTGTAGAGTCATGAAATACACCATACGAGCTCAACCCGATGGATCAAGGCATCAAATGTCTTCGTTATAACAGAAGAAAAGATGAAATAGACCCAACTCACGTCAACAACGTTCAGTCGATTGATTGGCTTTCTGGTCCTTGTGTTGACTATGAGATGGATCTACTAGATACGTTCAGGATGTCCTGGTGGTCATTTATTTTTCCCAAGTTTGAGTGATGGAGAGTGGTAACAGAAGAAAAAGAACAGAAGGAACGGAAGCCGACTGTGTGTTGGGGACATGTGTGAGTGAGTGTATGCATGTGTACAAGAAGGAATACCAAATGAGGAGAAAGCGAATATGAACTGTGAAACAGTCTGCACATAATTTCGCTAAGAGAGCTGGACTTTTGGTGTGGCAAGAGCTTCCCTGGGGACTGGTTTTGAAGATTTGCAAATGAAAATAAATGGAATAGAAAACAGTCTGACCCAGATTATCATGGCTTCTCCAGTGCAATAGCCTTTTAGTCTTTTCCCTATTTGTAACATTAAATTTTTTGTTAAAAAATACGTGAATATATTGAAAAAAATGAAATTGCATAAGAAATCTTACAAGGAAACGTAGCTCTCTGTTACCATATCGCCTCCCATCCCTCTCAGCTCTTTTAGATGCCTCTTGTGAGCTGCCCCCATCTCTTCATCACATGATGTAGCAGGCCAGCTTCCTTGGGAAGCAAACTCCAAGACAGTGGTTATCACAAAGGACATTTATTGGGGAGAATTGTTGGGATCGACATCTGCGGGGGAGGGGAGGAGGAAGGGTGGGGCCCATCACCCAACCTGTGCTGCTGTCACAAGGGCTCAGCCAACCCTGATGTCCTGAGTGGGAGTGAGGGGGCTGGGCATTTACACTCTCCTTTCAGCCAGGCACTGGCTGTTGACTGCCTGGGGAAGTGGGTAATGAACTTGGACAAACAGCTCTCTTCAGCCTCAGCAGTTCCTAAGGAAGGAGAACAAATGCTGCTCAGCATCTGGGGAAAAGAAATCGTTCAGTGCTGCCCCAGGGATCTGGGTGGCATAGCTCATCATCCCTGAGGGTTTGCCCCTGTGCTACTCAGATCCATCATCATCTGTGTTCTGGGATCAGCTCCTTCAGGACTCTGGCGAGCCTCATTTCCTGGGAAACTTACATGAGGAAGGAGGACAGAACGAACCACATATCCTGCCCCTGCAAGTGATCTCTTGGCTGCCACTGGTACTCATTCTCTCCCTCCACTGCTGCCCGTGCAGGACTCCTTTACTAGCTAACAGCTCTGCAGAGAGTTTGAACCATTGCCTCCTATGACCTCCCCAGCTGTAGCTGCTGTTCTTTTGCACTTACCATTAAAATTGGTCAAAGGAGTATCTAGAGGCCAAACATATTCCTCCTTGTCCCCAAAGTGTAAAAGTAGCTCTCTCTTATCACTTATCAGGGACAATTACTCCTGACATAGCCTCCCACATAACACTGCCTCAGCCAAAGATCCACGTTACAGCAGAGATGCATGGGAATGAGCACATTTCCGTGAGACTGCTGGTCCTTTCATATCATACCTTCAGAAGGTCTCCGTAGATCCTCAACAGGTGGTGTTGGCTGATACCTTACAGGCAATAAAGACAACTCATCTCTGAAATAAGTAATGATTCCAATCAAAAGTAATCTCTGATCCTTTCAGGGTAGAAAAGATCTGATGTAGTCAACTTGCCACAAAATTGGTGTTTTTGTAGAGGGGAACCATTCTGGGGAATGGACACTGGTGTCTGTCGCTGACCACTCGACCATTCGGGAGTGGCAGTAGTTATATCAATCCTGACGAGTGGGAGCTCATGTTGCTTGATGATGCATAGCTTCCATTCCTGCCTCCACGGCTACTCTGTTCATATATCCATTGTACTAGCAGTTCCTTCAGTGGCCAGTGATTGAGGTTGGTTGATACTTAGTCATTCTGTCTGATTTGGTTGTTTAGTGATTATTTCAAGGCAGCATATGCTTTCTGGTGGGCAAAGATCTTTACATTTCATGCCCATCCCATAGTTCCGTCCATCTGCTTCTCTTTCAGACCTTCTTGTCTCTGATCTTCCCAATCTCCTTCTAGGTCCTTGACAAATTGGCCAAATTACTGCCCATAAGTCCATATATATTATATCCTTGAGCCATTTCTTTCACACAAAGTGGATAACTATGGCACCATCCAAAAGTTCTGCTCATGTGGAGGTTTCTCCTCGCCACCATCTTTCTGTGGTCCTCTGACCGGAATGGTAGTGGTGTTACCTTCCATTTTCAGCCTGCACTCATATTCTAAGCTTACCCATCCATTCACCCAGTTCACACTTTTCACTTCTCTAGCAGTTGGTAATAAGGAACCATTCATGCAACTCTAAGCATATGCTGAGCGAACAGTGCTGGGGAAGAGTAGTGGATAACTTAAGGATCTGGGCAGGTGGCTTGTGCAGCTTTTTAGTGCCTACTCATGCTTGATCCCACGTACACTGCTTCCCATTTATGTTGGCTTTCTGCTGAGCCCACATAACTTGTGACTTGGTGAGTCTGAGAGAAGCCAGCGATTTTGCCCACATCTACCATCCCAATGTGAGGAACTTCCTCTCTAGCAGAGCTCAGTAGAACATCAGGAGATTTTTTAGAGAGTTGTGTATTTCTCTGCTGCAGATGACGTGGCATGGCTCTCAAACCTTGCATTTCTTCAATGTGATGTTCCCATTGGTGATGGCCAAGGAAACCTGCATAGCGTCTTTTTCCACCAATGATGCCACGTAGGGTCTGCAGGATTGTGTGGTCCAAGGGGCTGGACCTCATGTCTGTTGTTTAGACCCCACTGTAGAACCTGTTCTTATTCTGGGCCCCACTGAAAGCTGGCTGAAGCCTTACATGCTACCCAATATTTGGTCACAGCCCTATTCCCAAGTGTGGAAAATACCTCTTCTAGAACCCAAAGAAGCCTACTAGGCACTGTGCTGTCTTTTTCATAGTGGGAAATGAAAGATGAAATACTTTGTTACTGACTGTGGAGATAGGTCCCAGCATGCCTTTTTTCTGTAAAATGCAAGATAGTAAATGGGTTAAGCTTATGCCACAGACCCCTAACTCTGTCATTGTCATGTGAGAGCATCCATAGACAATGTGAAAAGAAAAAAAAAAGTATAGCTGCATCCCAACAAAGCTATGTAAAACGTAAGAAGTAGGCTAGATTTGATGCATAGGCCATAGTTTTCTGACTTCTGCCTTAAAACACTAGATTCTTAATCATTGTGTGATTGGGTGGCCAATATAATAGAGTAGTATGTTCCACAGGATGTCCAAATGACACAGGTCTCTTTGGACTATACCATGGCAGGGAGAGGAAGTGTTCATATGGCTTTTGGGGCAAGGCTGTTGTCCATTCCAGATGACTACAGAGTGCTTCTAAATCTCCATTCTGATAGGTTGGAAAAGAACACATTTTTCACATCAACATCCACATACTCTATACCTGAGACGATGTTACTCTAGCAGAAATGCCAACATCTGGTACAACAGCTGCAACTGGGGCTCCTGCAATCTACTTCCCCTCTGCCAGGGAAGGTAACATATTCACAGGTTGCAGAGGCTAGAATGTGGACAGCTTTGAGGGGCCATTAGTGTGCCTGCAACACCCCCATTTTCTGTGGTTTTCTCCATCCAAGTGGCCTGATGTCATTTATTCCAGATCCTTTTTGTTTGAACTTTTCTAGAAAGATATCTATAGTCAGGTGTCTCTTTATGGCTTTATGTGTGAAATTCCTATGAAGTAACTACCTGTCCCCATAGTTCATGAGTCGGGTACGTAATGTCTCAGCCATTCCTTTACATAATTTGTTCTTACTTTCCTTGTGTGGAAGAAATGCCAACAGCCAGTGAATCTAGCCAGAGTGGAACTCCTTCCGTGGCCCCAGCTTCCTTGCTTACCCTTCCCTCCTCCTGAGTAAAGTTTAATAGTGCTCATCACTTGATTTGCTCCTGGCTTCATATTGCCTTTGACAGTTAGGGACTCTAACAATTGTTGTTTGAAAAGTCAAGAAACCAATAATATCTGTTTTATCAAGCCATAAACTAGAAAGACCAGTCCTTATTATAATTCATTATGTCATGCCACACTAAATTGGGTTTGCTCTTGATAAAATAATGTCTTTATTCCATCTGCTGATGCTAGGTATGGTTTTAGACCCATTGAACTAACACATCTGCTTCCAAGCTGTTCACGGAAGAAACTTTCTGATAAATTATGTTGTTGTGAAGGAATTCATATTTTCATTGAAAACAAGCTGTTACAAATGATTCATGTTTCTCTGCATTTTCAACAGGAACAAATTAATTTTTTAATTGAGCAGTGAAATGACCTGTTCTTCCAAAATACATATTAAAAGAAGATGGTTACAAATGGTCATGGTGATTTAGACTCTTTGCAATAAGTTTTTTCATTTGCTTGCAATATTTGACAAACTTTTCTTAGTAGAAATCTATAGCACCAAATAAATTATCATAGAATGGCATCTTCTAGAGTAGGATTGTAGTTATATGAAAGAACATAAGCTAGGGGCGTCTGGGTGGCTCAGTCAGTGGGCGTCTGACTTCGGCTCAGGTCATGATCTCACAGTTCATGAGTCTGAGCCCCACATCGGGCTCTGCGCTGACAGCTCAGAGACTGGAGCCTGTTTCACATTCATTGTCTGCCTCTCTCTCTGCTCCTCCCCGACTCACACTCTGTCTCTCTCTCAAAAATAAATAAACATTAAGAAAAAAATTTAAAAAAAACATAAGCTAAACATAATGAAAGCACCACATTTTATCATACAAACAATATTCAGAAATTAAAACAAATACTAACCAAACTCATTTCAACTTAGGTTGAATCTTTATATTGTGAATTATAGTAGTGATAATGTTAATAATAGTTGCTGAATGGTATCACATTTTCTGAATACACATTTATTTCCTACCTGTAATTTGTATAAGAGATAGAAAATCTCTTATCTTTCCTGATGACTTTCTTAGTGGAAATTTAGTACACTTCAGCCTTACCATAGTTGAAATTTCACAATGTATGAAATTGATATGGTGCTAAAGTGCCTCTAAAAACTTCTTTAAGCAATTTCTACTTTTCTGTTTGCTTCTATCATGAAATTGAAACTTAGCTACAGAATTTAAACTGTAAAACATAATATAAACATAAAGTCAGTCTTATCCTTGAAATATTTAATTTGAAGGGAAATATTTTCTGAGATATTAATATTGAACAAGAAAAATTGCTACTAAATTGCCAAAACAAATCATACTTACCCATATACATATGCAACTGTTTTTCTTTTTCCACGCGAATATTTTTCTACTGAAGAAGTAGGTCTGGGGAAAGGTATAGAATCTCCAACTGGCTCCCAGACAGCTCAGGGAAACCAAGACAGACTTCAACCTAATTCCTTCAGCCTTCAGATACCATCCTTTCCCTTCATATCCAAATAAAAATAGTTTGAGCCCCTATCTTGAGACTGTAGGAAGTTGGATCTTTTAAGTGGATACGTCATCCCCCCCTCCCCAAGATTTTCTGGAGGCCCTGAAAGAATGATGTCATGTTCTACAAACCCATCTTGGTCATTAAAAGTTACTTCAGCCAGATGCCCACATTGGATCATCAGTCTAGTGACCAAAAAATAATTTAAACTCAGTAGATGATCTCTGTTGTTCCTGACCAGCTTCTGTCTGGCTATAGTTTGGGTTTCCTTTAATTCACCAAATACAGGGAAGACCAGACTATAGCATTTCAGAAAAAAAAAAAAAAATGGACATAATGGAAATAATATAAAGTGATTGTAATGCAGAACAAGTGAATTCAATTAGATATCAATTATCATGGTTCCTAGTGTCCCCCGATCATGCCATTCCAGTGACTTGTTCTACTTCGTCTTCTGCCCAGCTGTTCTCTCACCCAGGATGGTATGATCTCCTTCCCACTCACCAAATATAATGACTACAGCCAAGTGAAGGGCAGTTCCTTGCCAACACCTGATTTCTTCCTGCCCCAGGGTGAACACAATGTATATTACTTAGTGGAAACTTTTACCCAGACAGCATAGGGCCAGGCTTCCAAGTCGTTTCCGGGACAAAGTGCTTGACAGTTGATTTCCTGAAGTTGGGAACATCCATCCTTGTAGAAGACCAGGTAGAAGAATTTGACATACTCTCTCTGGTATATTCTATGGACTCACCATTGAGTTACCATGAAAATTCACCTCATTGTCCATGCTCTAAGCCTAAACCTCGTCCCGACACAGTGTCCACCTGTAGCTCCCTGCTGCTGGCCTCCTCCTCTGCTTCCTGCCTTGTGGAATTGCATCATCATCCACCTTGTTGTCAGAAGCTGAAATCAAACCAGAAGGCCCCTTTCATCGTAATCCCCATCCGATTGATCACCAAGCTATGTCTGCTCATCCCTTAAATGTATCAGAAACCCATCTTCTTCTCTCTTTTTCCACCCCTGCCGTCATTTGGATAGTCTGCTGAAGTGACTTCCTAACTCATCTATCACACCAGGACTGTGCCCTCCCAGCCTCCTGGCAATTCTCTGTTCTGCAGACCTCTCTGCTTCTGTCATCTTGTACGCTCACTCTTTGCTCTGAGGATAGAGGACATGATGACTGTCCAACCCATACGGGTTATGCTGATTGTCCCAGATTAATTACAAATGTAGCAGAGTTCACTATCAAGCGTATATTCCATTTTTGATGATAAATCACATGGCTAACCTGAACCAAATCGCTCCTGTTTTTTCCTCACTAATATTCTTTCAGTTCAGTTTTATTTATTTTCCATTCATCCCCTGTCCCCATCACATAAAATTTGAATTTGCTATTCCTTTGTAGTAAATCCCTTTCTCTTTGAACTAATTAGTTGATTCATTTCCATCATTTTGAGCATCATTTTATTTTCCAGCAAAACTTTCCCTGGTCTCCATTTCAAGGTCAAATTCTCGTACTGAAAGCACAGCACTTGTGTGCCTTCTCCATGAGACAGAGCCCCATGAGATCAAGAGATGGGCTCTCTGTGTTTCCAGTTCAGTCCCGTTACCAAGTGCAAGGCCAGCTGTTTAACAGCCACCCAATAGAGTTAACTGAATATACATCCATTAAATACATAATGACTTAGAACTGGTTGTTTTCTGTATACATGTGATTGAAGGGTCAGTTTCTGGTGACCCAACCCCCTGACAAAGGAAGACAGATGCCAGACACGAATAACTATGCTTACCTCCCAAGCTGGATTCCCTCGTCACATTGAAACGCAAGTTCTGTTATTACAAAATAGATTTACCCATCCCCACGCCACTGTACTTATCAAGAAAGCTTTTTTAATCAGCGTCTCATGTAATACTCCGCCATTACTAAAATCAATCTTCTTTTACTATCTTGCAAGCTAACACAGAGCAAAACAAAAGGCAAATGTGTGGGCATGGAAAACTTTGTTCTCTAGTCACAGTTCTTACATCGTCTAGCTCTGTATCTCTCATTTGCTCTTAATAAAATACATTAGCCTTCACCCCACTTTCCTGTATTTCATAAGCAGAGGGCTGCCAAAGACATTTCCTTCCGTCCGTTCTATATTCTCCAGGCCATTATATAGAATCGAAAGCTCCTCGCTCAACAGTTATCCGATGCAATGCTCTCTCTCCTTGCGTCGATGTAAAGAGGGATACAATATGTGGTCACAATTGCAAACACTGTCATGAGCATTTGGATTCATTTAAAAGAAAAAGGGTACAGTTTGAGCATAATAGATTAGACCATGTGTTTGAAGTGGAAAAAAAACTTGGGAGGTCTTGTATTGCCATGACCTTCCACAATTTGCAATTATGCAACTTACGTTTTCTAGTATAAAATTTGGGTGTTTTGAAATTGGAATATTTTTTTTTGGTTTGGAAATTATTTCACTTGAAATCCACATGGATTGGGGGAGGGCAGAGGCAGAGAGAGAGAGAGAGAGGGAGGGAGCGAGAAAGCTCTTATTGGGCAGGATGCTTCCTGTTGCTTGGATGTTTGGCTCTGGGGAGAAGCTGGAATCCAGCAGCCCTGCTGTGGCTCACCCAGGAGTCAGCAGGGCCCCATTTGTGAGTGACTCTGGCGGGCAGGATGATGGAGGGTGATTGCTTTCATTTACTTGATTAAAATTGGGAGAAAGGCAGACAGTCCTCCTGTCATTTCTTACGCAGCTTGCTGACTATTGTTCTTCTTTTTAAATGGACATTTACTCCCCATTTAGAACAATAAAATACCTCAACGCAAACATTAAGCAACACGTAGCTTATCTATCACACGCCCAAGTTCTCTTGATAGTAATAACCATGAATACAGCGTCTATTACATGGCAAATTCTACATTTTTACAAGTTGCTTTATAGATTCATTTTGTGATCACTAATAAACCTATTTAGAAAGTATCCAATTAAGAAAAGCTTAATGAAAGCCAGTTACTCAATGCCCTAAATTTTGTACATTTTATTTTTGAGGTACTGAAATATGGTTTAAATGGGTCACATTATATACATTAGTGATAAAAATGTAGCCCTCGTTCAGTGCCAATTTACCCACAATAACACTTATGGGCAATTAACATTTCATTTTGCGTGCTATATTCATCAGTAATTTTCTTTAACTTATTATAATGTTTGAAGAGTGTAACTACATTTATAATAAACACATTTTATTAGTAATCAAGCTGGACTTTTCACTCATCCACAGACCTGGCAGTTTACATGGGAGGATGTGTCCATTCATATACCAGCAGAACTTTCAGAAGCATAAACTCAAATGCATTTTCCAGGAGGGAAATTAATGTCCCCATTGTGTGCTAGGTTTAATCTGCAAATGGCACAAGAAAGGACAGCGCCACATGAAAATACTATGTCTCTTTTTAAAAATGTTTTTATTTAGGGGCGCCTGGGTGGCGCAGTCGGTTAAGCGTCCGACTTCAGCCAGGTCACGATCTCGCGGTCCGTGAGTTCGAGCCCCGCGTCGGGCTCTGGGCTGATGGCTCAGAGCCTGGAGCCTGTTTCCGATTCTGTGTCTCCCTCTCTCTCTGCCCCTCCCCCGTTCATGCTCTGTCTCTCTCTGTCCCAAAAATAAATAAAAACGTTGAAAAAAAAAAATTAAAAAAAAAAATGTTTTTATTTAAAGGGGCGCATGGGTGGCCCATTGGTTAAGCGTCTGACTTCAGCTCAGGTCATGATCTCATGGTTCTGATATGCCCCGATTCAAGAGACCCCCCCCAAAAACAAACCACCAGAGTCCAGAGTCAAAGCCAAGCGGCAAGGGTCGTTTACTGCAGGTTCGAACCCGGTCCTCTGCGCACTCGTTGCCGGTGACGCTAAGAGGCCCTGAGCGAGGATCTTACAGCTTCTTTTATAGACAGGCACAAACAAGTTAGGGATTTTTTGCAGTTACAGAGCTGTTATTGGTTGACATTTAAATTTGAACACTTAGCAGAACTTGATTGGTTCCCGCCTTTTTTTCAAACCACTCAGCAGAACTTGATTGGTTCCCACCTTTAGGTCAGACCACAACCGGGCACGCCCTGGCTGGTTCCGGGAACAGCGGGGGGGGGGGGGGGGGGGGGGGGGGGGAGGTCTTTTCTTTGCAGTTGTGAGTACACCTGGTAATTTTTCTCTTAGTCTCTCATTCCCCCCTCTCTTTGGTGCCTTAAGAGCCAATCTTGGATCTTATGTGTCTGACTCAAATGTTTCGGTAATGACGGGTTGGTATTGGGTCCTAAGCACCATCAGTTGGATCGTGTTAACTCGGTCTTTGATAAAGGCAACTAGTTTATTAATAATATAAGGCCCGAAGGTGAGGAGGAGAAGGAGGAGTGTAAGGGGCCCAGCTAGAGCAGAAAGCAGGGTAGCTAGCCATGGGGACTGATTGAACCAAGACTCAAACCAGCCTTGTTGTTCTCGTTCACGCCTCCGTTTGGCCAGGCCTTCTCTACCTTTAGCCATGGACTCTCGGACTACTCCGGTGTGGTCAGCATAAAAACAACATTCTTCTCTTAAGGCTGCACATAAACCTCCCTGTTGGAGGAAGACTAGATCTAGCCCCCTTCGGTTCTGTAGGACTACTTCAGAAAGGGAGGTCAGAGATTTTTCGAGGTGCGAGATTGAGTCCTCAAGTCTGGCTATATCCTCATCAATGGCTGCCCTTAGGCTATTGAACCCCCGGTGCTGGATGACGAGTGATGAGATCCCTTTTCCTGCCCCTATGGTACCGAGGCCAAGTAAGGTGGCCAAGGTTATGGACATAAAGGGTTCCCGTTTTGTTCTTATTGACTCTCTTGCTTCCGTCCCTTCTGTCCACAGATCATCTACAACATTTTCTCGGTGGTAAATAACCTTTGGAAATACTAATACCATGATACAATATTCGGGTGACGAATTAAAAACATCTCTGCTAACACATGGGGTGAGCCCTGTCTTAGAACAAATCCACCAACCGTCAGGAGCTGGAATTATCCATTTAGATTCATCTATAGAGTAATTAGTCGGGGCACAGAGCTGGATATGGCTAGAGGGGACCTTTCCTATACAAGTCCCATTGCCAGTGACCACTTGCAGTGTGAGGCCGGGGCCCTTTCGATTCCACTGGCAAGCTGCTGGCGACTCTTCTGACTGTGAAAAAGGGGCAGCTAGACCTATGGCTTCATAGAAGGGGGGTTTTATATCATAACATAGCCAGCAGGCCCTTGTTGCCTCAGGGTCCGATCGGTTTAAGGCCTCATACGCTGCTGTTAGCAATTTCCATAGGGAGTCTATGCCTTCTGGGTTCTGATTTTCTTGGACAGCTTGTGCTTTTACTCCTGGGGTAACGACGGGGGTCCTGCTGGAGGGAGTAGTGGGGATCTGCCTGGGGATAGGCTCGTCTCTTTTTTTATTTTTATTTTTTCCTAGTATCTGATTTGGCCCCACCGGTTGTACAAGAGGGGAGACTTTTAATTTTATTTGAATGGCAGTCCCAAAGAGGGGACGTTGATATAAGTAGAGTCCCCAAGTGAGTCCTAAGACCCATCGCCTGTCTTTTTTCCCTTCCTCTGTAAATCTTACACGAATAAGGTTACAGTTTTCATCATACCTGGTGCGGGTACATGGTCGGACATAGGACATTTCAATAAATTGGGGTTTTACTTCCCACTTCCATTCCCCATCATTGGAGGTGATGCAACTCCAGGCTGCGCAATAGAGTGTTTCAAACCCTCCACATGTGCGCCTCATCGCCCCCGTCCTAAATACCAGACGTGCATAAAATCCATTTCTACTTATTGATACCCTCCTTTGCAGTTGCCTCCATTTACCTCCTTCCATTTCTTCTAATGGACTAACTTTTTCTAAATTAAAATATAAATCTGGCCACCAGGTATTTAATGGGGCAGTTCCTAGGGTTTTGTTGTAGATTTCATGAGTCTCTAAGTTAGTAATTTCCCATGTCAAATTATAGGGGGTGTGGGGGTTTGGATTTACAGACAGCTTTCTTGCTTGAACAGGATGCGGAGGAGCTGCTGGCAGTCGTCCCAGGTGGGCTGGTGGGTGAACATGACACTGTCTAAAAGAGCTATTAGGTCTTTAGGGTTATCAGAGAATCGAGCATTCTGTGTTTTCCAGTTGTAAAGGTCACTGGTGGAAAAGGGCCAATACTGGAGTCGGGGGTTGCCTGTTTCAAAGGGGGGGTCCTATTTCCCACAGGGGTAGGGCCACAGTGGAGTCGGGGAGGCAAGGGTTTGGCTCACGCTGGGTGCGCCCGCGGGTTCGGCCGGCTGGCCCCTCACGGTTGGTTTCGTTTTCAATGGGGCCCGGCGCGGCTGCTGCCTCCCGTCCTCCTGGTTCCGGCGCAGCTGCCGCTTCCCGTCCTCCCGGTTCCCCTAGGGGGGCAACTAGCGGGGCGACTGGTGGGGCGGCTGCTGCGGACAGGGCCTGGGGTATGAGGGGAGGGGGATGATAGGGTGGAGGGTCTAGGGATAATAGGTCCTGACTATCGGGCAATATGGGATACAAGGGCGCGGCTGGCGTCCTTCATTTTGGGGGATCTGCAGGCCACATGGCAAGGACCTCACACGTTCCCGAGGATAGGAAGGGGGCCAACCAAGGGGGTGGATTCTCCACTAAATTCCGCCATACAAGAATGTAGGGAATCTGATCCGGGTGTCCCTCACGACCCAGTAGAAAAATCTTTGATTTCACCTTAGCAATTATAGGGAGGCAGAAAGTTCCTTCAGTTGGCCATCCAACGCCAAAGGTTGGCCATTCAGAGCAGCAGAGAGTTATTAATTTTCCCCGCCGGATGTCTAAACTCAAATTCTGTCCTCTGGTTCTAACATCCCTGAAGTTAGCAACGAGGAGAGAAAAGAGGAGTGCTTTGAGATTGGCCCATCTGTATCCTGGAGGTGGAGGAAAGGATTAAAAGGAGAAACAGTAAAGTTATGAGGATTTCTGGCTGGGCCAGGCCAGGTCACCTGTGAAAGAGAAGGAGTTTAACACTTAAAGGTTATAGAATAGAGAACACAACACTTAGATCGCTAGCGCGTTTTGGGTGTCTGTCACCCAAACAGAAAAATTCCGATGGGCCCAAAAAGGTGCCCCAGACGGGTGCCAGTGGACGTTTCCTACTGGATCTGACCGACTGCCCTATAGCGCGTCCGCCAAGGCTGTGTCAGTCACCGATACAGATCCCGCGCGGGAGAGCCAGAAACGAACAGACAAACAGAAACAGACAGAGCCGGCTCACTTACCGATCGGTCTCAGGGACGACCCGTTGACTTGGGGTCTGGTGGGTTTGGGGGGATCCCGGACGAGCCCCCAAATGATATGCCCCGATTCGAGAGACCCCCCGAAAACAAACCACCAGAGTCCAGAGTCAAAGCCAAGCAGCAAGGGTCATTTATTGCAGGTTCGAACCCGGTCCTCCGCGCACTCGTTGCTGGTGACGCTAAGAGGTCCCGAGTGAGGATCTTACAGCTTCTTTTATAGACAGGCACAAACAAGTTAGGGATTTTTTGCAGTTACAGAGCTGTTATTGGTTGACATTTAAATTTGAACACTCAGCAGAACTTGATTGGTTCCCGCCTTTAGGTCAGACCACAACCGGGCACGCCCTGGCTGGTTCCGGGAAGGCAGGGGTGGGGGAAGGGGGGGAGGAGGGGAGGTCTTTTCTTTGCAGTTGTGAGTACACCTGGTAATTTTTCTCTTAGTCTCTCAGTTCATGAGTTTGTGAGTTGGAGCTCCGTGTTGGGCTGTGTGGACAGCTCAGAGCCTGGAGCCTGTTTCAGATTCTGTGTCTCCCCCTCTCTCTGCCCTTCCCCCACTGGCACTTGCTCACTTTCTCTCTTTCTGTCTCTCAAGAATAAACATTAAAAAATTGTAAAAAAAATTTTTATTTGAAATAATTTTAGGCTTACAGAAAAGTTGCAAAATTGGTACAGAATCCACATTTACCCTTCACTCAGATTCCCTAATGTTAACAACCATTGGGAGAACCAGGAAATTATGGTTGGATACTAACCCACAGATTTTATAGAAATTTCTCCAGTGTGCCCCCTAATATCCTATTTTTGTTCCAGGACGTGGCCCAGGATCCCTGATTGCATATAGCAACTGAGGTCTTTAATGACCTTCCATCTATGATAGCTCCTTAGTCTACCCTTGTCTTTCAGGACCTTGACTCATTTGATTTTTTTTTAAATAACTGATCATTCTGTAGACTGTCACTCAATCTTGGCTTGCCACATATTTTCTCATTATTAAATCGAGCTTATGCATTTTTTGGCCAGAATACCACAGAAGAGATGTCATGTCCTCAGTTCATAACAGCCTGGGGTACATGATGTCAATATGTCTTGTTACTTGCAATATGGGCCTCAAATTCTTGGTTAATGTGGTGTCTGTCACCACTGGGTTTCTCCTTGATGAGGTTACGTTTAGCCTAGGTTGATGTCCTGTTTCTCCTTAAATTTTCACCCACTGATTTTAGCATCCCTTAGGGGATCCTGCCCACTACCGTTATTACTGAGGTATATTCCTTATGATGATCATACATTTCCCTCATTGCTTCCACATTTATTAATTTGAATTTATTTTAAAGAAGAACTATCTTTCAGGGCCACCTGGGTGGCTCAGTCAGTTGAGGGTCGGAACATCGACTCAGGTCATGATCTCCCAGTTCGTGAGTTCAAACCCCACATCAGGATCACTGCTGTCAGCCCAGAGCCTGCATGGAATCCTCTGTCCTCCTCTCTCTGCCCGTCCCCAACTTGTGCTCTCTCTCTCTTTCTCTCAAAAATTAATATTTAAAGAAGGACCACCTTTCTCTACTTTTAACTATTTAATGAATGTGAGTATGGACACATGCGTATTTATTTTACTGGATGAGTTCTAATCCAGTACCCTATTTATGTTGTTACTCAGATTGTTCCAGAATCAGCCTCCTTGGTGATGGCCCCCAGGCAAAGCTTGTGGTTGGGCACTGAGTTTCATATGCTCAAATCCGCTGGGGTTTTGTTAAAGAAATTATTGATACCGATATTTAATCACAAATACTTAACCTCTGTGCATTTCTGGGACAAAAACACCTAATGGAGAGAGAATAAATATGGTATTTTTCCACGTGCAACATCTTTCTCTGTATACCTCTGCGGTCCTAAGCACACTTCAGTTTAAGTCTGTTTCTCCTTCCCTTCTCTTCTATTTTTTTTTTTTTAATTTGAGAGAGAGAGAGAGTGCGTTCATAGGGGCAGCAGGAGAGAGAGAAAGAGAGAGAGAGAGAGAGAGAGAGAGAGAGAGAGAGAGAATCCCAGGAAGGCTCCACATTCTGCTTGGAACCCAACTCAGGGCTCGATCCCATGACCCTGGGATCATGAGTTGAGCTGAAATCAAGAGTTGGATACTCAGCAACTGAGCCCCCCAGGTACCCTTCCCCCCACCTCTTCTATTTTAAGGGGAAACCTGGGACTTCTCCTTCAACTTGGCTGTCCGTACTGCTATTGTCAAAGACAAAGCCACGCCCTAGTTAAAGTGGGAAGGATGGATTTTAATCAGAAATAACTACTGCCGTGGGGGAACGGGTCCAGTGTGAACCGAACCTGATTTGGGTTTGCACCGAGGTGCCAGGGTGTTGAAAGGGAGACGAGGGAGTATGGGGGCGGGGGCTCCATAGCCAGAGACGGGACACATCACAAAGGGCTAGTCCGTGCAAATGCAGTTGGGGCAGGTGTGTCCGTTTCCTGGCAACGATCGAAGTTAGCCTGCTCCCCTGCCATCCTCAGGTGTTGGCTCTAACAAGCAGTACGTCATACGGGCAGCCCTAAGTTTTTTCAGGCATGCACTTGATGGGGTGGGGGCTAGGCCATCTTAGGAATGTTAGAAACCCTGTTAGTTCAGTTCAGCTGTTTATGGGACAAGGTGAGGCCTCATCAAGAAAAGGGAGCGTGGCTAGAATTTGGTCTAGAGGACAATGTTTGTTACCTTATCCTTCTTTGTGTCCTTTTATGGGTGCTAATTGTTTTGTTCTGACACAAGACCATTGTGATTTTATTCTGCAGACGCAAGATCTCTGAAGTTTCTGAGTCTGTTTTAAGAACATCTTTTTTTTTTTGGCACAAGGGTTTTTATCTCATCTGCCCACAGTCGGGCTCTGACCTGTGAGCGTGTGTCCACCGCAAAGAGAGGACTCCAGTCATGCCCTCCGCTTACTTTCCCCGACAGCAGCTGCGGTTAACCAGAGATGATTTACATTTTCACAGTGTTTCAGAGGATATGATATCTTTTGTGAACCTGATTTTTAAAAAAATTTTTTAACATTTATTCATTTTTGAGAGTGAGAGAGACAGAGCATGAGCGGGGGAGGGGCAGAGAGAGGGAGACACAGAATCTGAAGCAGGCTCCAGGCTCCGAGCCGTCAGCACAGAGAGGGGCTCGAACTCACAGACTGTGAGACCATGATCCGAGCTGAAGTTAGACACTTAACCGACTGTCACCCAGGCGCCCCTGTGAACCTGAATTTTGAAGGAACCCAAATGGTCCTCTGGATATTTTAAAACATATTTGTATGAGACACTAAATATATGCATCATATAGCATAATATATATATTCAGTGTTATATATACATATATAGATCCATCTATATATACATATATATTTATGTCTATGTATATAGTTATTTAAATGTGTATATATATATATGCCTGTGTAGTTATGTACTAAGCATCTTGTATGATTTCTTTTATAGTCAGCTGTCTGAATTACAAAAGACGTTTCTCAAAGCTACTTTGCTAGAGGTTCATAAAGGCAGTTAGATTATTTTCCAAGAGAGATGAGTTAGAGGCTACCCTGGAAAAATCTGGGTACATGTGTAGACTCATTTGGCCTGCGAAGTTTTGAAAGGGGCTTTCTCTCCCGAGGTAGCTTTCTTTAACAGCACATATTCCAAAGCCTTCTCGTTACAGCCTCCTGGAAGATGCATCTTATAAACCCTAACGCTGCAACTAACTTTTGCTCTTACCTGTACGAAGGCACTCAGGCATGGCCCAGCCACATCAGGGGAGTCCCTGTGTGAGCTTGGCATGTAGTAAGTGCTATGTAACTTTCATACTGATTGACTAGGTAGTCAACGAGACAGGAGCTGGAGGCAAAGGCGGTGATAAATAGATGACACATTAGAAGCCCGAGGGTACAACATCCTAGCTTTGTGGCTCCTAACGTCCTGGCCTTGCCGCTTCCAACACCCCGAGGCTGGCAGACCAGGAGCCACAGGTGTAGAGAGTAGGTGCTCTCCTCTTCAACCTCTGCCCCAGGGTAACCTGTAGGTTCATCAGATATATTTGCATTGAGGTTTTGACCCCCGAGCCTCATGGGGGAAGATGGCCAGCCGTGGCAGCTCCCGTAGAAACCCTGTAGGGTCAAAAACTCTTGCTCCCGGACCTGTGGGAGGGGTCCCCCACATAATTGGAAGCAACTTTATTTAGAGACCATCCTGTCCATGACCACTGTCCACAACCCCTTCTTGACTGTCCTTTCTTGAGAGTGTACGATCCTGAATAAACTGCTTTGTGCCGGCTACTTTCCTCCTGGCTGTCTTGACTTGAGCGCGGATCCTCACGTAAATCTTTCACGAGGAATCCGGGAACGGAGACCTTCATTCACACAACGCAGACTCTCCTACTGGGAACAATACCTGTTGTGCATTTCATCTCAATCCAAACAACTGACTCATGGGTAATGTATAGGTAATAATAATTTCCGCACATTATTTAATATAAATAGGAGAACATTGGTTGTTTCACTATAATCAAAGCATGAACTCCACGAATCTTTTCCAAAGCAATTTCTTGGCAAGACAGGACAGGGACGTGGGCAAATGCTAGAGATGTCTGTGACCTTGATCCATATTATTTATGTGTTCGATGCAGTGGTTCTCAAAACTTAGTGAAAATAAGTCATCTCAGCTGTGCATGCCCAGACCCCAAATCAAGTGATTCTGGTTCACTGTGAGCAATGGGAATTTCCATGTTTTCTGACGGTGGGCAGGGACAGAGAGAGGGAGAGAGAGAATCCCAAGCAGGATCCATGCCGTCAGCACAGAGCCCCACAGGGGGGTCCATCTCATGAACCGCGAGATCAAACCCTGAGCTGAAATCAAGAGTCAGATGCTTAGCAGATGAGCCACCAGGCACCCCAGGAATTTCCATTTCTAATCAACCTCTCCAAGCCGGGAGAAGGCTGAGGCAGAGCTGTGGCTTGGGCGCTATCCCTGGGGTTTGCTCCTGGCCTGGAGGGGCGTGGTGGGGAGGGCTGCCGGAAGGGGATTTGGGCTTATTAGCAGCAGCCCCGGCGAGGGACGGCTTCCAGGAGGTGAAACCGCAAAATCAAGCAGTACGCTCCTGCGTTCTCAGTAAGACAGAAACACTCAACCTCTGCATTTGACCTTCTCTGATTCAGGGTTGCATTTATTGGCAGGTAAGTCATCTCAGCATTGATTTCAGGAAAAGGAATAAACTGTAAATGTGCTTTTTCAAAATGAGCCCCCACCCTGCAACAGTCACCCCTCACCTAAGAAAAAGCGAAGACATGAACGTCTAATTTTTTTTTTTAATCAGTGGCAATTTTCAACTTAATTTTCTAGTTCTAAGAGACTTGTTTATTCCTGGCTTGTGATGTGGCCAGAGATCATGGGTTCACATGATTTGTGTATGATCTAAATAACTTTTTTGCAAACCGTTTTTCTTTTTGTTTTTTTTTCACTCTCTGGTTCCTATTTATTTTCAAACTTGCATAAAAGAGTTAATATTGCATTCAGCTTTCCCGATAAGCATAGTGTAACTCCTTTGGTATGTGAGCTAACCTGGTGTGCGGACTAGGCTGATGTTCAATCCAGGTGAGTATCATCTGAGCTGTAAAATGTATCAGGATTCCCTAGTCCCTGGGAATTAAATACAAGTAGCAATAATGTGAATATAAATAAAGATTTTCACCAGGGGATATGAACATGCTCTTGAAGTGGTATAGTAGCAAAATATTTTCTTGTCGTAATTAAGAGGTTAAGGTGCAATTCCAGCCATGCTTTCCAAAGTTTTGGGGAAAATTCGTATCTTCCGTAACCTAAATTAAAATTTATAAGGCTTCTGACTTGGAATTCAGTGGTAAGCCTATATATTTGTTAGGCTGCTAATGTAAGATTCCCAACCTCATCACCACCATCCCCCACCCCCACTGCCAGAAAAACCGCCCCCAAATTCAGTATTGAAAACATCATTGCAAAGAACTATATTAAGATGTGTAAATACACATTGAGGCTAGTGATAGCTAATTTGACAAAGTTGGGTGCCTATTTGAAAAGGAGGGAAGCAATCCTGAATATACTCTTAGACTTTTTCGAAGTGGTCTGGTCATTAGAATCACGTGCGAATCTCTTGTTATAATTTTATCACTTATAATGGTAAAAGCGAAGCCTCTTAAAGGCAGAAGATAGATTTTAGACCAATCGGGTTTTAATTGCTATAGGTCTATCACGAAGAAACTATCCAATAAGCATGTCTTAAATGTGAAACTGGATATTGAGAGTGGTGAGCAGAGACTAAGAAGGCAGATAATTTGCACCAGCATTATGGTGAAGGACACAGGAGAGTGTGAGATAACCAGAATAAAACAGAAATAGAACAGCTGGGAAATCGTTTGTTTGCCTTGCCTATTGTGAATTTTTTCCTCAAATCATGGGTTTTGAAGTAGGATAGAGAAATGAACACAAAAACTTTAAATACATGAGATGCAAACACTAAGTATTCAGAGAGATCTGAAGGGCAAACTATCTAGAGCTGTGATGGTCTATTTTAACCTGCACAGAAATCACCAGGGATCTCGTTAAAGCTGTTTCTGATTCAGATGGTCTGGAGTTGACCCGGGGAGTCTGCATCTCTAACAAGTTTCCAGGGATGCCCACGTTGCTGATCCATGGACCACATTTTGAATAGCGAGGTGTTAAACTGAGTGCGTCCACGCCCATGAGTGGCTGCATTTTGCATGACCGGTCAGGGAGGGAACGCAAATATCAGAATTCTATTCACCCTCCTTGGATACAGAGAGTTGTATTGAAACAAGTCCTTTGTAAGACTCCACATCCTTTGTCCTGTAAGGAGAGCAGAGCCCCAATTAACATCCAGCTCTTGAAATCACGCAGTCCTGAAATCCAGCTGGTGCTGCCCAGTGGAGAAGCAGGTGTGTGACTTAGAGTCGATTGGCTAGAATCTGGGGGGGAAAGAAGATGAGATGTGTTGAAATCTATGAAGGACTAAAAATCCTTGGGATTTTTAGATTTTGGAGATTTCCGGGTGGAATGAGTTTGGGGGTGGGCACATATCATTTCACCTGATGGGATATTTCTGCTGGAGCCTTATTTATTTGCTCGTGACATCTATTTTCTCAGCTTTGGAGGCACAATGCAGTGAGTTTCCTCAGCAAATAGCGTGCTATGGTATAAGCAGTGTCAAAGTCTTGACATTTTCAGACACTTGAACACTCATTAAAAAAAAAATGTTTAAAAGTGTTTTTTTTTCCAAAACTAAACCCGGGTCTTGATTATAGAGCTGCACCCCGCCCCCTCCCGATTGTGGTCGCAACGTCATGTGGATCATTACTGGACATCTTTATAAATGCTCCTTTTCTTAGGTGAAAGGTTTGAAACCTAAAAATTCCTAGGTAAAAATACAGATTTTAAAGAAGCCTTTTTCTAGAGTGAAACAACCAGCACTGTGTCTTAACATGAAGTGACTTTTGTCCCTGTGGTCTGCACTGTGGCAGAAATCCCTGCCATTTGTATAATTTTTCTCGTCTGGGTGTGACTGGTGTAAGAGTCCTCGAATGGATTTTGTTTTGTGACCTTCCAGAAGTTGGCTGCATGGAAGACTCTAGTATATTTGGCTTAACATATCTAAAAGAATTATTTAAGACTTTATAAGTGAACAGGTCGTTAGCTAAGACTACTGACGTTAGTAATTGATGATGGGTGATAGGTGGATATATTTGCTGATGAGCCTCGGTAATCACGTTTATACTCGTCAAGTCTGATGAAAAGGTGACCCTGTGTTCCTGCCAGTGAGGAAGGAGTTCTGTTCTACCAGCACCTTTCACTGTGGTCCTTTTTTACATCTTTGCTCATTCCTGGGCAAGTCCCATCCTGGTCCTTAACTCTTGGCCACAGGTCCTCTGTACTTTCTCCAAGCTTGACCATCGCTCTGTGTGGCATTATTCCCTTGTTTTGAAAGTCCTGTGACTCCTGTACAGCTGATTCTTTATCAACTGTATATTCTTGTGCCTCAGTTTTCCATGTAAGTTTGATGTCCTGGGGTGCCTGAAGTGTGCTGTGTTTTGTGTCTGTTTTCAGGATCTTTTTTGGCCAACTGCCCCTACTACTGTCTTGAATTCTTTTATCGTCTATGGCAGTGATTCTCAAATTTTGAGGGGTTTTAAAAAATTCCAAAGATGAGACTGGACTCCAGACATCAGAATCCTTAGGGTTGGACCTACGCATTTTTTTTTTTTAACTCCCTATGAGATTCCTGTATACAGCCAAGTATGAGATCCCGTGTTCTAAGGGGCTCTTCCCCATTATATGCACATGGCACCGGTGTTGTCACCAGCCACATATGCTGTCCCCTGTGGAGGCCTCTGGATGACAGACTAGGCTGACCACACTGGCTTTATTGCATGGAGTCAGTCTGAGCACTGAGACTACAAGCCAGTTGGACTCCACAGCGGCCATCACAATTCCTGACAGCTCTTGACCTCTCCTGACTGATCTGCCTCCTGTCATATTCTTCTTCAAAGTCATTAACCTAACCCCAGAGAGAAGCTCCAGGTTTTCAGTTGAAATAATTGTGCTTCAGGGACATCCGGAAAGCTGTTCTCCTAAGACAAGAAAAGAAAAGAAAAGAAAAGAAAAGAAAAGAAAAGAAAAGAAAAGAAAAGAAAAGAAAATATATCTGGTCTCTCTAGTCTTCCCCTTTTCCTTCCAAATTTTTTTCTTTTGCCAAAAACAATCTGCCAAGTTTCTAGCTATATTTCGCAACCAAAGGTGGCAGGAACATCCCAGAGAGAAATAAACTAACTCATTCTCTTCCCGTCAGAGTAAATTAAAACAGGACCATTTTGTGAGGCTTTTATTTAAATTTACTTTTTTTTTTTTCTATTTGTGTTTGTAAGAGAGGGAAAAATGGCCAATTCATTTTTTCCATATGTAGATCTTAGTTCAAATCACTTCTTTGGAAGTTTTGCTACCCTTTCTTTTATTGCTTGATGGAAATACACCTGCTGCACTGAGAGGGGACTGACTCTGTTGTAATCTCCTGTGTCTGACTTGTCTTCCATCTTCAGTGGTTAGCCTCATCGGAAAATCTCAATAAACGGTCCTCACAAGGATTTCTGCTAATCCTAAATTTGGTTAGAGATTTGCCTCTCCATCCCAATTTATTGCAATAATTACTTAGTGAATATTGTGAGCTGGACACTTGGCGGCTTAGCGAGTCAGACTTCTGCATTCCTGGCTATGTTGCTGGGCACCGTCTATTAGGCATCCAGCAATAACGACGCAAAAGGTAGGAGCGATACCGCGATGCCACCTGTGGCTGCAATTTCCACTAGATCCTGAAGGGCGGATGGGATTTTGACAGAAAGAATGTGATGGAAAGGAAGAGAGAGCATCACTGGCGAATGTGGAGGGGCCGTGGGCCGGGGTGGGGTATTGAGTCAATTCCCCTTTCATTCCGTGCAGATGTGGAGAAATTGGATAAATGAAAAGGGAGACTAAAATTGTACAATCTCAGTCAGTTTCTCAGCAGGCATCTCTCTGAAGGTTGGTTCTGTAGCTGCTGGCAGGTGGCCAACTTGCTAAGTCCTCTTAAATTGACAGCGAAGCCAGATAAATATCCACTCCTGGCAGCCCTTCCCTGACAGATGGTCTGGCATTGATGGTGTAATCCCAGACAACAATGGAGGGGCTAAAAGCTCTGTAGCCTGGCGTCTCCTAGTTACCACATGTGGTATGTAACTAGGATTTCAATGTGTTCGCAGGCACCATGCTGGAAGCAGGGAAGATGAAGCCATATATAAAAACCAAGAAATTGCATCCACATCTGAGAGGGTGGGGGTTTTGAAGGAAGGGGCCGCATAAAAAGCTGCCTTTTGGGCTTAAAGTGCAAAAATAGAAGAAAGTGAGCATCATCGTTGCTTTTCTCAAAATGCACACCAGCAACACACTTAGGACCCCCAAAGGAAATGGAAAATAAATGAGCTCCTAAGACCTTTGATTCAATGGCTTTTCAAGTCTTTTGGTCCGCAAGTTGCATTTTAGTACCAAGAAAAATGTCCAACAACTTGTAAGTGTCCTTGATGGCTGTAATTATTTGTACCGCTATTTCCTGACACTGGTCATGCTGTGCACAAGGATAAAGGATGGTGTGGTCATGGCCGCATGATCCAAGGAAGTATAAGGCTGCGGAAGACGGAAGATCATCACTTAAACTGGGTCCTTGGGCGGGTCACTACCTCTCTGGTTTAGTTGCTGTTTCTCTTGACAAAATGTCTCCTTTGCCAATCTCACTTTTATTTTGGAGAAATTACTGTGTTTTACCAAAAGCCACATATTTCTTTTTCCTATAGAATGACTGAGCTACTTGGGACAGAGACCATCTTAGGAGAACGTCAGCTCGAATTACATGGATATGGATAGGATGTAGATAAATGCCTATAACAACGAAGATATTAAGGAAGGTCTCTGAAGCAGTGAGATTGATGCCTAAATTAAGATCTTGAAGTGGAAAGTATGGGCCTCGATGAGAGATACTGAGGAAAAAGAATGATGGGTGCTTCCAACCTGTTTCGAGTCTTGAAGCCATCTATTAGCTCAGTGGCTAATCTTGAAAGTAGAAAAAAATTTGCAGCTGTAGAATAGTGACAGTCTTGAAGCTCTTGTTTGCAAGAAGGCCATGCTCAGTGGTGGGATCCCATGACTTTATTTGACTTGGGGCTGGAAGTTGATTATACCTGATTTTCCCCCCAGATCTAATTAGCTTCTAAAAAAATGGTGCTTTAAATTGATATCTTTGTCTCTATTTCATCTATTAATGAGAGGTTAGGCTAAAGAAAGAAATTTCGGTTCATCCTTCGGTAGATTCATACTTAAGAAGAAAGTCCATCCTTGGTTTCAAGTTAAATAATGTGAAGTCACTTAGGAAGGGACCTTATCCAAAAGAGACAAAGTGTCCTCCAGGGAGGCCCTCCAGACTCTCTTTGCTCCTGATTGTGTTAGCGGGGGAGGAATACTTCATTCATTGGCTGAACAAAAAGGTATTGATCTCTGAACCCATGCCAGTCCTGTTTGAGGAAGCAGAGATGTGGTAGTGAACACATACAGCAGAAAGTCCTTTCCCTCCCAGCTTCTCTGCTTCGAGGTTGCTCGTAAGGCTGCCGTCAAGATGCCGACCAGAGGTGAGGTCTCACTTGATGGCTCAACTGGGGAAGGATCTCCTTCCTAGCTCATTTTCCCAACTCTTGACAGAATTCCTCTCCTTAAAGACTGTTGGGCAGAGGGCTTCACTTCCTCAGTGTTGGCTGCAGATCACTGGCCATTACTTGCCCTGTGGCTTTTCTTTCATTGAGCATCAAGGCTTGCAAGAGGCAGAGTTTGCTGGAAAAACCTAAGTCTTTGTACCCAGTCACAGAAGTGGCACACTGTCAAAGTTGAGGTATTCTATTTGTTAGAAGCAAGGGGGTCGTGTCGGGGGATTCCAAGAGGTTTTGAGGAGCATAAGATGGGATTTTGGGGGATCATTTTAGAAGCTCCTATCAGAGTTTGTGTGTGTGTGTGTGTGTGTGTGTGTGTGTGTCTGTCTGTCTTAGTGTGTGCATCTAGTATTTCCAGAAGGCCAAAATATAGTTGCTTGAGTGACAGAAGAGAGAGAAGTGTATGTCTGTTCATTCAAGTTTCTTTTTTGTTCCCTTTGGATATGCAAAGCCAGGGTTGGAGATGCCAGTTGGACCTCCAGTTTGGAAATATCAATGAGCGAGTTTAAGGATCTCTGAATCTGGAGTTGAGAGAGAATCTGGAGCTACATAGAAGATTGGTTGTCCTGAATTAGGGGATGATACTTGAAGTCATGATCCTGGATGACCCAGGAATTAGGGTCAATAGGAAAGAGAAGAGGTCTGAGGTTTGAGTCTGGGGTGTTTTCTTCTGTTCGTTTTAAGGACACAGCTGCCTGATAAGAGTTTCTTATAAATGTTTAAAAACATAAAATTAAAAATGGAAAAATCTTTTTTGACTCTAAAATTGCATTGTATTGAGGGCATTTGTGCTGTGATTGCTTGGAGTTTGGCTTGCCACCTACAGGATCAAATATTATCCAGACTAACAATTTAGGGTGAGAAGTCAAGATTCAAGAGTTCAAAAAAAAAAATAGGGAAGGCAGAGAAATGCAAGGAATTAGAGTCAAAAGAGCTGATATGCTTGATTTAATTCTCAACCTTGAAAACCCCACGGAGCCCTATTTATCCACAGCCCATGGCTATGTCTCCCATGCAGCATGACCCTATCAGAGCTTAGGTTTATTCAGCTCCTGTTTCTTCCACTTGTTCCCAGGGCAGGTTATGTTCCAGTTTTTTCTCTGGGATACAGTTATTTTTATTCCCATGAAGGCACAGTTGTCAGTGGTTCCTGACCAAGACCATGCAGTTAGAACATAAGTATCGACTGTGTCTGGGGAACAAAGTAAAACCTCCCTGAACTTGATCTATTCGACTGCCCATCTGAGGAGCAGAAGTCAATTACCTTCACAGTCACCCTCACCTTGAGGATTCCATGGTTTTAATTTTTTTTTAATGTTTATTTTGAGAGAGAGAGGGAGGGAGAGAGGGAGGGGCAGAGAGAAGGAGACACAGAACTCGAGCAGGCTCCAGGCTCTGAGCTATCTGCCCACAACAGACAGCAGAACACACAAACTGGGAGATCATGTCCTGAGCCTACGTGGATGCTTAACCAAGTTGAGCCAACCAGGTGCCTCTAGGATTTCATTGTTTTAAACAGAGGAAGGGCTATTAGTGCTGGTGCTAAAACAAGGGATGTGAATTAAGGGTGAGGGGCCACGTGAGACCCAGATGAGCCTCTGAAGCTGTTGAAGCTCTTAAGAACTCCCCCTGCGTCCCAGTCTCTCCCCTGACAGCCGCCTCTGCATTTATGCCTGGAATCCGACTCCACGGGAATTGACTAATCACTGCTGAGGCTAGGCGAGCCCTGAATCCCAGCACCCACCTGTACCCGCATCCAAACAAAGCATGTCCCTGTTCAGGACTCCCACCTTCCCCCTGTGTCCGCCCGTGTTCCCAAATCCTTGTACTCCTTACAGTCTCCCCGCACCTTATGTTCCCAGTCCGCATACACGTGTCCCTCCTGAGTCCCCAAATCTTCACCCACATTCCTCACAGGTCCCTCTTGGAACACCCTTCCCACGTGCCTCCGTGTCCCCTACAAGTGCCTCCCCGTGCTCACAGAAACACATCTACTCACACGTGTATTCATTAGTTGACCAACATCTGCACTCAGTTAAACCCCAGCCTGCACATCTAGACTCTGTGTGGGCGCTCCCGTGCACACACACACGAGCACACGTCTGAATACGTGCACCGCACACACGTGCACATGATCTTTAAGATTTAACAGGCTGCCTATGAAAGCTTGTTTTACTCAAAACTGTGTATTTCATGGAATTAAAAGAATTATGAATAATCATGAGCTTCCAGAACATCTAGAACTCTCTCTTTGCTTTTACTTGCGTCTGATGTTGGGCTGAAGGGGATGTGCTGTGTGTCCCACGCGTTCAATAAAACTAAGCTTCTCCGGTATGCATTTAAATCAGATTTTCAGTTTCCCATTAAAAAAATCTGTGAAACTACCTTGTCAGCGATGGTTTTATAGGATCCCCTGTCCACGCAGAAGTTAAAGTTAATGCTCCCTGAGTTGACATACGGAGCCAATTTGATGAATGTGTGTTCAAACGAGATACAGCTCAATGATTCAAAGCTGGGTAACACTGATGAACTTGCTTGCACTGCCTGGTTATTTTTTTTGATTAAATTATTTTTATGATATATGTACTTAGGGAAAACTAGAAAATCGGGACTGTAAAGATAATGTTGATTTTAAAAGACAACTAACACTGTCCATTCGACTTGCACTAAAACTTACATGATAATAGGTACACCTGTAATTGAGTGGTTACACCTACTTTAATATGGAAGGATATATTGATTTCTGTGGTCAAAGCATTGCATTTCTGAAAATTCTCCACGAATGGTATTTATCCCGTCCTCTCGGTGCCGTGTGGACTAGAGTCTGTGTAAACAGAGGGCATTTTATCATACACATTCTTCCTCAGGACTTCGCCACTTGAGATCGGGACTTTTTGAACATGCACACGCAAACATAGGGGAGATGGAAGGTCTTTTATTCTTTAGAAAATGCGGTGGAAAGGCCCTTCGTTTCAGGGGACTGTTGATGGAGCTCTCGCAGTGTATGGATGGATATGATGAAGAAAACTGGATCGGAACTGACTTCATGGAAATCACATAGCCTTTCCATTAGTTCGGGTTGTTGACAACTAACTATAGCAGTGTTAATAGTACCTGTGATTCGCGCCAATCGAAATCAGATATTTTCATGTCACATTATGGTGTCATACAGCTCTCAAAATAGTTTATATTCATGACTAGAAATTACAGTAGTTATTAGACTGCCATAAAACTTGTTATTTAATGCAGTAAACATACATGTAGATCAAATACTGGGATACCTCTCTATCAGTATTCTGAAACGAAGCCCGCAGACTTCCCCAGACTGCCAAAATTTAAACTAAATGTGGTTAAAAACCCACACTCTGGATGAATTTGCTGGGAGGCTTTGTCATTCAGTTGTTTTCAATGACAACAAGCTTGATTAAAATATAGAAATAAAAGTTTTTAAACCATTGTGGGAGGGTCATCAGGATTGGAAAATCTCATCGCAGAGAACAGAAAATGGAAGGGGCTGAAAATATCCTGCATGTATAAGCCACCAATGAAGATTTATATTAATTAAATATAAGTAAGGCTTAAAAGCATACCTCTGAGAGAAGACCCAGATATTTCCATTAACTAAATTGTCCCAAATTAGTCCTTAAGTCATTATCATACAAGGGTGGCAAAAGTGAGACCAAGAGCTATTTGAAAATCAGTTGAGGCAAAAAAGAGCTTAGATAACAGAGTGGCACCTTAATACCACGTGTCGTGGGCATTACTTGTTTTAGCCTCATTGGCATGTAGTTGCCATGTAGAAAACACAAATGTAATCTTTGGGGACATATTTAACTCCCATAGTGTTAGTTTGGTATGTGATGTTTCTCTATTGACATTAGTTGGTTTTGTAAAAAGGGAATTACCTCTTAACTAACCCCGAGAAAGCATGTCCCTTGATGAGTTACCCTTATTAAGCACAGTCAAGATTCCTGATTTACATTTATAGGGGAAAGGGTGTGTGTGTGTGTGTGTGTGTGTAGAGTCATTCTGTAAAACTGAAGCCTACAACATTTAGTATTCAAAATGATTTTAGGGGCACCTGGGTGGCTCTGTCAGTTAAGCATCCAACTCTTGATCTCAGCTCAGGTCATGATCTGGGGGGTCATGAGTTCAAGCCCCACCTCCACAGCACAGAGCCTATTCTAAAAAAAAAAAAAAAAAAAAAGATTTTAAAGTATTACAGTTGTTTTCATAATATATACATGTCTTTCATTAGCATTTGCTTTTCATCTTGGTCTGGTTGGTTGTCGTTTTCAAATATTGTACATTCAAAACGTTAATAAAGCCCATTTTGTTGAGAAGATTTTAAAGAAGTAGCATGAGAAAGAAACTTTGTCTCATTCGTTATGCAGCTGCTTTTCGAAAGCAATTGTCTTTGTGTGCTTGATCCATTTGGAAAGCAATTTGTCTATTAATAGTAATATGACACTTTAATATAAATTCAAATCGATAAATGGCGTTCCATGCTAATTGCTCCTGGATTAAAAGTGGGAATTAAATATTCCAGTTCCATAACTGGTGAAGATAATGCCTTTCCTGGCATGAGCATTTCCGTCAATTGCCTATTTTTCTTCGAGTTTTTATTCTTAAAAATTCTCTACAAATAACTGCACTTGTTGATACCTATGACTGTCCTTAAGACTGTTAAAACAGTTGGGGCACCTGGGTGGCTCAGTCGGTTAAGCGGCCAATTTTGGCTCAGGTCATGATCTCACAGTTCGTGGGTTCAAGCCCCATGTCGGGCTCTGTGCTGACAGCTCAGAGCCTGGAGCCTGCTTCAGATGCTGTGTCTCCCTCTCTCTCTGCCCCTTCCCCACTCACACTATGTGTCTCTTGAAAATAAATAAATGTTTAAACAAAAAAAGACTGTGGAAACAGTTCATGGTAGCTAAATTATTGAGATGATCAAAAACAAGTGAGTTAGATCTATCCAGCTATGTTAACCTTCAAGTAACTTGAAGATGCGTCAATCACGTGTCTTCTGGATTCTGCTGAGTTAACTAGCTGGCTGTAATTGGTCACATCCATGCAATGTGACAGAGCATTGGGCCATATACATAGTATGAGGGATCGAGGGATCAGACCTACAAGAGACAGAAGCTGTGATTCTAAGTTTGACTTTAAAAGAAATGTAGACCAAACATATCCAATCTTTCAGAGAATTTTCTTTAACAAAGCAACTCCAACTTCTCTATACCCCTTTATTCTACACCTACACTCTTATATTCCACCTAAAGCCACAAGCCTTCTTAATTCTGGTATCCCCTTCCTCTTCAACTGAATTGTAAGGTCCTATGGGCATGAATGGTGTCTCTGTGTTGAACCTATTTTTTTTCATGGATGAAGTGGATGCCCCACATTGCTTGCTGGGACTTTTAACGAGGGGGGCTGGTGCCTGAGTGGACTGAAATGAGTGGAATCTGTGGACCCTTGGGAAACAAAACCTTCATTGACTTTCTCAGACTCCCACAAATGCTTTCTGTTCTCCCTCTTTCTTGGTTGTCATTTCACCTGCCAGACTTCTGAAATTGGGGGCAAGGGGAAGTATCCCTCCTTAGGGTATGAGGTTTGGGTTTTTGTTTGGGTCTGACGGGCATTATCTCTTAAAAAGGGAAAACTTAACAGGAAATGGGAGACAGAAAGGAACCAAGTAGATAAATTTCCCCTCTATTCTCTTCCCCAATATGAGATTCGTCCTTGTAACTCTTCTGGAGAATTCCCAAGTGCTGAATGAGCATCCTATGGCCTGTGTCGTCCGTGGATCCAAGTGAAGCAGTCCCCGTCCTATTGGAGAACATGTTCTTTGGCCTCACTTTCTTTTTCCTTCCTTTCTTCTTCTCTGGGCTTTTACCACCCAAGTAACGTTTTAGCAACCTGAGTCCTTTCCTCAGGCTCTGTTTTCCCGGGTTGTGACAATTTATATTAGAAGTATTTTTAAGATACAAATCTTCAAAATGGACTTGAGGATTTGGATTGCCCTCCTGAATGAAAGTAACAGTGATCACATCACTGGTCCTTAACTGAGGTGGTACCAGTCCCTAGCACGCAGGGTTGAGTTTACTTAGGAGATACTAGCTCACGTATCTACCCTAAGAAATTCTTGCTATCCATCAGAATAATGAAGTAGAATGGCTTTTGACAGAATTATAGAAAGATGTGACAATCTCAAGGCAGTTGACGGCCAATTTAAGACAGAAATTGTTGTGAAATCCAGAGGACCTCAACTGGGGCTTTGAGGCCTTTGAGGCTCTTTAAGGCTTCCCGCAGCCTCAAAGAACCACATACTGGAAATAAGGCTTAGACTCTGGTTATAAGAGCGCAGACCCGCAAACAAAGCTAAAGGTACGGGAAAAAATTAGTTCCTCTGACTCACCGGGGGATACATGGGTGGATAAATACAAGGCCTTTTTATCTTCAAAGTTCCCTGCTTTCCACAGGACATTAGCTTTCCCTGGTCTGGAGGCCAAGTGAAGGCCTTACTGAAAGCAGGTACCTTGTGGGATAAAACTTTCTCCCTCACTGCCTCCAAGTCAATAACCAGAGTCAGTTCTCAATGATGAAGTACAAGCCCTGTGCCCCGGGCGGGGAAGGAAACAGCACAGCAAAGCAGATTCAGGACATTGCGATTATGTCAAGCACAAGTGGGAGTATGTGTGGACAGCCGTGAACTTGTAAGTGCTAGAGACTGTGTGCGTGGTGCATGCACGTGCAATATGAAACTGAATAGGACCGAATTCATTGACCGGCACGCTTTCTCCCATAATTGATTCTCGTAAAAACGTTGGGAGCTGATCTTAATATTTTTCTTCGATGGAACCGTGGAGCCTTGATCAAATGATAGGCTTCCAAATAAGTGGAGTGCAAACACCTCTCCACAGTGCAGAACAAAGTGGTGGGCATGTTAGAATGACTTAGGATGCAGTGTTTTCACAATCTGATATAATTGACCTGCTCACCCTGAGTTCTCTTTCTTTGAATGATGTGAGAAAAGGAAACAAGATATAGAAGGTCAGTTAATTTCTTCCAAAACGGAGACAGTAGTGGGATAGTGGACACATCAAATACTTTGATTGGTTTCTCTTTTTTAAAGATCCATCTTGCATGCTCAAAGTTGCTGCTCAATTCTGAATTCCACAGTGACATCATCTGAAGGTGTGCCGTGGAAAACAGAAGATTAAGATTAACAAGATTGATTTATAAATCAATTAGCAGTTATTGGCAGGTATATTGAAAGTTGAAAAGATTATAAACTTAAAGTATGTAATTAGTTTTCTTGAGGTGAGTTCATCACTACGAGTCATTATGTCTCAATTCCAGGACTCTTGTCATTAAGAGACCAGGTGAGTTTAGGAGCACCTGGCTGGCTCAGTTGTAAGGGCACGCGGCTCTTGATCTCGGGGTTGTGAGTTTGAGCCCCACACGGGGTGTTGAGATGACTGAAAACAATGGAATCTTAAAAATTGGTGATTTGGAGCAAATTGCTTCATTCAACTTCTTTGTAAAATAAGCCAGGTCTAAATTTTTTCAAAACTTTTTGGATAGATGTGATGTAGCATCACATTAATGAACTGATTCATGGGGAGGTTATTTGTGTGGGTTGGAAACATTGCTGACAGTCGCCAGTAAATCAAGTTTTGAGGAGCACGTCACAGAACCCAATGGCTTCCGAGATCCCTGAGGAGAGTGCTAAGATTGTGAAGTTCTCAAAGTAAATTTACAAAATCAACTTTTATTTTTTAAATATATTTTTTTAACATTTTTATTTATTTTTGGGACAGAGAGAGACAGAGCATGAATGGGGAGGGGCAGAGAGAGAGGGAGACACAGAATCGGAAACAGGCTCCAGGCTCCGAGCCATCAGCCCAGAGCCTGACGCGGGCTCGAACTCACAGACCGCGAGATCGTGACCTGGCTGAAGTCGGACGCTTAACCAACTGCGCCACCCAGGCGCCCCAAAATCAACTTTTAAAATGTGTTTTGAAATATCAGATCGATGGATTGAGCGATTGAGTGCTTTTTCTGAACAAATCTGAGTTATTCCACTGAAACAGAAAAGACCACATGTGTTATTAAGTAACCTTTCAATAAAATAATTGGCATTGAATTTAAACAATTGCCACATAAATTATGCAATACACTGGAGTACTGGTACTTTCTGATAGTTTGAGATAGCCCAGCAGTATTGGCCAAGTACGTAGGCCTACTTTATGCGGCAACAGGTTGGAATAGTTAAGAATATTGCTGTCCTCGGCTAAAATGAAGGATATAGTTAAGATTGTTTCTAAGAATAGGAATACAGATATTATGTATCTCTGCATGAAGTGATCACTTCATTCCTGAAACTTGCATCTATATTTATAAATAAAATCATAATAATTATACCAGTGTTGACAGAATTTGTCAAGAAAAATCTTTTCTAGAGCTTCTTTCATTAATGCAATTTATTTCATTGATTGATATTCCGTACAGTGATGTAAAATTATTTCACTTTTTCCTTTTTGATTATAACTTACTTTTCACTAAGACCTTTTCTGTGTGGTTATACAACAAATTTGTTTCATGATGGAGAATTTGTACATATATCATTTTTACTGGTTACCATTACCAGCCTTGTGAATTTCTTTATGATGGCTATGTAATCCAACTCAAATTGTGCAGGGCCAAATTTTGCAACATGCTTTGTGTGGACCACTCTACTCCTTACTCGCACGCACCATTGAGTCAACGATCCATAGCAGGATTTTAACATACTAATTAGAGTAAAACCTTAGATCGCGAGTAACTTGTTCCACAAGATGAGCAAACATTTTTAATAAATTTGAACTTGATAAGCGAGTGATGTCTTGCAACACGAGTAGTATATGATGCTGAATGTCACATGATCACAAGTGAGACAATGAAATTGTCTTGAAATTCACAAGTGCTTTTAGATTACAAGCATTTTGCTGGAACAAATTATGCTCGCCATTCAAGGTTTTACTGATTCTTTGTTTATGTGTTTGATCTATATAATCAAAAAGATATCACTGCCAGTGATTACCTATATACCTTAATAATTGTGCTGCCTTCCTCCGGAAGTAACCCTGCAGCATTTATGTGAGCCAACAATACTGCCGAAGTGTCTCTTACTGGAGGCCAGACAGCTAAGATGGGGTCAAATTGGGGGGTCAAAAAGAATTGAATGGAATTAGGGAAATTTCACTTTCTAAAGCCACTAATTCATTTATAACATTTGATCTGTTTTTAATCTGGTTGAAATTAAAATCTGGTCCTGAGGATCTATCAATAATTTATACCATGATTTGTCAAAAAGTACATTATGGTTATAAATGGCCAGGATAAAATGAACTTAGTTTTGGAACAATGTATGTGTTGTTTAAACTTTCCTTAAAAATTTTGTGATTAGTAAGTGGTATTGAAATTAGAAGTATAAAGAGGTCTAGGTGATCACCCACAGTGGGTTTTGCCACAGAATGACAGACAGGACTTTTGTGGCCACCACAATCCTCATTCATTCATCCATTCATTCAAAACTGGTTCACTGGGGCACTGTACTAAGTACCACAGATAAAATGATCTGCAAGACTGATAACACTCTTGACTTTGTGGGTGTTAAAATTTAAGGGAGACGGGCAACAGTGTGCTGAGTACTAGGACTCCAGAATTTCATGTAATATTTAACTCCGGTTCAACGAGGTGCCCCATGGAGAATGTGATCCCAATTCCAGACAGAGAATGTAGACTGGCTCAGAGCTTTCCCATCCCAGGCAATTCTAACAGCTCTTTGGGTACCTCTCTTCTCTGGGGATCACCAGTAATCACTGAACCACAGATGTCTGTGGTTTATTTCACACAGTTAAATAAAATTCCAAATAAATGATCTAATATGGGGATCCAGATTTCTAAGTAGACCATTGGCTGTTCATTCTTTGGGGCAGCTTTTTCTTGCCACTGAGCTCAAGGCTCAACCTGTTTTTTGTTTGTTTGTTTGTTTTTGTTTTTGTCTTTTTATTCTCAAGTTAGATAATAGTGTAGTCTTGGCTTCAGAAACAGAATCCAATGATTCATCACTTACATATAACACCCAGGGCTCATCCCAACAAGTGTCCTCCTTAATGCCCACCACCCATCTTCCCCACCTTCATCAACCCTCAGTTTCTTCTCTGTCTTTAAGTGTCTCTTATGGTTTGCCTCCCTCTGTTTCTGTCTTATTTTTCCTTCCCTTCCCCTATGATCATTTAAGTTTCTCAAATTCCACCTATGAGTGAAATCATAGGATATCTTTCTCCGACTGACTTATTTCACTTAGCATAATACCATCCAGTTCCATCCATGTTGTTGCAGATGGCAAGATTTCATTCTTTTTCATCGCCAAGTAGTATTCCATTGTGTGTGTGTGTGTGTGTGTGTGTGTGTGTGTGTGTGTGTGTATGTATATATATATACACACACACACGACCTCTTCTTAATCCATTCATCAGTTGATGGACATTTGGGCTCTTGTCATAATTTGGCTATTGTTGATAATGGTGTTATAACTACTGGGGTGCATGTGCCCCCTTCGAATCAGCACTCTTGTATCCTTTGGATAAATTCCTAGTAGTACAAATGCTTGGTTATATGGTAATTCTATTTTTAATTTTGGGGGGAAGCTCCATACTGTGGAAACCCATGTTTTTAAGTTTATTTTGAGGGAGAGCATGACCAGGGGAGGAACAGAGAGAGAGAGAGAGAGAGAGAGAGAGAGGGAATGAGAATGCAAGTCCTGACAAGGTGCTCAATCCCACGAACCATGAGATCATGACCTGAACAGAAACCAAGAGTCAGACACTTAACCACCTGAGCCACTCAGGCATTCCTAAACCCAATTTTTAATCAGACATTTTAATCGTTTTTGTCAGTAAGTTCAAGAGAGCCATGATGAATTCTGAAGTCTGAACTCTGATCCAGGACTCTGATTAGAAAGTCCATCTTTTTACATAAATGCCTGCACCTCTGTAATGTTTTTTCTCTCGTCTGATTAATTGAGGATCTATTTTGTCATTCTTCAATATGAACTGCGCCTCCTTTTTTCTTTTTACACACCCTTCCTTCTTGCATATTAGAGTGCTCGAAGGTGCCCTTCAACCATACCCAATCCAGGCATTAACACATCTCCCCAATCAGATCACGAGAGATCATGAATGCTGGGGGAAGAAGAAATAAAAACTGAGTTCAAATCTTTGTTCTGCTGCATAGTCATTGTGTGACCTCATCAAAAAGTATAACCCCTCTTAAATGGGAGACCATTACAACCATACCTGGCGCTTAACAGGATTGATTTTAAAAAGTAAATGAGGGGCGCCTGGGTGGCGCAGTCGGTTAAGCGTCCGACTTCAGCCAGGTCACGATCTCGCGGTCCGTGAGTTCGAGCCCCGCGTCGGGCTCTGGGCGGATGGCTCAGAGCCTGGAGCCTGTTTCCGATTCTGTGTCTCCCTCTCTCTCTGCCCCTCCCCTGTTCATGCTCTGTCTCTCTCTGTCCCCAAAAAAATAAATAAACGTTGAAAAAAAAATTAAAAAAAAAAAAAAAAGTAAATGAAAAGTTTTAAGATCAGCCCTTGGCACAGTGTAGAGAAAGCAGCGTGTGCTACTTACTTTTTTTTTTTTTTTAATGTTTTTAATGTTTGTTTGTTTTAGAGAGAGAGATTGAGACGGAGCACAAGTAAGGGCGGGGCAGAGAAAGAGGGAGACACAGAATCCGAAGCAGGCTCCAGGCTCTGAGCTATCAGCACAGAGCCTGACGAGGAGCTCGAACTCACCATGAGATCATAACCTGATGCTTAGCCAACTGAGCCACCCAGGTGCCCCACGCGGTACTTACTTCTAAGGTTGTTGTTATCCCCAGTCCTCTGCTCTTTCTGCTACCAGCACCGCTAATCTTCTCATTCACGATGTGCTGGAATTTTAAGACTGAGGCTCTCAACAAAAAGCTCGCTTTCTGAAATCTAGGGGAACTGGCATCTGAGGTACATAGTGATGATGGGTGGTTATTGACAAAGCTAAGAAGTGAACATCAGTAAAAGTAAATGGCAGGTTTTGGAGAAGAATGATAAAAGTATAAAACAGGGAGGCAACAGGAAATTTATTAGGGGGGTGTTGGAGAAAATATTACTTGTAGGAGCCATAGTTGGTAGGTAGTAAGATAATGAATAAAGTCAGAAAGAGGAAGCGTTGAGAAGCAGTGGTTTATTCAGGTAATTGTTGCATTTATCTGGTCAATTTTTATCCCCAAATATCTTTCTGGCAGTAGCTCTGTTTTAACTACATTTCAAATTTGCTTTTTTAAGTAGGAGTGTGTTGGTAGATTCTCAGAGAGAAGAAAACAAAAGGGAACCCCCATCCCGATTGATAGCTTTTGCCAATTTCCGGGGTGTAAATACTCCCAGATGGTTCTAGGATTGAAAAGAAATTCACAGACGTGGCTTTCTTGTGAGCTGGTACAAGCTGGTTCCAGCACGCCTCTGCTTTTAAACCTTGTTTAAAAGTGAATGCTTACAGCATTGTATTTTTAACAGTGACCACAAAATGAGCTTTAATCCTCATACTAGAAGTCTAAGTGGACTCCATACATATTATGTTCCTGTCTCTTTATGGGCTTTAAGGCTGCCTTTTAGGGACTGCTCTTTTCTCCCTGAGCTGCATGGCTTCAATTACAGTTAATTGTGACCATAAAAACTATTAATCATTTTGCGAAGGCTACTTCTGTGTGTGGGGAAATCAAGAGAATAGATGAACACATTAGGCAGGTAATAATGGCCTTTCCACTATAAAAATTTTATTAGAAAAAGCAAAACATAGCATCTAACTATCAACACTTATTATTTATATTAACATTAAGCACATTTGAAAAGAATGCAAGCACAGAGACTCAATTCAGCTCCTACACAGCATCCATCTGATTAACCTACAAACGTTATGTCTCCTCCATCAAATAGTTTTTCCCTTAATACCTTTTAAAGAGATTTCTTTGGTGCTTCAGATGTCAGAAGAAGCAAGGTCTTGACACTTATATGTATTTGCCCGAGTTAGCCACTTACGGCTGTCCCTTGTCATAAAAGTCCTCAGTGCCTGGTCTAAACACGACTTTGGGAAGGGCCCAAGCGTCTGTAGGAAGGGGGTACCCAGCCCAAGGGAAGAGACGTAAGTTCCTGCAGGAAGATGCTGAGTGTCTACGCACACAGCTCTGTCCAGGCAAATAAAAATTTCCTTTCTATCTGTCATCAAGGCAGCGGGGAAATGGACAGCCTGATCGTTGCGCCTGGGTGGTACCACGAGGCCCAGAAGAACAGGAACCGGGGACACCGGGTGTTTTAACTTGAGCTGTGTGTCAACCTAAAGAGGCTTCGTGCAGCATCGACCAGATTCGCTAAGCAGCATTTTTTGAAGGGCACCTGGGTGGCTCAGTTGGTCGAGCGCCTGACTTCTGTCTGGGTCATGAGCTCACAATGGGTGAATTTGAGCCCCACCTCCGGCTTGCTGCTGTCGGTGCAGAACCCACTTGGGATCCTCTGTCCCTCCCCCACTTGTGTTTTCTCTCTCAAAAATAAATGTAAAAATTTTTTTTAAAAAAGAAGTCGTTTTTTAAGAAATTCTAGCGTAGAGGTATGCTCTCCCTCCTGCAGATCCTACTTCACTGCTCTTCACTGCTCTCAGAGAGGGGGGATGGACAGGTCCATAGACAGCTACCGATTCTGAAAGCCAAGTACTTCTTGGGTAAACAGGGGACACGGGGCCCTCCAGGAAATTTGTGCCACTAGCGGCACTGCCGGAGGGGCCAGTTTGAGGTGACTGCAGGAATCCGGAACCGAGGATGGGGACCACCGCAAGCTGCGTTGGACGGCACGGGCAATCCTCGGGAGGGGCTTTGCTGTGGCCCGGACATCCTGGAAGGTGATCTTGGCTTTGCTGTCTTCCCTGTAGAGGGCAACAGCTCCCATCATCTTCAGGATCCAAAGGGAATGGGGGACATAGTGACTTTTGCCTTTTCATCATGCTCTTCCTTAAGCTTCGATAAAAACTACTTAAGCTTAGGAATCCTGAGAATATATATATGTGTGTGTGTGTGTGTGTGTGTGTGTGTGTATTAATGTTTATGTTTGAGAGAGAGAACAAGCGTGAGCAGGGGAAGAACATAGAGAAAGAGAGGGGGACACAGAATCTGAAGCAGACTCCAGGCTCTGAGTGGTTAGCACAGAGCTCACTGTGGGGTTTGAACTCACGAACTGTAAGATCATGACCTGAGCCAAAGTCAGATGCTTAACTGACTGAGCCACTCAGGCGCCCCAGAATCCTGGGAGTTTCGTTGCTAAAAACTTCCTGCAGAGGCTCCAATTGAATCTGTCAATCAGACGGGATGACTAAGGTGCTTGGACCCTGGGATGTGGGAATTAGCACTTAAACATTCTAATAAGCTTTCAGCCTTCTCTAGGGGGTAGAGTTGAGACTTAAGGAGCCCTTTGTGGAAGAATGCTTGTATGTAACGTAATTGGAATGAATCCTTCTTACCCAGCACACTTATTTCCTGGGGTTCTGCTGAGAAATCCATACGCATCATTCTATTCAGTCCCCATAATCACAACGAAACTGGCACCTTTATTATTATCATGTATTATGATGGTGTCCAAGTGGGATGTGGGGAAAACTCAGTTTTAGTGGGAATACGTGCTGTGTCCAAGGATTTAGTTAGGAAGCGATTTGAACTCACTTATTTGAGACATTTAAGAGGCTAGGGCTTGTCAACTTCTGGCACCAAATCTCTGTGTCTGTGTTGGACATTGATGGAAACTACCAAGCGAATTACTGACAGCATTTAAAATTTGTCTTCTTGGGGCACCTGGGTGGCTGAGTTGGTTAAGTGTGCGTGACTCTTGAGATCATGACCTGAGCCAAAATCGCTTGTTCACGAGATCAAGCGCCACATTGGGCTCTGTGCTGACAGCAGGGAGGCTGCGAGGGATTCTGTCTCCCTCTCTCTGCCCCTCCCCTGCTCGCACGTGCCCACGCTCTCCAAACAAATAAACTTTAAAAAAAAAATGAAAAATTGTATCGTCTCTATTTTACTTTTGTTTTCGTCTCTCTGTGGCTACCAGACAATTCTAGGCTAGGATCCGTACATTGATGATGAAGAGAGAAAGGAAGGCATGATTGCCTAGGTAAATCAGACCCCTGGTGCAGTTTTCCTTTAAATGGTTGAAACCATTTTTTTAAAAAAATTTTTCCTTTTCATTCGTTTTCACCTTAGCTGACGCCTTTCTGTTTGGTCAACTGTGTTTGCTCTGTGGTGTGCGGGGTGGGCAGGTGCTTACGAAGTCTACCAGTTCTCGAGGAGAGAAATGGAGAAAAGGCAGAGAAGCATTAGTGAATAGGCTCGAAATGGAAGCTCATCTACAAGCAAGTGGATATTTATGGTTTAATATCGCGGCCAACCAGTTTTGAGGCCATGATTTAGCATTCCATCATACAGAGAATCGATCCACTTGTCCTTGCCTGGAGTCAGATGTAGTTAGATGAAATGAAGCTGATCTTTGCTGTCTGCAGACGCACACGAGCCAAATGTTAACCAGCTATTAAAAACTAAAATAATGTTATCTCTTTCCTGTTTCTGAAATGACAGCCAGAGCAGAGCCACTCAGCATCACCCCAACATTGTCTGCCTCTGGAGTGTTTAGCTAATTGTCTTGATTCTTGAAAATGTGTTTTCTACCGTAAGCACCTATAAAAAGGATTGCCATAATGGTTTTTGCCTGTGGCAAAGTATGAAGAGTGCCCAAGCTTATGTGGTCCAGTTGTGTTTTTTTTTTTTAGACAGGCAAACACAGAAGTTCCTTTTACATTTGACTACCCAGCAATTTCCATAATATTTTCACAATTATATATTACATAAACGCTCTCACTACATAATGAATATTTTTATTCCTTGATTCAATTTTATGGTAGGGAGACCATAATGGCATTAAAAATGTGGAAAATTCCTCTTCTTTTTAATGCCATCTGGGTTTCTACAATAGATGCCAAGTGGATATATGAATTCTAAAAATTATATAAAGTTGCTTACATAACTTCAATCTTAGGATCTTTAGAAGGATTTGATATGTAGAGCAGACCCATCCAATCTGACCTTTTGTTGGTTTTTGGATATTTTCACAAAGATTGGGGGAGGGGACTAAAAAGAATCCAGAAATTTCCATTTAAAGACTATTGCCTGCCATTATTTTTAATGACAAATGCCTCCAATTCAAGCAATGACAACAAAAGTATACAAATAAAAACTAAAACATTTCCCTAAGTCTAACCATCCAAAAAAAATTGTTTACTTTAGGTGAAACTCATTCTGGGTGCTTTTAAGAGCACATGCACAAATAGATGATAGGTTTATGGAAAAAAGTATATTTTAACATTTTTAAAGATTATTCATTTTGAGAGAGAGTGAGAGCGGGGGCAAAGAGAGAGGGAGAGAGAGAGAGAATCCCAAGCAGACTTCATGCGGGGCGTGAGCTCACAAATGGTGAGACCATGACTTGAGCCGAAATCAAGACTCAGATGCCTAATCAACTGAGCCACCCAGGCTCCCTGGAAACCATGTATTTAAAAAATTTTTTTTTTCAACATTTATTTATTTTTGGGACAGAGAGAGACAGAGCATGAACGGGGGAGGGGCAGAGAGAGAGGGAGATACAGAATCGGAAACAGGCTCCAGGCTCTGAGCCATCAGCCCAGAGCCTGACGCGGGGCTCGAACTCACGGACTGCGAGATCGTGACCTGGCTGAAGTCGGACGCTCAACCGACTGCGCCACCCAGGCGCCCCTGGAAACCATGTATTTTAAAAATAAATCACATTCTGTATTTTTAATGAAAACCAAGACAAATGATAGAAAATAGGAACTGCCAACAATGGTCTATCATCTGGTTGTCAAAAAAGTTTTTTTTGTCTCGAATGCAGAACTTTTTTTTTTTCATACCCAGGAGCAAGGAAGCAAATCCTGCTTTTTATGCTCAGTGTATTTTTAAATTAAATGTTTATACATATGTTTAATACAAATCTCGATAATTATTTTTACTTTAAGTGAAAAATAAGCAGGTGAAACTAAGGAAATTTCACTTAAACACCAATGTTTAAATAAAAGTTTAAAAATAAACTGCCTAGTGTTAAGAAAAAAATAACCTTAGTCCCTTAGAAACCATATGACATTATAGCTAAAGACTTCAATGTAAAGAACCTTGAGGGTGATGATAGAAAGAATATAATTCAGGTATCCCAACTTGGATGTGTGTTGCTTTTCCTCTCTGGAAATTTACTGAATATTTTTATTCTTGAATACCAGGAACACTCTATCATTTTATACATAAAATGGTTACTTAATTATTTAAAAATACTTAGTGATTAGTACAAATTGAATGCTTACTAAATGGTTCACGTAATGAATAATTTATCATTTACAATATCATTGAGAATAGGAAGAAGGTTGGAAAAAGAGGACTTCACCCTATTTTGATTTTTTTAACATAAAAATTTAAATGTCAAGAGCTTAGCTGGCTTAATTTTTAGTTTTAATTTATATTCTGCTCCTATCTGTGTATACTGCCCTGTGATTTAAAAATACTTAATAACTGGCACGAGTTGAATATTTACCAAATGCCAACTATTCTAAGCATTTTAATTTGTTCCTCAAAACAGATACTGAGTCAGATACTGATGAATTGGATTTAGAAAGTGGTTCCAAGTTACCCTTGCTTGGGGGGGGGTGGATGGATGGCAACTCACTCAGTTTGGCGACTGATTCCACATTCGCAAATGCTACCGTGTATTTGCTCTAAGTTTTGGTCTACGTCACAGCAGATACACAAAAGCAGAAAATAGACCCCACGGTTCACGATCTCACAGAGACAGAGAGGTAAAGCAGAAAACTGGATCCAGTGTGATCCATGAAAGTACAGCCCAGAAGCCGTAAGAAGGGAAACAGGAAATACTTCAAAAAGAGTTTTCAAGATAAACGATGTGTGTGTGCATGTGCGCGTGCGCCCGCACACGTGTGTGTAAGTGGAGGTGCAGGTGGCAGTGTTTCCATGCCGCCAGAACATCATGTATGATAGGAAGGCACAAGGTACCATGAAATAATTGGGTAAATTCCAGGTTAGTGGTAGACATGCGGTGTAAGATACAAGCAACTTAACAAAAAGAAAGAAACTTGGTGAGAAATATGATAAGAGAGGGCTTTGGGTGCCTTGGGAAGACGTCTCATTCTGTAGGTGACGTTGGGCAATGAAGATTTTAATCAATGAAGGAAACATTTCTGTTGTAGAGGGATGATTGGCCGTTTGCAGATTGGAAGATGAATGGTGGAGACACAAATGAAGTTACAAGGCGGTCATAATTCTCTTAGTGACAGATGATGTGTTACTTTGTCTTATCAGCATCCTTAGTCCTGCTTAGAAAACACACAGTAAAAACAATTCAGGGAAAAATAGTTCACTGTACCATGAAAACAAAATCCTGACTAACGTGGGGAGAAATGTGGTTCTGTTGGAGGAAGTTTTTACAGGAAGGATGGGTTTTTGTTGTTGTTGTTGCTGCTGTGTGTTTTGTTTTTTAGGTTTCTTTTTCTTTTTTTTTTTTTTTTTAGCATAAAGAGTAGATAATTGGATATCATGTTTCTGTATCAGGGAAAATTTCAGCTGAGATGTGCAACCTTTCCAAGATGGGTTTTCACCAATGAAGTAGATGAAGCATATTGCCAAGGTGACTTCATTGTCCGAACTGTGGAAACAGAATTTATCCACAACAGAAATCAGTTGAGGGCCACGGGAACAAGGGAAATTTCAGTGGGGTAAAAACTCTGGTATTCAGTGATATACCAAGATCTCCCAGTTTGTTTAGTGTAACCTAATATTTAACCTAGTATGAGAATCTGTATCTTTCTACCATCATCATTGTTATTGACATCATCTTCATTAAGTAAGTCCTAGGCACTTACATTCACTTGACCCTACAACACCTTTAAGAATTGGGTGACATCACGTTGTCCCTCTCTGTTGGTCTGTTGTGTTTTTTTTTTTCCTAATTTGTGTTATTTATTTTATTTTTTTTAATGTTTATTTCTGAGAGAGAGAAAGCATGAGCAGGGAAGGGATGGCAGAAAGCGGGGGAGGCAGAGAATCCGAAGCAGGCTCCAGGGTCTGAGCTGACAGTCCAGAGCCCGATGCAGGGCTTGAACTCAGGAACCATGAGATCATGACCTGAGCTGAAGTCAGAAGTTTAACCGACTGAGCCACCCAGGTGTCCCTATGTTATTTATTTTAGAAAGAGAGTGAGGGAGCAGTGGAGGGGCAGAGAGAGAAAGAGAATCTTAAGCAGGCTCCACACGTGGCACAGAGCCTGATGCGGGGCTTGATCCCACAACCCTGAGATCATGACTCAAGCTGTAATCAAGAGTCTGATGCTCAACCAACAGAGCAACCCAGGAGCCCCTCTCTGTGTTCTGTTTTGTTTGGTTTTCTTTCTTAAGTCATGAGGCAATATTGGAGGATTTAGGTTGCTAGACCACATAGATTCCCGATTCCCTACCCATTCTGTCTGAATTTGGAGCCCATGCTGAATTCCCTTATTTGAAGACAATTCAGGGAAAGTCAGGATTCAGCTTTTGCCTTGTGAATCTAAGGGACAGGATCAGGAGAACAAGAAGAAGCAAAGAAGCTCTAAGGAGATGCATTGGGACCCAACAGAAGCACATCTCCTTGACATCTCTGCTGATCTCCAAATAACCGGCTCCCTGGAGGTCCCCCCACTAACACTAGATACTCCCTGTGGCGGATGAGGAAAGGTGGGTGGGTAGCGACACTGCCCTAAGTGTCCTAACTCATCTAGTCCTTGTGATGATGCCACGGAGCAGTTCTGTGACTATCACTGCCATCTCACACGCCAGGAAAATGAGGCACGAACGGGTTAGGTATCTGGCCTGATGCCAAAAGCTAGTGAAGGGAGAAGCCAGCATCAAAACCCAAGTAGCCCAGCTCTGGAGTCGGCCACCCTGTGGAGATGCTTCAGGCATCAGAACATATGGCTGAACTGAGTTTTGCCTTCCCTTCTAACCTTGAAACTTGCTGATCATATGCACTCTGCTGACTGACACATTCCTATAGAAACACACTGCATCTCCTTGATGTTACACTGCCTGTCACATTCGGAAATTCTGGGGGAAAAAAAAAAAACCTCTCTGAAGGTCATGCATGGGCAGGTGCTATAATGTGAAAGGAATTGAAATCCTAATTTGAAGGAATGCTTCATTTGCATCTACATGCTGCTGTATGATTTATGACAGGGAGACTTTGCACTGAGATAGAAAGTTTTACTGTGTGAGTGATTTTTCATTTTCCAATCTCAACAGGGGCTTGGAAATCAAAATAAAAAATTAATCACCTTATTTCGATTTATATTAGAAAGTAATTTAAGAAGACGTCTCCAAAGTTTTCTTATTTGACACACTAGTTGTCTTTGATTGTAATCACATTATCACAAGTAGGTGAAGTCTCTAAAAATGACCAGGTAGAAAAAAGATATATTAAAAGCCCGCACAGTTGGGGGCCCGTGGATGTGTGAAGTGAAGGCCATCGTGAGAATAGCCTTACGTGCTAGTAGACGACTTAGTGACTTAAGCTCCTTGGTACGGAAGGTGGTTATTGAGACATTTCATAAACCTTCATGGCACTGGATCCTTGCTAAATAATTTTTGAAATTCTTTTTCTTGTTCCCCAATTACTGCGTATGGAAATATCCGTAACAAAAAAGAACAGAGCCCATCAAGTGTTATTTCCACCTCCGTAGATTGCGACAAAATACAAATAATTCAAGACTACACTCATTATATGCATTTTGAAATTACTCTTCCTGCAGATTCTTATCTGACTATAATAAATAGGAGATACTTTGTCATTCTCATGGAATAGCACGTTTATCTCCTTTCTCCCACAGTAGGCAGAGAACACAGCGGTAGTTACGGGAAGGAAGGCCGTGAGATATCAGTGTGAAAGATAACGCGCACCTGGTTCAGCTAAATAGGTTAGGAAATTTCATTTCCACCATATAATAACGGCTAGAGAGTCAACTTTCTATGTGAGATGAAAACTCTCCCCGTCCTCAATCATGACGCCGCATGTAGATGTAGGTAGAACATGCCTTCAAACGAGCGTTTCCATTCCTTTCCTCTGAAAAAGAAGTTCTGGGCTTTAATTTCCATAGGTCAGCATGACTTGTCAGAGTTCATTATCATCAGTGCTAATAACGTATCCACTTACATTACGTTCTTCCAAATGATGGAGTTTTACATGAATAAGATAGAAGTTTAACGAACAACGGACGTTTAACGAACAACCTGACTTCCATGGTGTCCCTGCAATACAAAGATGATTAAGTAATGAGCTGTGAAGAAGTCGAAACGTGAAATTATGTCATTATACACACAAGAGTTTGTATTTTTTTCATTGGAAATTTCAAAATTGTGATCACTTTCTTTTTTTTTCTGTAAAGACTTCGCCATACTGCGCTTCTTTTATTTTTCGTACCGTTGACCAACAAGGTTAGCGTGCAATGGGATTTTCAGAGCTGGATACCTTTACAGGTCAAGTAGCTTCAGAGCTAAGTGGTCATTCTAAAGAGGTCCATCAGGTGTGTTAAGACACAAGTTGCTGTGTGAGGGCTGTTGGTCTTCCATATGCTAGTGTAGTTTCTAGGGCGTTTGAAAATCAGTCAGGCTATCTCAAAAGATTTACCCCTCTCAAAATCTCGGCTGGCGTGGAATTTGCCATGTTTGCAAATCTTTAGAAAGGGAGCTATGTTCCCTTCTTGGAAACTTCAGGTTAAATGGAGGGACAAGAAATTGCACATTGGCTCAACTCTTAGAGAAAAATCTATGTTAAATACTCGAAATGTGTGAGTAACTAGGGGTAGCCGGGAAATTGCTAAACAGTTCACATTTTTTGGCACACAGACAGGAGTATGACTTAGGGATTCGCCTACCTCAGTCTAACCCCCAATCCCATTTTCAAAAGCATGTCTCCTATTTTTCTAAATAGCGTTAATACTCATAAATAATGTCATGAAAATGACCAGCAATTATTCATTATAATTGCAAACCGGAGAGTACTCATTGTGGGCTTTCAATTTATTTTACAATGTATTTTAGACGCCCAGAACATTCGTATATGCATGTGTGTATGCACGTAGATACGTGTTGGTATGTTATACTCGTACATATAACACAACTACACAAAGAAGACTTCACCACTTAAAGAATAGTGTGAGCAAACAAAAACACTTGATTTGCACTGAGAATAGGATCCTAACTTGACTGTAGCCAATTCAGCAAGAAAAGGTGATTAACAGCCATGTATCAATAGCTGTATTAATCCAAAGTCCCTACTGCCAGCAGTTTTATATTTGTCTCTCTGAGCTTCCAGATGGATGGTGGCTGAGAGGACATTGTGTTTCACTGGAGCAATTAGTTTTTTCTTAGGATAATTTTTCAACAGTCAGAAGTATTAGCAAGCTTAGCGAGAGATTCATTTTATTTTTCTGTATGACAGGAATGGCGGTTCTTTGGTGGTTGGCCATTTAGTCCAAAGCACCAGCTGGCAATCAAATCAAGATAATTTTTGTTTCGTTTCTTGGCTTGTTTCCTATATATTGCATGCGGAAGAGATGCTTTTTAAATTAAGTTACTGAACAGAAATGTTGGGTCCTAGCCTGGAAATGGATTAATTGTTATTGAGATATCAGATCACAGCACGGTGTGTGGTTCAAGTTCCAAACAACAGGTGTCTGTTTTCTCTTTCTTACGGTGGTGATCATTGTTTTCAAATCTACCTAAAAGTGATGTCTTACTGCTGCAAAAAGCAGATCTGAAAGTCAGAGGAGTTGTTGTTGTTTTAATGTTTATTTATTTTTGAGAGGGACAGAATGCAAGCAGGGGAGGGGCAGAGAGAGAGGGAGACACAGAATCCGAAGCAGGCTCCAGACTCTGAGCTGCCAGCCCAGAGCCCAACGCAGGGCTTGAACCCCCGAACCGTGAGATCATGACCAGAGCTGAAGTCAGACGCTTAATCGACTAAGCCACCCAGGTGCCCGGTGTTTTAGTTTTTTGTTTTTAATTTCACGATACTTTTTACCCAAAATTGTATAGTATCAGAGTAGAAATTTTAATGCCTTGTTAAAATGTCTTCCAGTGTTTCAGGAACATGGGCATTTTAAGAATGAGGTTAATTTTAGAGCCCAGGCCACTGAAACAAACACATGAGCAGTGCTTGAAAGAAGACTTTTTGCATGACTTAAATTGAAACTACTTTTCCGGATGCACGGTGGTGCTGTACAAATGAGCAGTCCCCATCAGCCGCTGTGGAACCAGCCTCTTTGCCCCTCTAAGGCTTGTGCCCTCACCTGTAACCAGCAGATCCTTTGTACCGACCTCTCATGGTAGATAGGAGTTGGATGCTTAGGCACAAGAAGCAGTGGTCCACTTCCTGGCACCTGGTGGTGTGGGCCATTGCACTCGCACGTGTGCACAGACCATTTCTTTGAAACTTGAGAATAACCTCTTCAGGGGCATGCACCAGGCATTGTGGTAAACACTTACAAACATCCGTTCATTTAGTCCACATACCCATCCCGTAAATAGGTATTTTTTAAAGTCTGCAAGATGTGAAACAACATGTCTAAGGTCCTACCACCATTGGGCAGCGGATCTGAGATTCAAATGTTCCTCGCATTCCAACTCCAACGCTCTCAATCAATGTTCTTTAGCTAATTGTTATGAATATCATCGATAGGGGCATATGTACATATATAAATATACATATATAGAAGAAATATAAAGTAATTGCTTATGTGTGTAAATTCATTTATTTCCACTTATAATTTTCTTAGTATATCTAGATACGTTACCAAGATAACATATTTTAGATAGGATATATTTCAAATATATCTAAGATATATATTTAGATAGGAAAGAAATGAAGCCTGGTTCTTTTCACTGCCACAGTAAAGAATATAGGATAGCAAAAGGAAAGGAAATCAGAGCAAAGTTTTATTAAAGCACTCATTGGAGGAAAGAGAGTCAAGGGAGACAATAGCCAGGGGATAGACCTGGGTGTGGGCTTGTGTCATTTTTTTCTTGTGGGTGGGTCTAGGGTCACAACATTTGAGTGACCGGCCTGAGTTACATAACAATTAGCCTAAGAGGGGTGTCCTTTCCCATGATACATTTGACATGCCTGCAGGGGGGTAGGGAAACCTCAACATTGTTTCTATTCTAGAGACAAAGGTCACATCAGGACAAGTGTCTGCTTTCTGGGCATAGTGTAATATGTACAACAAATTTAACTCTTCCTCTGCCAGGATGTCATAACCACAAACCAATTGCTGGGCCGGTGGAGTGGGGTGGTCCCTGGGCTGTCCTCAGGTCCTCATCTGGGGCTCTCATCAGGACGTCTAAGGTCCATCCTCCTGTCACCCAAGCCTAGCCTCCTGCCTGGCAGACAAAACTGTGGATATCCTATATAAAGGCATAATATAGCCAGAGCGTGTGTGTGTGCCTGTGTGTGTGCGTCCTGTCCCTGTATGTGAATGTAAATTGCTTTATTTCCCCTTGATTGTCTTTATAACAGAGTTTGTGATAATTCAGTGTTGTCCAGACTTTGGCGCTCACTTTCCTGGAGGCCCTACTGGCCTCTTGGAAAGGTCACTGGGCTGGGAGTTAGAGAGGGCTGTTTCAGGTTGGAGCTTTACTTTCTGCATATACGAAATGAGGGTCTTGGGTGGAAGGGACATTGAATTTCCAAGATGGCCCGATCATAGGGAGGTCTTAAAGATTTTCTAGCACTGCGCTCTGGTGGGAGAGGAAAGGAAACGGGTATCAACAGACATTTCAAGAAACATTACCATCTGCCATGACTTTTACAACAATTCAAAAAGAACAATAACAACCGCAAAATTCCTGATCAAAGCCGTGGCTGAATTTATGAATTTGATTTTCATGCAAATTCAGCTCTGAACACGAAGTGAGTCGTGAAATGGAATTTGAAGGGGTCGTGCTCCGTGCTCGTGACTGACTGCAACATCCATCTGCCCCACTCCCCGCCCCCACCCCCATCCTCACAGGGAAGAGATCATTCAGGCTGACGTGTGTCAGATGCTGTAAAATGGAGTTAATCATTTGAGAATGGAAAAATGAAGTTGTTTTCACACCGATAATGAAACTCCTATTTGTTGTAGAGATTCCCGCCCCCGCCGGGAACCTTAAAATACTGCAAAATCTTACCTATTAAAAACTATATAAAAATAGATCTTAGGAATATGTTTGAATGCCTGTAGAAAAGTCTGTAGCGAGAATCGGTAAAAATTTTGATTTTCTGCTAAAAATATCATAAAAGTTTATGAAAAATAATAAAAGGACAGGAGGGAAGCTACGTTAATAGAGAAATTTAACAGCTTTTATTCCAGTAATAAAGATGAGAAAAGTAAGGAAACATCTATAGTAAATATAGCTGTAATGTTATCGCTAACCTTAATATATGGAACTCTCAATGATTTAGGATAATGGTACTTTCAAGGGTAGTGAATGATTTATAAATTTTAAATGAACTGCTTACTCAGGTTAATAATTCTTATAATTAATTGCCTACTTAATAATTTTTATCCTCTATCCAAATGATTAGTCTTCAATGTTTTCGTATTGTCTAGGTAAATATGACTCTCACACTGAAAGAACTTAATTAATGCTATAATTTACATGACTTGCTAAATTGTTACTTTATATTTTCCCCTATACTTGGTGATTGAGAAGTTTCAAGCATTATTTGTCCTGAAAGTTTATTACCATTTTGTCTCGTAAATTCAAAATCAATTTATTATTGTGTGTTATTACAGGCTATGTCCTATTTACTGGGGTAGAGTTTTCACCCGGGAATGCCTGCTATTATACTTCTCGAACAAACAAACAAACAAACAAACATAAAAAAGAAATATATCCAAGTAAATCCAAAGTTCTAAAACTGAAATCGGTGTTCAAGCTCTATTTATATCTAGATACCTGAGATAATAAATATCAGCCCTCAGCTCTTGCAAAGTAATCTGACAAGTACAGGGGGATCATTCATGTTTTAAATATGGTTTGCAAAGCGTGGCTTCTGTTATTTTCCTCTGTTATTTTCTCCATTCAAACAGTAGAGTGTTTCTGTTTCTGTCAACCTAGCGACCAGAAGAGAACTTGTAATGTATTTCTAGACTTTGTTGATGTTTTTTAATTTCTTTCCTTTACCATAGTTGTATTAACATTATTTAATCATAGGCCTGGATGTTTACTTTTCTAACAACAGGATATTATTCATTCAGAACACACACTTTTCGTATTAGCCAAGGCTTTCTGAAATCACTCTGGTGTGTCAGTTGAAGGTACAATTAGGCGTTTTTCTAAATACCCAATAATTACCCAGCAGAAAATTCTACCATTTTTATTTCTTAGTTTTAATATACCCAGAGTGGTAACTCAAAAAAATAAGAAAGACCCAAACACGTTTTATGTGGATTTTATTTTTTTTTTATTTTATTTTTTTTTTTAATTTTTTTTTTAACGTTTATTTATTTTTGGGACAGAGAGAGACAGAGCATGAACAGGGGAGGGGCAGAGAGAGAGGGAGACACAGAATCGGAAACAGGCTCCAGGCTCTGAGCCATCAGCCCAGAGCCCGACGCGGGGCTCGAACTCACGGACCGCGAGATTGTGACCTGGCTGAAGTCGGACGCTTAACCGACTGCGCCACCCAGGCGCCCCTGTGGATTTTAAAGTAAGCTTTATATTGAAGCATATGTAGATAAAGAAAACTGCACCGATCCTGACCATGCAGTTCGGTGAATTTTCACAAAGTAAAGATGTGAAGGTGGCTGTCATAGAACATTTCCCGTGCAATTCCTTATGGTGGTTACTAACCCACGTGCGAACTCGACACTGACTTCCACCACCATCGCGCCCCTTTCATTAGCCTCCCATGAATGAAATCATGAAAGCCTTTTGTTGTGGGCTGGTTTTCCCCAACATTATGTTTGACGTCTATCCACATCATTATGTAAGACGTGAACCGATTTTTCTCACTGCTCTATAGTACTGCATCATGGAAATACATACATGAGAGATAGAGCCATTCCAGCATCGCTGGGGCTTAAGCAGCTGACTGATCCACCTGTTCCACATAGTAAATTTGGATCTATGGATATGTGGGCAATGGACTGAAATGAGGCACAGCACAGCTGGCCAGAGCAGTTGTAAGAGATGGGGACAGTTTGAATTAAGAATGCCGCATTAGGGAGGAGAGAATTGAGTGATTTTTTTTTTTTACACCAATTACAAGGTGTTTCTGATTAGCTGGGTGTAGGAGTTGAGAGTAAGAGAACTGTGAAGGCTTTTTTTTCTTTGGTTTTTAAATGACTTATTGAGGAATGACTGACATACAAAAAGCTGTATGTGTTTAATGTATACAGCTCGATGAGTTTGGAGATAGCTATATGTTTGTGAAAACATCACCACAGTTACTTGAAGCAAAAAAGCAAATCAAAGTCTGCTTATTTTTTATTTTTAAAATTGTTTTAGAGAGAGAACACTAGCAGAGGAGAGGAGCAGAGGGGGAGAGAGAGAGAGAGGGAGGGAGGGAGATAATCTGAAGCAGGCTCCACACTCAGAACAGAACCCAACACAGGGCTTGATCCCATGACCCTGGGATCATGACCTGAGCCAAAATCAAGAGTTGGCCATTCAATGGACTGAGCTACTCAGTACCCATGGTTTTTTTGTTGTTGTTTATTGTTTTTTGGTTTTTGGGGGTTTTTTGTTTTTTGTTTTTTGTTTTTTTTTTTAAACAAAATATCTAGGTGAAATTGTTTTTTCTGAGACCAGTTTCCAAACATCAGGAATGTCAAGGTGTCCGTCAGGGGTATGTCACATCCGAGCTGTCTGTGCGATATCCGTATCCAAGTGTTGATCAGGCATTTGGGTAAATGAGCTTGAAGCTCATCGGGCTGAAAATGTAAACTGGGAACTGCTGATATACGGATAGTATTTAAAACCATGGGAATGGTCGCGATCATCTAGGAATTGAATAGAGAAGGAGGAGAGATGTTACCTGAGTCTTGAAAGAAATTCAGTATCTAAGGGATCATATGAAAAGGTAAGCTCGGGGGCGCCTGGGTGGCGCAGTCGGTTAAGCGTCCAACTTCAGCCAGGTCACGATCTCACGGTCCATGAGTTCGAGCCCCGTGTCGGGCTCTGGGCTGATGGCTCAGAGCCTGGAGCCGGTTTCCGATTCTGTGTCTCCCTCTCTCTCTGCCCCTCCCCCATTCATGCTCTGTCTCTCTCTGTCCCAAAAATAAATAAAAAACGTTGAAAAAAAAAATTAAAAAAAGAAAAAAAAGGTAAGCTCGAAAAAGAGACCGACATATTTCAGAGTTACAGGAGGAGCCATGGCCAGGGTGATACACAGAAAGCCAAGAGAGGCGGAGACTGGGAGCAACCCGATTCAATATCGGTAAGCTGTCTGGTAGGATCAGGGCTAAATAATGCTTGCGCGTTTTGCAGAGTGGGTGTCTGAATCTGGCAGTTTGATTGGCGGGGGATAGGAACACTGAGGAAATGGAGATTATTGGGTGTAGACTGCTCTTTCGAGAAAGTGCCAACGAAGGCAAGGAGAGGACAGAGTGGAAACTGGTGGGTGTGGGGTTCAAGGGTTTCTTTTTCAGTTAGAAATGATTAAGTGAACTGGATGCTGACAGGACTGATTAAGTTGAAAGAGATCCAAGATCCTGAACAGACAGAGAGGTGACCCAGCACTCCAGAGAAATTCCCCTCCAGCCTCTATCGTGGCATGGATGGAGCTCCAGAAGCAACTTCAAGTGGCTGGGCAGAACCACGAGGCCGAATTTCCCCAAGGTATGACTGAAAGGCTCCCCGAGGAAGCTCTTAATCACCTGTGCTAAGACAGCAGTCGGCCCACACCCAAAGCATCTGCAATCACAGCACCAGGACAGGGACTGATGACCCCCCCACCTTCTACCCCTCTTGCTTCACTTCTCCTATTAACTCTGGGGAGTAAATGTCCAAAGTGTCCCATCACCCGCATAAACCAGGCCAGTAATGAACTTTTTTTCAGTACTGATTTTTCAGGTTTCCTATTAGAGACCGTTTACTTGAGCAATTTTTCTTTGACTGCCTAAACTGGGCACTGGGTTCCTCCTCCATGTGGTTAACAAACTGGTTCTTATCTGTATTCTCCTCTGTACTAGAAGAGGGACCAGAGACAAAGTACTATGTTTTGTTCTTCCATTCATCCAATATGGATTTAACAGGTTTTTAATTTTTTGTAATTGTTGATTTATTTTGAGAGAGCACATGAGCATGAGCAGGGGAGGTAAAGAGAGAAAGGGAGAGACAGAATCCCAAGCAGGCTCCACCCTGACAGTATGGAGCCCAAAGCAGGGCTCGATCTCACAAACCATGAGATCATGACCTGAGCCGAAATCAAGAGTCCAACATAACTGACTGAACTACCCAGGCGCCCCAGTTTAACAAGTGTTTATTAGACATATTTTTAAGTTCTTAGGGCACTTGGTAATGGCTGACCCACCAAGGGCACTACCAGTAAATTTGTTGAATGAATGAATGAATGCATGTACATATGAATGAATGAAGTCTAGTAGAAGGAGTAATCAGAGTTGTTTGGTAGTAATTCTTTGTCTAGAGTACATTGTTTTTTTTAATGTTTCTATTTGAGAGAGAGAGAGAGAGAGAGAGAATGGGGGAGGGGCAGAGAGAGAGAATCTCAAGCAGACTCAGTGCTGTCAGCTCAGAGCCTAACGTGCGGCTCGATCCCAATGAATTGTGAAATCATGACCTGAGCAGAAATCAAGAGTCAGAGGCTTACCTGTCTGAGCCACCCAGGTGATTACCTTGAACTTTGATATTGACTTACTGTGAACAACGTTTTATCGTATATTTGCTTAAAACAGTTCCACCCTTTACAAAACTTTGACTCTATAAAGGGATGACACAGATATTTAAAACACCATATTTATTTCAGAATCTCGCAAACACTTAATTACATTGTTTTATGAAACAAGCTAATGTTCCCCAAGCTCACATAATACGCCAATATAAACAGCATGTAAGAATAATTCTAAGAGATTTTTAATTTTCTAAAATCCATTAAAAAGAAAATTTCAGTGACCAACTATGGTTTCCATCAGTGTGCCAGAATGGAGGAACTGTCATCTGCCCTAACCAAAGGTCCAACTAGAATTGCTCGAGAACTTATTTGCTGTTGGGAATCTAGACACCACTCAAGATGGTCACAAAATACTTCACCTTAGAAAGCACATTTTCATTCTCTGGCATTAAGGTGTCCATTTTCTCTGGCGTGTGGCTAAGAACTCCAAAGGTAGAGGCCTGGGGTCTCACGTTTACTTTATAAACAGCATGCAAATATATTGGAGCGGTACTGTATTTATTGCTACCGTCTTCTGAAAACTAAAACACGAGCCCTTCACCCCCCCACCATGTCCAATCTCAGAAGGCCCAAGCAGGTGTGGGGTTGGTTACACTGGAAAACCTTTTCCCTTAACTTCACCTCAAATCGTGGGCGGTTTGAGAACAGAAGCCATGTGCAATTCATGCTTTCTACCCAGAGTTTAGAGTAGCATCCGGCTTTTAGGAAAAGCACAATATTTTCATTAACTCAATGAAGACCTATGTGAAGTTCTTCCAGCATCGATCCACGAGCAATAGATTGAATGGCGAAGTAATGACTCAGGGCCCAAAACTGTCACCAAAGCCTGTTGCCACGTGTGCTTTATCACTGGCATTCAGGGGGAAGAGCTAGCAGGGAACGTAAACATGTTTCACTGGCTAAGGGGACTTCCGCTTTCTGGATGAGCGCATAAGGTGCTTGGAAGTCTCCACTGGGTCCTAACAGCAAGCATGAAAATCAACAGCTCTTTGTGGATTCGTAGGAGAAGGGAGGACGCAGGCAAACACAGGGAGGCACAGCTTCCCAGAGCGGGAGCTGGGTGGAAACCAGGCAGGAACCAGGGCTGCGGTAGGAGGCCTGGGTTGTAACTGACCAATTGCCAGACAAATCAGAGTTACAAACTCTGGGGGTTGGGGGGGGGTGCCTTTCATAACGGCTTTCCCACAACACTGTGAGATTTTACCTTCAGGAGCCGAACCAGGTGCCCACAGTAAATACCAGGAAAAAGAAAGTCTCTGCCCTACAGCACAGAGACTGACATGGGGCTGATCTCCCTAGCGGTGAGATGATGGCCTGAGCTGAAACCAAGAGTCAGAGGCTTAAATGGTTGAGCCACCGAGGTACCCTGATGTTTCTTTAAAACATGTATCTCCTATCCATTTTGTGCATTTATTTCGTTTCCCAAAATTGGTGTCTATTTATTAAAACTTAAACCTTTCTTGCGACATCTAAGAGACGTGTGTTTATACCTGCTCTGACTCAGGTATGAGTGTGCCTTGTATCTCCTTATATACATGTGCCAGTGAGGAGAAGAGGGAGAGGAAGCAGAGTACGGATGCAGCCATAGACGGAGGGACTGACGGGATCTGCCCCAGGAGTACTCCGTACTATAGAGTTTAGACTAAAACTGAGCTCTTCAGTTTTCACAGACAATTCAAAATTTATGTGTTTTATGGGCATATTGGTGGCTCAGTCGGTTGAGAATCAGACTCTTGATTTCAACTCAGGTCATGATCCCAGGGTCATGGGATTGACACCCACATCGAGCCCAGTGTTGGGCTCCCCACTGAGTGTGGAGCCTGCTTAAGATTCTCTCTCTCTCTCTCTCTCTCTCTCTCTCTCTCTCTCTGTCTCTCTCGCTGCCCCTCTCCCTCCCTCTCTAAAAGGAATTAAAAAAATTTTTAAATGCCCATATTTTACACACATATAACCAAGTAAATGCAAAGCTCCAAGAGCCATCTACACAAATATCCTCTTTAACAGAAAGCCTTTTGCCAATGCAAGAGAATAGACTGGTTAGCGAAATGCCATTAGGTTTCTCTCCAGTCATCAATCTGTTAATCCCCCTGGTCTGCATGGTCTCTGGAGCTTTGGCCACAGATAATATGTTTACAGACACTGCCCGCAGGCCTGAGCCCAGATGTCCCTTTAGCCATTTCCACAGAGTGAATGATTAAATTCGACCATAGAATTTTTTACCCAAACATTTCCATTCAGACTCTGCCCCATTTCTTCACCACTCTGAACGATACCCAAAGAATAAAAGGAAATGAACAAAAGTGATTGGTTCATACAAGGAACATAAGGATTTCTGGGCAATGTAAAAAAGGGGCTGCTTTGTAGGCTGTGGCTGGAACAGAGGCCAAGTGTTGATGGAGTCATGAACTCATCTCCCCCAGAGCTGCAGGTGTTCATTTAAAGCAACAGGCTCTATACAACGTTTTCTGCGCTGGTGGTTTCGGGAGCCTTGAAAATCCACTGAGTGATTTTTTTCCTTTAGCCAAATATCTGTTTCTTAAGGCATGAAAATTACGAGTATCTGAAAGAAAGTAGGGTTGTTATTTCCCTTTAGTGGCTCTCTGTCTGCTGTCTCACATGGTGGCCTGTGGCTGCATGTTGCTCTGAAGGATAGGAAATGTGGCTGATCCAAATTAAGATGTGCTATAAATGGAAAATACACACTGAATTTTAAACATTTAAAAACATTGTAGGTTGAAATACCATTTTGGATATCTTGGGTTATTTAAAAAAATTTTTTTAATGTTTATTCATTTTTGAGAGACACAGATCACAAGTGGGGGAGGAACAGAGAGAGAGGGAGACAGAATCAGAAGCAGGCTCCAGACTCTGAGCTGTCAACACGGAGCCCGACGTGGGGCTTGAATTCATGAGCCACGAAATCATGACCTGAGCCGAAGTCGGACCCCCAACCGACTGAGCCACCCAGGCACCTCTTGGATATCTTGGATTAAATAGGATATGTTATTGAAGTCAATCTCACTTGTTTCTTTCTACTTTAAATGTGATCACTGGAAATGTTTAAATGACCAAAGTAGCTCGCTTTATATTACTACTGGTCAGGGCCACTCTGTAGAGTTCTCTTCTTCAACAGTAAAAAGGGAGAAATGAGCTAAGTCATTCTTGACCTTTATGATTTTCTCGAGCAGAGAACCCATCTCGTCTGCACTCTCTAAACTCTCGTACACCATGCCTGAGGCCGTGGAGTGGATGGAGAGCCTTCAAATGCTTCCTAGTTCCTTTAAAATTAAGTAGCGGTGTCCTTTTAAACCCAAACGTTAGCCCTTTTCCTCTCAGACCCCTATTACTTATCCTGCAAAATACAAGTTAGAGCAATGTTGTTAAGGCCCATTTCCTGATCATCGCCCTGCACGCGCGTTAAGTCCAGTGTGCTTTAGAGTCTCGTCACTATGTCATTTGACCGCTGAGGCCTGTTGGTTGCATGCAACGGAAAACTACTCTGATAAACGAAGCAGGAAAATAAATGCACTGGAAGGACATCTAACGCCTACAAAAGCACCCAGAAGGTGGGAGAACAGGCTTACTGAGTTGGCGGGAACTGAAAGAGGGAACACACCATCCCCTCCATTAAATAATAATGTCCATGTTTTCATTGACCCGGTAACTGTCTCTCCTCCTCAAATCCTACATGGGAGCCTGTGATTGGCATGGTGACCCATACCCATGCCCTAACCACCACAAGAGGCTTAAGCTGACCCACAGGGAGGCAGATCCCCACCCACCATCAGGACTCACACGATGGAGCCTATCCCAAATGTGAGAAAGGCATTCAGACTCCGGGTATTAATTTTTATTAACAAGCATCCCTCCAGATCACTCCAGAAATAGCGCCTCTGTGGTACAGAAGAGCAGACAGGAAGGTTGGCAGTAGGGCTGACACAGAAATTTGAAATTCATATTTTTAGTGGAAAAGATGCTGGTGTCTTAAACACAGCATGGTTTTAAAAGCATCAGCTTATGAAAATAAACTGTGATTTAGACTGAACAAAAATTTCCCGTGCTTCCCAAAATGAAACCGGCCTTCTCAATGTGTTTCTAATGAGGACTGAATCTGAGTTTCAGAACCTTTCGATTTTTTCAATCTACAGACATTTATTGACCTATTAGTCTTAGTTCAGCCTCTAAGAATGGAAGATCAAGGAACAGCAGATAATTGCATATAGACATTTCCATTAAAGGGGACCATGTAGGGCTTTCTGCGGTTGTTAATGGTCTGTTGACACTCAGTAGGAGAGAAACTCGTTATATTCCTGACTTTATAGAGAGCTATGCCTATAATTAGCTAGACATTGCTTAGGGTACTCATTTAATTGCAATTATCAAATTTTAAAAATCCCCCTTTTCTTTACTTAAAAATATATACCATCAAAGCCATCCATGCACATCCAAAGGAAGAATAGCGCTCAAGGGCTGGCCTATCATGAAAAACCAAACCGGTGCTTGCCCTCATCTACTTGAACCATTTTTAAAATTTTTATTATTGCAGAGGTTACACACACATCTTTAAATAAAGCATTCATACTGCAATTTAAAAAAGTCTATTATCTAGACCCAAGGCACCAAATGACAACGTTCCCACTTTGTATTTCACAGTCTGTTGATTCCAGATCATGACAAACAACTGTAATTGGTGGGTACAAAGTAAAGATCACAACGGAAGAATTAAAGGGACTGAAACAGAGGTTTTTCCAGTGACCGTTTTCTGGTCTGACTTGGCCTCCCTCTGTCTCTTCCTGCAAGGGGACAACTTGGGATAAATTGTCAAGGTGACTGCGCATGTCTTGAGTCTTTCTATGAGAACGGAGGAAACCACACCTTTCGTCCTGAGCTGCTGTGTGGCCCAGGGGCTGTTACAACTGTCCTTCTGGAACGGCCCGGGCAAGAGCTACTCTCTCCCCAAACTTGGTCTGGTTTGTCTTCGGTCTGTTGACGGCTCAGCGGCCAGAACGCAGCTGCTGTTTGCAGCTCCGTTCTTTTCCCTTAGAAAACTCAAGCCAAGAGAAAATGTGAAGGAAGCAGAATATTTATTTTTGGCACTTGTTCATCTACTCAGGCTTTAATGTCATAAATAGAATAATCTGAACAGCAGGATGTACCAAGCCCCGTGGTGTGGATGTCAAAAATCAAATCAGGGGACTAGTCCTCTATTATTTGAAGGGAAAGCTAGTATTTCTCTTTTTGTTGCTGTGTGAGTGTGCACGTGTGTTTTATTGTACACACATGCACAAATATTGATAGAGATAATGCTCTAATTAAATAGGCTTTGCAATGATACTTTGGAAAACACGTACGTGAATAGGACTTCAGTTTAAACTATAATTATCCAGGTGATAAAAGCTCAGGTATTTGTAAAAATTCTGCCCTCTTGACACAAAATCTGATTTCTTGCACTAGTTCCCATTTTAATAAATGGCAATTGCCGTCCTTTTGATGGCTCTGGTCAAAACACGTGGAATTATCCTAGTTCTTCTGTGTATTGTCACTAGTTACAACTAATCCATCAATAAAACTGCTCAGCTGTACAATCCAAATATGTTCACAACCCAACCACTTTTCAGCACCTTCCATGATTAGCTTCTCGGCCCAACACCATCTGTTAATGGAGTTTTGCACGAACTATTCTCCCTCTTCATCTGCAGTTGTGTTAGATTCCCGGTCTGATCATAGTAATGTCCCTGCCATGTCTCTGTCTCATGCTGGCTTTCCGTCTTCAAATTGTGGGTTTTTTTTGTCTTTTAGTGTGTCTTGTAATTTTTAAATAGCCAGACCTGATGTACCAGGTAAAAGGAACTGTAAAGAGGTAACGTAGCCGGGAGGTGTGGGTGGAGGAGAATGTTCTATAGCCCATGCCTCCTGCCTGTGAACTTCACACGCCTTCCGCTGTTTTGTCTCCCCGCAGAGGGGGGACAGGATGGCCAGAGCAGGCTGAACTTGAGGACTTCCCTTCTCCCATGTGGAAGCCAAAGTTGGCTATCTCCCTGCCCAGGATCTGTTAGGCTTGGTCCAGCAGTTTCTCCTGAAGGCAGGTCTCCTTAAGAACAGAGCACTCTGGTGTGTATTTATTTTTATTTAGTTTTTTTATAAGTTTTTATTTCAATTATAGGTAGTTAGCATGCAGTGTAATGTTAGTTTCAGGTGTACGACACAGTGATTCAACAATCCTGCACCACATCCCGTGTCCATCACAACAAGTGCCCTTCTTCATCCCCACCTCCTACTTCACACGTTCCCCGTCGGTAACTATGGGCTTGTTCACTATAGTTGTGAGTCCGTTTCTTGGTTTGCCTCTTTTTCCCTTTGCTCATTGGTTTTTCTTAAATTCTACACATGACTGAAGTCGTATGGCATTTTTCTTTCTCTGACAGACTTGTTTCACTTGGCATTATAACCTCTAGCTCCACCCATGTCGTTGCAAATGGCAAGACTTCGTTCTTCATGGCTGAGTAATATTCCATTATACATATATACCACATCGTCCTTATCCATTCATCATTCAGTGGACACCTAGACTGTTTTTGTAATTTGACCATCGTAGATAGTGCTGCTTGGTGTGTTTTTAAGCATTCCTCACCCCTCTTCCCGACTTCTGCTTCCAGAAGCAGAAGTTTAGGATTCTCTCGCTCTCCCTCTCTCTCTGCCCCTCCCTTGCTCCCTCTTTCTCTCTCTCTCAAAATAAATAAACTTAAAAAAATAAAGAAACACATTTTATTTTTAAAAGAAGTTTTAATCCTTGAAAAAATGTTGTCTTATTGAGGTATACTTAATATACAAAAACCTGGACATATTTGATATGTACATTTTGACAAGTCTGGACAGATGCATGTACCCATGATACCATCAGCACAATCAAGGTAGTAAACATATCCATCACCTCCAAAAGATTTCTTGTGTCACTTTCCTTTTTTATTTTTTGTGGTAAGAACACTTCACATAAGATCTAACCTCTTTCTAATATATTATCTTTTGCTGCATGCATTCCTTCCACAATTACTAACTGCCAAATTTTTTTCAGGCTTGAATTAAACATGCAGTATGCTAAAAATAAGATATACACAATCCCTACCTTTCAGAAAGCAAAATATGCTTTATTAGCTAGGCATCTGAAATACATCAAATCTGAGGCATAATATGACTCATATTGAGGAGTTTAGCCTTTGTTTAAAGGCTTTGGGAAGGATTTAAAGAACCTAGTTGGCATAATTACGTGTGTGTATAGGAAATATTAGTCAGGCTACAGGTGAAAATGAGAAAGAAGAACAGAGTGAGTCATGTGACAAGACCAGAAGGAAGTGGATATGTTCACAAGGTGGGACGTGGTGGTGCCTGAACCAGGGCTTGGGAATATGAATGAAAAGAACCAGCAAGGTTTCAGAAATACTTGGCATGTGAACTGGCTTGACTTGGTGATTGGATCTATAGCTAAGGTGAGAAAGAAGAAAGAGACGAAATCTCTACACAGCAAATTTAACAACATGTGTACTGAAATTGAATATATAACTACTCAGATACAGTCTCGAAACCTCCTAGAGAGGCAAGCTTCCGCCTGTCAGTCAGGATTCCACATATGTAGCATCAGAATGAGTCAACAGATGTCATTGTGTTATGATTCAGTATTTAATGAAGTGACAGGAGACAAGGAGTTCTAGAAAGAAACTTTTCTCAGCTTGCACAGGTAAAAAGTTGGTTTTGAAACCTGGTATATTGGCTAGCTATTTCTTAAAACAACCTATATTTATCATCTCACGTTTTATGCATCACGAGTCTGGGAATGACCTAGTTGGATCCCCCTGTCAGTGGCTAACGAAGGTACCATCAATCTGCCAGCCAAGGTATCAGGTTTTTTTTTTTTTTTTTCAACGTTTATTTTTGGGACAGAGAAAGGCAGAGCATGAACGGGGGAGAGGCAGAGAGAGAGGGAGACACAGAATCGGAAGCAGGCTCCAGGCTCCGAGCCATCAGCCCAGAGCCTGATGCGGGGCTCGAACTCACGGACCGCGAGATCGTGACCTGGTTGAAGTCGGACGCTTAACCGACTGCACCACCCAGGCGCCCCTCAAGGTATCAGTTTTATCTGAGGCTCAGCTGGGGAAGGATCCCATTTTAAGCTCCCGGGGTTGTTGGCAGAATTCAGTCCCTTTGCAAACTATTGGGCTTTACAGAAATTTTTCTTTTCTTTGTTTTCTTTCTTTTCTTTTCTCTTTCTTTCTTTCTTTCTTTCTTTCTTTCTTTCTTTCTTTCTTTCTTTCTTTCTTTCTTTCTTTCTTTCTTTCTTTCTTTCTTTCTTTCTTTCTCTTTCTTTCTTTCTTTCTTTCTTTCTTTCTTTCTTTCTTTCTTTCTTTCTTTCTTTTCCTTTCTCTCTCTCTCTCTCTCTCCCCTTCCCTCCCTCCCTTTCTTTCTGCTGTGTTGTGGACAGAGGGTGCCCTCAGGTGTTTATCACATGGTTCCCTTCATAGTCCAGTCCACAACATGGCAGCTGGCTTCTTCAAAGGCAGCAAAGGAGAAAATGTCTCCTAGCAGGACAACTGTTGCAATCTTACATGATGTGATCACATGTAACCTGTCATCATTGCTGTGTTCTACAGGTTAGAAGAAGTCACAGGTCTGGCCCACACTCAAGGGGAGGAGGTTATAAAGGAGTATGGGGAGGTGGGGGGTCACGGGGGTAGCACAGATGAATACAATTCCCGTAAGCCCCTAGGTTGTTATTCCTATCTAATTCTCAGGCATTTAGGGATAAAGTAATACCTAATGTGAAACAGTGGTATTGTATAAACATATCTTTCTTGTTCTTTGCCTGTCTTATCTGTTTCTGTTCAGTATATAAAAAGTTTTGTTTATAAACTTCAACTAAGTAATTATCCAAAACTAGTTGACTCAAAGAAAATACAACATTATCTTCTAAAGCGGTGAAAATTATGTCGCCGAAGCTCTGGGGATATCATTGTGAGCAAAGAAAATAGAAGCTTACGGAAAAAAAATGTCTTAGTAACAGGGTTTCCAGTAATTCAATTCAACTTCTTGAAGCCTCTTTCTATTCTAATATCCTTTGGTGTAATCCCTGATGAGTATTCTGTATGTGCAGTAACACAAACAGGCATCCATTTGGCACAATTTGAGTACTGACTGGCAGGAAATGTATAGAGGAGATCACAGAGCTGTTCTTGCCATTGGCTGTTCATCTTTTCTACCAAGCCTTACTGAGCAGGATGAGGGGGAAATAATAATGCCTAGTATTTCTAATACCACACTTGTATCAGCAGTGAAGGTAGATATGTTTGTTCCACACATTTGGTCATTTATGAAGTTCACCTGTAACAACCATGCCAAAACCCAGCGAGCAAATGGCAGGGCACATGTAGTCTTGTGTATGGCATCTGTTCACCATTTCTCAGCCACTATGGGCCACGTCCTCGCCTATCTAAGACTTGGTCACAACAGATAAGTTGACTTCCGTTTTAATGCCACCTTTTTCCTCAGCTTGGCTTTAGTGAGGTAGGTGTTCTGATAATTATTCAGCTCAGAATCCAAAGAGTTTAAAATCCATACTGAGGTGAGCAAAGACACGAAGGTGGAACTCTAATGGGAGAAGATGCCTGTATTCATCAAATTTTAGTGATCACCATTTCTTTATACCTCTAGACTGCAGAATACTTTCAACCGAAGGCACAGATCCATGCATGGGTATATAAATACTACTCACTGTATTTTTACCTATGTTTCCCAAAGTCTATTCTATTGCCCTTGCCGTCCTATGTGCATGCAGTGACCTTCCCATAGATCTGGGAATATCAGGTTTACATACAGCAGACATTGCCTTAACTTCCACCCACCGGTGTCCTGGAACAAACTGGATCCTCCGTTGTTTCTGTGCCACTAGTTGACTTGTGTCCACGGCACTCTTGCTTTTGCCTGCTTGGCTGAACTACATGCTTGCCAAGAATCAGTCATGTTCCTTTCAGAACTGCTTTTGCCACTTCAGTTGTTACTCTCATTACATGTTGTAATTAAAGACCAAAAAAATTTGCTGAAATCAAAGTTGAAGGTAGAAGTCAGTGGTTCAACTGAAACTAAATTAAAGGCTTTAGAAAGCTTCGGTAAAGAAAAGGAGCTTGAAAATAGCTGTCAAATTAGGTGTTGATGAGGTAACTGTAAAAGACGGGGAAAATATTTAGACAGATTCTGCCCTCAGAATGGTCCAAAAAAAGTCTTTCTGACTCAATTTGAAATAACCTAAAACTAGGATTTAAAAAAAATGTTTATTTGCTTTTGAGAGAAAGAGTGAGTGAGGGGAGGGGCAGAGAGAGAGAGGGAGACAGAGGATCTGAAGTGGGCTTTGTGCTGACAGAGAGCCCTACATGGGGCTCGAACACACAGACTGTGAGATCATGACCTCAGTCAAAGTCAGATGCTTAATTGACTGAGTCACCTAGGCGCCCCTTACACTAGGATTTTTAAAAGCTACATTATGGATGTAGATTATGAGAAAATTACACAGGACAGTCATCGGACAACATTCATGGAAGGGACTCCTTTCTGGCCAAACATTAGGAAAAATACACACCTATTTAGGAGTTTAAGTTAAAAATGTTGTTATCATTGTCATGATTCACCTTTTAGTTACCTTTATTTTTTATTAACCTCTATAATTCACACATCATAAAAGTCACCTTTATTTTTTTTTTAGTTTATTTATTTATTGGGGGGGAGGGGCAGAGAGAGAGAGAGAGAGAGAGAGACAGAGAGAGAGAGAGAGAGACAGAGAGAGAGAGAGAGAGAGAGAGAGAGAAAGAGAGAGAGAGAATCCCAAGCAGGCCTCGCACTGTCACCAGAGAGCTTGATGCAGGGCTCGAACTCACGAACCTTGAGATCATGAAGGGAGCTAAAATCAAGAGACACTTAACTGACTGAGCCACCCAGGTGCCTCTAAAAGTCACCTTTAAAGTATTGAATGCAGTGGTTTCCAGTATATTTATAAATCCATCAACCATTACTACTAATCCTAGAACATTTACATCATTTGTATATTTTGGGCTTTTCATATAGATGGAATCATACATATGTAGCCTTTTGTGGTTGGCTTCTTTCACTTGGCATAGTATTTTCAAGGTTCATCCATGTTGTCATATGAATCCTTTTTATGAGTGAATGGTGATTCATTTTATGGATATGCCAAATTTTGTTTGTCTAGTTATCAGTAAGTGGGCCTTTGAGATTTTCCACTTTTTTGGCTGTTACAAACAATGCTGCTATGAACTTTTGTGTACCATTTTTTGCATGGCCATATATTTTCAATTCTCTTGGGTGTATACCTACAAATAGAATTGCTGAGTCCTATGGCAACTGTATTTCACTTTCTAAAGAAATACCAAACTCTTTTCCAAAGAAGAACTACACCATCTTATATTCTCACCAGCAATGTATCAAAATTCTAATTTTTCCACATTTTTGCCAACCTGTGTTTTTTCTTTTTATTATTACAGCCATTTTAAACTAGTACGTTATTGTGGTTTTAATTTGCATTTCACTAATGACTAATGGATTTTAAGGATCTTTCCATGTGTTAATTGGCCATAAATATGTCTTCTTTGGTGAAATTTCTATTGAAATCCTTCACCTGTTTTTTTTTTTTCCATTTTTTAGGTTGTCTTTCCTTGTTTGATAGTGTCCTTTAAGTGACAAAAAATATTAATGTTGAATTCCAATTCATTGGTTGTTTGTGCTTTTGCTGTCATATCTAAGGAAATCACTGCTGAATCTGAGGTTACCAGTGTTTACAACTGTGTGTTCTTCTAATTGTTTATAGTTTTTGTACTTAGATTCAGGTTTTTGTATGTGTGATTTTTGAGTTCTGTGTATGGTGTGAGGTAGAGACCAAAACTCATTTTTTGAACATGATATCCACTTGTGCAGGTAATCGCCTGTTGAAAGACTCTTCTTTCCCAATTTAAGCACCTTGACATTCTTGTTGAAATGTATGAGTTTACTCAGGACTCTCATTTCTACTCCATTGACCATATGTCTTTCCATATGCCAGATTGCCAGAGTCTTCATTACTGGAGCTTCACAGTAAGTATTGAAATTGGCATGTGTGAGCCCTCCAGCTTTGTTCTTAGTTTTAAGATTATTTTGGCAATGGTGGGTCCTTTGCGTTTCCATTTAAATTTTAGGATTACCTTAGTTCACACAAACGGCAATTGCATTTTTTGGTAGCGATGGTGCCACGTAGATTATATGGGAAATGTTGCCATCATCACACTATTAAGTCTTCAATCCATGGGATGTCTTGACATTTATTTACATATTCTTCAATTTCTTTCAACAGTGTTTTGTACTTTTCAGTGTATACATCTTGCACTTTTTAGTTAAATGCATTTGTAAGTATGTTATTCTTTGCTCTTGAAAATGGAATTGATTTCTTAAATTCATGTTCAGATTATTTATTGCCAGCCTATAGAAATACAAGTGATTTTTTATATATGGACCTTGTAACCTTCAAACATACTGAACTCATTCATTATCTCTGTTGTTAACATGGATTTCTTAGAAATTTCTATACATAACATCCTATCATCTGCAAATAGTTTCATTCTTCCTTTCCAATGTGATGGCCTTTTTTTCTTTTTCTTGTCTAATCATCCTAGCTAATCCTGTAATACAATGTTGAATACAAGTAGTGAGAGCAGACATTCTTGTCTTTCTCCTAATTGTAGGGGAAAAACTTTCAGCATTCATTATTAAGAATGATTTTAGCTTTGAGCTTTTTAATAGATGTCCTTTATCAGGTCCCTTTCTGTTGCAAGTTTGTGATTTTTTTTTCTTAATCATGAAAAGGTTGGAGTTTGTACCTTAAACCATTTCCTTACTCTTTATTTCTTCATTTGGATTCAAATTACTCTCTAGCCTAGTTTTCACTTCAGCCTGAAGGAACCCTTTTCGTATTTCTGGTTAAGAAGATCGGCTCACGGGGCGCCTGGGTGGCGCAGTCGGTTAAGCGTCCGACTTCAGCCAGGTCACGATCTCGCGGTCCGTGAGTTCGAGCCCCGCGTCGGGCTCTGGGCTGATGGCTCGGAGCCTGGAGCCTGTTTCCAATTCTGTGTCTCCCTCTCTCTCTGCCCCTCCCCCGTTCATGCTCTGTCTCTCTCTGTCCCAAAAATAAATAAACGTTGAAAAAAAAATTAAAAAAAAAAAGAAGATCGGCTCATGACTTATATAGTTATCGCTGCCTATTTAAAATAAATTCATCTGTTGAAGAACTCAGGACAACTGTAAGAATTTCTATAGAATGGACCTTATTTTTTACTCTACTCCTGGTTCCACATGTTCTGTCATTTGTAGTTCTTTGAATACTTGGTGCAGGATCAGGCTTCATCAGACCCAAGTTCCATTCCTCTAGAACGACTCTCGAGGTGGTGTTGTGTTCTTTATCCAGGAGATACATGACATTTATGCATTTCAATCTTGGTTATTTTAGCCGTCGTTGATGCTCAATGATTAAATTCTTTAATTAGGCAGTGCATCTGGGTGGCTCAGTTGGTTAAGCATCTGGCTCTTGATTTCAACTAAGGTCATGATCTCATGACTCACTGGTTCAAGCCCTGTGTCTGGCTCTGTGCTGATGGCCCAGAGCCTGCTTCAGATTCTCTCCCTCCCTCTCTGTGTCTCTCCCTCCCCTGCTCCCTCACTAGCATGCACTCTCTCTCTCGAAAATAAATAAAAGAATTTAAAAAATAATAAGCTAATTTTGCAAATGGTGGCATTTTAATTGTTGCTTCTTTTAAAAATTAATTTGTTGGGATATTATTATAAAGAGACACTTCCTGTGATTTACTCTTTGATTACCAGCAGTACAGTTCATACAGATAAAGTAGAATAAATGCTTGCTTCTTTCCCTTTACTTAGCACTTTTCAAGAAAATAACTTGTTTTCTTACCATCCTCCAAAGATGACCAGTTAGTTTTTGTTTGGTGTTTTATTTTTGTTTATTTGATGATTTGTCGCTGTTATTTTTTTATTCCAGCACTCTTTCAGGGACTAGACATGTAAAGCTGAACAAAGTATCTGCTTTAAAAACCCTCCCAGTTTACTTCCAGATTAATCCACATTAAAAAGCTACTTAGATAAAGCATATACAAACAATGCAGTATTTTCTTTGTATGAAAATTTCTATCTTACTTCTCTCCGGGACCTAAAAGCACTGAACAATTCCAATAATCAACAGCATTTCTATGTACTAGAAATGAATGGGGTTTAGAACTAGAGGAAGAACAGAGAGTAAGCACACAAAAAAAATCTTATCTGTAAAGACATAAGATGCAAATGTTTTAAATGTTTTGAAAGAGTAGGGGCGCCTGGGTGGCTCAGTCGGTTGAGCGTCCAACTTCGCCTCAGGTCATGATTTCGCGGTCCATGAGTTCGAGCCCCACATCGGGCTCTGTGCTGACAGCTCAGAGCCTGGAGCCTGTTTCAGATTCTGTGTCTCCCTCTCTCTCTGACCCTCCCCCGTTCATGGTCTGTCTCTCTCTGTCTCAAAAATAAATAAACGTTAAAAAAAAAATAAAAAAAAAAGAGTAGAATGTGGCATAATGCTTAAACTTCATAAAGAATACCTCATCGAAACAGAATTGTGATTTGGAAGAAGCAATTTTTAAATTGGGGCTGGAAGAATGAGTAGAAGCCAGGCGAGCCGAGATGAGGGAACAAAATCCAGGCCCAGAAAGCAACATAAGTGGGAAGAACCGAGGCATGAAATAACTTGGCATAACTGGGGAAAAGACAGGAGGCTTTACCTCAGAATGCCAATTAATTTAACCTGGGAAACACCAGGTACAAGTTGAAATGCAATAGTAACATTCTTTCCTTCCAGTTTACAAAGCACGTTTTTCTGTGTACAAACATACAATGGATAATAAAAGAAAATATGACATTAACAAATTCTTTTTTTTTTAAGTTTATGTATTTAGAGAGAGCTAAAGCTTGCACCAGTGAGTGGGCATGAGTCGGGGAGGGGCAGAGAGAGAGAATCCCAAGCATTGGTAGCCCAGAGCTCATGTGGGGAACCTTGAGATCATGAACTGAGCTGAAATCAGATGCTTCACTGACTGAGCCGCCCAGGTGCCCCAACAAATTCTCAATATAATACATTTTGGTGAAACTGCTTCATCTGATGTTAGATTAATAGCAAATTTCCAATTCTCTAAGCACAAAGATACACTTGCTAGCCTATTAGAAAGTTGAAGCTTTCTCTCAGATTTTTCTCAAATATTACCAACAACTGATAGTTATGAACTAGTTCATGCATTAAAGACAGGGCATCTTCTTGGTCTTCCCAGGATGGAAAGAGGTGTTATTTTTTGTATCCAATCTCTCTGATATATCGTCTATTCTTTCCAACCATGTATTTTTTTTTACAGTCAATGAGTTTTGACAAATATATACACCCATATAATAATCAGGGTAAAAATACAGGGCATTTTTATAAAAATACAGAACATTTTTATCACCCCAAAATGTTCTTTTATATTCTTTAAAAGTCATCCCCCTCAACTCCTAGCCCCATAAAGCACCGACCTTCCTGTTGTTACTATAAGTTAACTTATATTATTCTGCATTTTATCAACAGAATCATAAAATGTGAACTGTGTGTGTACCTTTTACCCAACATAATACTTTTGAGATTGATCTATGTTATTCTGTGGATCAGTAGCCCATTCCTTTTTATTACTAAATCTATTCTGCTGCATAGATATACCATAATTTGTTCATCCACATACCAGAGGAAGGATTTTGGGAGTATTTCCAGTTTTGGTCTAATATGAACAATTATGTAGGAGACTTTGTATGGACATATGTCTTCATTTTTATTGGGTAACTCCCTAGATGTAAAACTGCTTAGGTACATAGTTAAGTGTATGTAGAAGGAACTGTCAAACTGTTTTCCAGATAAGTTATCTGATTTTATACCCCCAGAAAAAATATACAAGATTTCTAGGTTCCCCACACACTTGCAAGCACTACTGACATCTTTCTAAATGTCAGGTTTCTTAGAGAGCTTATATTAATGTGAATTTTCTTGACGACTAATGATATACTTTTTCATGTGTTCATCACTCATTTCTAACTCTTTTGTGAATTATTTGTTCAAATATTTTGTACATTTTAAATTGTTTGCTTTGTTATAGAGTTATTAGGGTTATTTATATATTTTTGATGCAAGCCTAATTATACAATATTTTTGTTGTCTTATTGAAGACTTAAAATTTTGATGAAATCTAAGTATTAGGATTCATTTGTCTGTTCCTCTTTCAAATATATTTTTAATGATGTGTACTTGCTGTTGTTCTATATAAAAATTCATTGAGCTCATGAATGCTGTGAAGATATATTCTATTTTCTTCTAGAAGTTTCATAATTTTACCTTGTAAATATTGAACTATATCCATTGTAACTTCGTGTCAAAGAACAAAGTTCTTTTTTTTATGTGGATATCCAATTGTTCTAATGCTTGTTGAAAAAATTCTCTCCCCCCTTGACTTCTCTTGGCAACTTTGTGGAAAATCAATTCTTATTATACACATAAGTCTGTTTCTAGACACTCTATTTTCTTCCATTCATCTACTTTTCTATCTTTGTATCAGCACCATACCATCTTAATTAGTGTAGTCTTATGGTAAGTCTTGAAATTAGAGTTCTCCCTCTTTGTTCTTATTTTTTTAGAAGAGATTTTGCCTTTTGAGGTTTTTTGAATATCCATATAAATTTTGGCATTTGCTCAATTTCTACTAAAAAGCCTATTGGGTGTTTGCATGGGATTGCATTAAATGTGACGATCAGTTTACAGACAACTGAGTTCTTAACAGTACTGAGCCTCTGACTCACAAGAACATTGTATTTCTCCATTTACTGTAATTTCTCTATGCAGAATTCCTTTTCTAGTTTTCAAAGTACAGATCTTTTATCAATTTTAATTTTTTTATAATAATTTTGTGTTTTCGGATGCTATAATAAACTGTATTCTTCTAATTTAAATCTCAAATTCTTAGTTGCTTATATATAGAAACACATGAGTCTACCTTGCCTGCTATCTCATTAAATTCACCTAATAGTTCTAGTGCATTTTAAATGGCTTCCTTAGGATTTTCTCTACACACAATCATGTCTTTATTTCTATCTTAATTTCCAGTTATAAAAACGATAGCCTCTTTTGCCATGAAATTTGTATTAGAATTTAAAAGTTTCTTGAGAAGCAGCAATTTGAATGTAGACAATAATCTGAGTTCCTTCTTTTTTTTTTGCTCTGTGTTCTCTTTTTTCTTGCCTTATTGCATTGGCTAAGACCACTGGTACAACAGTAAAGAGAAGTTGTAAAAGAGAAATGTTTGCTTTATTCCTGACCCTAAGGAAAATGCATTTAGTCTTTCACTGCTAAGTATGATGTTATATGCAGATTTTATTGCAGCCCTTTAGCAGCTAGAGGAAATTGTCTTTTATTACTAGTTGGCTGAGATTTTTATCATTGGTATTAACAGAATATATGTTCCTAAGGAGGGGGGGAACTCTGTTGTTAAGACGTATTACAATTTTATATACTTCTAGATTCTTTTTTCTAAATATCTGTTGAGGAATTTCATTTCTATGTACACGAGGGATGTTGGTCTTCAGCCTGATAGTGTTGTAAGTTTTTCTTGGCTGTTTTGCTATGATATGGCATCATATAATGTGTTTATAAGTAGAGGAAAATACTAAACAAGAATGGTTGTGAGTAGACCAATTAGTGTTTAGTGTGTAGGATACATTTAATATGGAAAGTCACTGGATGTGAGGAAGATAAAGCACAAAACTTATTTTAATAGTACACAAAAACAGGTTTCTTTGCTTGGAGAAACACTAAATAATGGTAGAAATAAAACGCACAGATAAATATTGATTATAGATATTTAGGGAGATGTATATTTAATTGAACCAAGAATTGCAAATAATGCTGCAAATATCAATTGTAATTGTTGTGGAATGAGTTCATCTGAAAGGCTTCTAAACAAGAGGATTTTGAGGATGAGCTCTGGAATACATAAGCTTTGCTATAGTCCTCTTAATTGTAATCCCAACTCCATTCTCTCCACTGGAAAGATGAAAATGACTTACCTCCATTGGAAAGATGAAAGTGTTCAGGTTTTTTTCCAGTCAGATTTATCATGTCTTACTTTCTAGTGATAAGACCCCAGACTCTTGCCATTCAGATTTCATAAACTAAAAGTTAAGACCAGGCTCCCTGAAAAATCCAGTTTCCCATCTGTTCAATAATACTTTGAGTTTTGTTGTTATTAAATTATCTGGGAAAATGTTTCTGGATATTTCAGAAGTATCTTATGCTCAAATGAAGGACATTATCATAATTATATTAATTCAAAATATGACCAAGTTTTACCTCTACACCCATTATTTTCAAATATTACTTCACATAGATAATTTTCCAGTAGTCAGTCCTTCAAGAGTTCCTCTGTATGTGTGTGTATGCACATGTGTGTATGTATGTGTGTGTGTGTGCGCACGTGTGTATCAGACAGGAACTGTGGTCTCATCTGTAGACTGTCCTAATGATATTTTAAAAGTTGGGGGCACCTGGGTGGCTCACTTAAGTGTCCAATTTCAGCTCAGACTATGATCTTGTGTCTTGTGGTTTGTGAGTTCCAGCCCCACATCAAGTTCTCTGCTATAAGCAGATATCTGCTTTGGATCCTCTCTCTTTCTCTCTCTTTCTGTCTCTGCCCTTTATTCACTCTCAAAAATAAAAAACATTAAAAAAATAAAAGTTGATATTTAACAGATTTTTCCTTAAAATAACATTTTACTTGATAACATTGTGTCTTGGGTTTTTCCTTTTATTTATTGAATTTCTTCCTTTAACTGGGATTCTCTATTAATTTTCTCACTACAAATGGGTTCCTTGATTTGATTCAGAAGCCCTAAATTCCCGCCTGTAATTACAGCAGGTGCCCTTTTAAGACAGGTGGATGTGTACCTTTCTGCTTCTTTAAGTCTCTTAAAATAACTTTGTATTTATTACATTCTTCTATAACTGATGTGATCATTATGAAAAAAAAATGTAAACATTGAAAATCTTCTTTTACATTTGCCATAATTCCACTGGTCAGAGGTAACAAACACGTGAGTTAAAATCAGTCATACATCAATTCATAATTTAGTTTAGCTCTCCATTATGATTTAACCTTGACATTACATTCATTTATAACTTTACCATGTCTTCCCCTCTGATGTTTCTGTCAATATTATTCCATAGTCTTCTGTTTTAATGAAGAAAATGAAGCTCTTCTGATTTACATTCAGTGAACTTAACCTGGTTTTCATGATTGGACACTTGTAAAATTTCCTTTTGTTTTTTTTTTTTTCCCTTGTGCCTTGAATAATTTTCAAATCTTGGCATCTCATCACCTTATTTTATTAAAAATTTTTTTAGTGTTTATTTTTGAGAGAGCTAGAATATGAGTGGTGGAGGGGCAGAGAGGGAAACACAGAATCCACAGGGGGCTCCAGGCTCTGAGTTGTCAGCACAGAGCCTGTTGCCAGGCTCGAACTCATGAACCATGAGATCATGACCTGAGCCAAAGTCGGACGCTTAACCGACTAAGCCACCCAGGTGCCCCGAATCCCTCTATTTTTTAAAACTCATTTTGCAAACTTTCTGAATTGTCAATCTCAGTGTGTGTGTGTGTGTGTGTGTGTGTGTGTGTAATTCAATAAATATTATTAAATTCTAACTTCCTTATGTCTATTTTTCTACCTTAAGGAATGCCTATTCTTAGCTGATTGCACAGGCACAGCCTTGATTATTGTTCATGGTCAAAGCATGTCGCCTGTTGTCTTGGTCATTGCTTACTCTGGATATAAAATCAAAGCTAGTTTCCTTCTAACTAGTTGCTAAATAGTTGGAATATCACCCTGGCTGGAATGTTTTTTCTCTCTCTCTCTCCCCCTCTTTTTCCCCTCTCTCTCTGTCTCTCTTTCCTCTACTCCCTTCTCCTTTTTGAGAATATTTTCTAGAATGCTTAGTTGTAGTCTAAACAGTTCAACCTGTGGTCCAGTTTTGCTGTTTATAGTAAATATCACATGAAGATCTGGTAATGTTTGCTGGAACAGAGACCCCTTCTTTCCTTTGTTTTCTTTGCTTTCTGGACCCGTTTCCCCTGACATTTTCCTTTAGATGTAGACTTGATGGAGGTATGAAATCAAGAAATTCCAGTGCTACAAAACAACTTTTACAGTCCCTGTGAAGTCCGATAATCTTGAGCACATTTATCCTACTGAGAAAAATAATCCCAATTGGAGATGTCCCATTAAACTAGTATCACCAAAATCTTGTCTGGATCTACTATTGCCCTGGCTGATACCTTTTACGGGTCTCATCTTGCTGTGTTTCCTCTCAAAATCTCAATTTGCCAATTCTTGTGCGTATCAAGGAAAAAGTGTTACCCCTAACTCCAATTACAAATAATACATTGCTCTACAGTTCCCTGATAATATTAGAGCGTGGATCTCTCTCTCACATCTGTCTTAAGTTTCTATAAACACTTGTTAAAGCCTTCCCATATTTTGAAATTCTCTCATTAGAGTTAAGAGACCTCTTATCGGGGGCGCCTGGGTGGCTCACTCAGTTAAGCATCTGACTCTTGATTGCAGCTCAGGTCATGGTCTCACAGTTTGTTAGATCAAGCCCCTCATTGGGTTCCATGCTGACAGTGCAGAGCCTGTTTGGGATTCTCTCTCCCTCTCTCTCTGCCCCTCCCTCACTTGCTTATACTCTCTCTCTCTTCCTCAAAATAAAATAAATAAATAAACATCAAAATAAAAAAGACCTCCTTCCAGTAGCTTCCTGGGGTTCTGGCCCTTAATGCAGAAGGTGTTGATCTGCTATTTATAACAGCCTCTCCTTCTGTTAGATTTCAGATGTATACATGAGAACGTTTTTTTGTTTTAGAAACTGTGGGACACCTCTCATGAAAGTGAGATTGAAGCCTGTGGTTTCCTAAGCAGGTCAATCCTTCCCTCCTTGCCTTCCTGAGAAAACCTACCTAGAAATCCTTTAGTTTTTAAATAATTTCATCAACTTTCTATTCCACCTAAGAAAATTTCCTATTATTTTAATACATTTTAATGAATGATCTCATGTCTTTTATTTGTTTAATAAAAAATTATCCATCTTTTATATCGGAAACAGTTCCCTTCTGGGGAGAATTAGGTTTCTAAATCCAAGAGCTGCAGTCAGAGCATATGGGAGGCAACCTTCGGTCATGTCCCAGGAGGTGACTGCAGATAAACCACATGAATTCAAGGTTGGTTTTTTCACAGACCTATTTCATGGTTCTGATCACAGTTCAAATACTGCACATCAGGAATGGATTTCAGGTGGCCTAATGAAGCTGTCTTCTAAGACCAAGTATTAGCAATGTCTAACTGACCTAGCTGGAGAAAACAACAACAACAACAACAACAACAACAACAACAACAACAACAAAAAACATGGGAAGACCCACAAAAGTTTCAACCCTTGTGCAAAAACCAAACTCATGTTGTCAACTGGATTCACTGGCAACCTGTCCTACACAGTGTAAAGGTTTACCATAATTAACAAAAGACATGAGGCAGACATGATGCATATTCCACATCACCATGTAGGAAACCCTAGACTTGAGAGATATCCTCACTCCCTTTTTCCAAGTTAGGAAATATTGTGGTTTTATAGTGGTGAGAGTTGGCCATGTGTGGAACAAGTTAGCACAGGGAGTAGCCAAGTCTGGGGGTCTGCCCAGACTTGATCTTCTTGTAGCCTTATTCTCCCTACGTGTGTACCTTCAATCTCCAGCCCAGCTGAGGCCCCTAGCTTATAGGATTACTTAGAATCAGTCTAGACAAGTATTGTTCAGAAAAATAAAATACAAGCCACACATGTAACTTTAAATTTTTTGGAGGCACACTTTAGAAAGTTACAAGAAAAATGAAACGAACTAATGTATTTATCCAAATATATCCAAAATAATTCAGCATGTAATTCAAATGAATTAGTGAGCTATTTTACATTCTTTATCTGTGTTGTCTTTGAAATCCCATATTTATTTTACACGTATGACACATCTTACTTGGATTAGCCACATTTCGAGTGCTTGATAGCCATACGTAACTTGCAGCTTACCTTATCGAACTGCACAGTCTTTGTGACATTTTTCCACTAGCACCACTGTCTGTTAAATACATATGATTTCATTACTATTAAGATGTCCCCTGAGTAAGGGTAGATGCTCTTCTCCAGAGTTGCTGGCAAGACTGATGTTTGATGAGTCTAATAATACAGACTGTATTCTCAGATTGCTTTACCAAGTCTCTAGATGGATGGCCAGCCCTGTCCAGTCTCCTGAAGGATAGCTCCCTCTAGTGTCTCTACTTGGATTAGCGAATTGTTTTCAGCGTAACATAAAGCTTCTCATGATGCCACGTCAGCATTTTTCCTTCTTCCACCAAGGATATACCATACGTAGAACACGTAAGAATGGATTTCCAAACAGCCTCATGACTTTCGGTTTGGGAAATCCAATCAGTAGACTTAGGGGAGGATTTGGGGGTTCAAGCAATCCAGCAGCCACCGCAGAGAGGACTTTGAAGGGTTTTCACCAAAGGCTTCAAATGAAGTGAAGAAATTTGTTCATAAATGCAGTGAACCGCTCTCGGACCCTGGCTAACGTGTATTTCTGAGGATACTATTTCCCTCTGTCAGTGAGCGCCATCGAGATGCTTCCTCAATTTGAATGTTTACCTGCCATCAGTCACCCAAGTCATGATGGGTGTTTCTGGTTTTGAGATTGAAGCTTTCCTGTAGTAGAAGCAATTCCTACCAATGCCCAACAGCAAGCTTACAATTATGTTTCTAAATGGCTGCATTGAGCAGCTGCATCGGACCATTTTCAAGTCTAAAATCCTTGCCTTCTCCACTGAGTAGCTATATCGATTTCTGCCAAAGGCTCTGGTCTGTGTGTGTTCTAGTTGCTTACACTTCTGCAGTCATTTGTGCAATGGGGTCGTAAGGCTCAAGAGGCAATGCCTGATTGGCAGTCCTTTATAAATCTTTTATTTGTTTGTTTCTGTCAGGGCACAATTCAATCTCCGATTTCTTTCTGGTGACTTTGTGAATAGGACTAACAATATCCCCAAATGGGAGCTATGATTTTGCCATAACTCAAATAGTTTCTCCGGTCTTGGGACTGTTTAGTGGCAGGGTCAAGATCAGATCATAAATTATTTCTCACACGATGAAGAAAGTTCTTTGTGGTTCTAGCTCTAGTTATTTTTCAAATGTTCAGAGACTAGGGTGAGTCTTGAATTTTAATGGAGTCTGTCTGCTATGCTTTCAATCTCTAAATTCCCCTGTGCTCCTTCCTCTGAGGAGGCAATTATATTTCACTAATGTTACCAACTTACTCTTTTTAAAAAATTTTTAATGTTTATTATTTATTTTTGAGAGAGAGAGAGATGGAGCATGAGTGGGGAAGGGGCCATGAGTGGGAGACACAGAACCCGAAGCAGGCTCCAGGTTCTGAGCTGTCAGCACAGAGCCTGACGCAGGGCTCGAACTCAAAAATTGTGAGACTGTGACCTGAGCTGAAATCAGATGCTTAACCAACTGAGACACCCAGATGCCCGCCACCTTAGTCTTAATGGTTATGAAGACCATGTGAAGGATGGTGACTGGTGAACACATGAACACAAATTATACTTGACTAGCTTCTGAAATAAAAATAGAAGAGCAAACATGAACTAAATCGATATTACATACTAGTCTCCTTTGGCCCATTGCCTTTTGGTGCAAAGTTTTGTGTTTCTGTTTTTTTGAAATCATATCTACAGTGCATCTGAAGCAACTGGTAGACCTACCTAGATGAATTCCCAATCGTCCACTATCAGTATCTGCAAATCATCTGCTTTGCCTTTTGGCTTGAAAGGGCTGTTAAAAAGAGAATTAATGGAGATCAATATGCCTGCTCCAACCATTAATGCTAACTAAAGCATTAATCTCCTCTTGCACTCCTGGAATTCTATATTGTTTAATATTTTCTACAGAGGAGGGCTTGGGAATTGAAAAGATTCTCATTTAGTATTTCAGTTGAGACCAGGCTGAAGGCAGACATGGAAGACAATTTAATAATGGGGGAGACATCGTCCTCCATGTACACATGGCACCCATCCCAATTATGCATTTTAATAAAGGTGATGCAACCAGCAAAAACCTTCTCTCATCAAGTTTTCCAAATTAGAGTTTAACCTTTATCTGGTATTATCTATCATGGCATGTTGATAGTTTCACCTTAAAGTCCTCTTGGGTGTCCCATCCACCCCCCATGGGGATTATGATACACTGGGTCCCAAGGGCAATCATTCTAAATATTTTAGTTATTTACCAGAGGCCACTCCACCCACATAATTTCTAGTTCCTTCAATTGCCCTCCTGAGAGTTGGGTGAGCAAATCCCAAATCCTCAGTTTGCTTTAAAAATGTTATCGTTTTAACTAGGTAATAAATTCTGTCCTTCTTTAGGTATTTTCCATTCCAAATCATGGATTTGTATAATTGGATTTATGCTTATCCATATTAGGTGATATGCAGTGAATGTGAAGGTGCTGTGAAGGTTTGGGGTGTCATAGGTAGAGCTAAAGTTGGTTTTGCATCTTTGAGGCCACAAGATTTTGCCACCAACACCCTACTGAGGATCTTTGCCATTGCTTCCTTTATCATCCTGCCTTTAAAAAAATTTTTTTTTAAATCTTTATTTATTTTTGAGAGAGAGAGAGAGTGTGAGCAGGGGAGGAATGGAGAGGGAGACACCGAATCCGAAATAGGCTCCAGGCTCCAAGCTGTCAGCAGAGAGCCTGACGTGGGGCTCGCACTCACGAACCATGAGATCATGACCTGAGGTGAAGTCGGACGCCCAACTGACTGAGCCACCCAGGCGCCCCATATCATCCTGCCTTTTCAACAGAAATAAGCAACTCCATCCAGCATACTACACCCATTATTACTTTTTTCTTCTTTCTTTATAATTTTCCCCTTAGTCTAAACTTTCTTTTGAGGCACGTGGGCATCTTGACCACCATTGGGTCCCCTGTATAGTACCTGAGCTTTGCTGTCTTTGAGTCTTTTCTTGACCTGTAGATTGCAATATTACATGAGGGGCCCAAATGTGGGGAGCACCTCACACCACAGTATCTATCATGGTTTGGGTCAGCAGTATGAAACAAGACGTATCCATTTTCTTGCTTGTGGTGATGGTTTCCCAAGTGTATATGTGGGCCAAAAGTCTGAATGTGCGTGGTTTGCTGTGTGCCAATTATATCTCAAAGCTATTACGGAGATGAGTTGCTCCAATGGTCATTTAACTCCTGTAAAGTTGCATTTACCTTTATCATTCCTACTGCTTCTGAAAGATGGTTTCATTTTGCCCAGCACCGGCCTGATGCATAGTTATCGATGGGTATGAGACCAGAGCTATAACATGTATAGTCTCTGGGAGGCTCCAAACCTGCAGATACAGTTTCCCGAGTGTCTCTTCCCATGCCAGGCATATCTTGGCTTTGGAACTTGTCAAGAATATATGACAAGCTAGCCAGGGAAGCTGATGAGTTCCAGAGTCTCACTAGGCACCTGGCCTTGTTCTGGCTCTGTGTGTAGCCTCCATGCTTCAGCAGGGCTTCAGCCTGTGATTTGCAAGATAATTCAACACAAACAATTTAGATGGACCAGGATGTAATGCTAAAATCATTTCTAAATTAGTAATCAGCGCATAGCAAACCCTTTCAGGACCCTCATTTATCTTTTAGCTAGCATATTCGATCCGTCGATATTTGCAAAGAATTCTGGTCAGGGTCAAACTTCTTCAGGGATCCCCGAGGAGGGAGGAATAAATTACAGGCCCATGGTTACCCTTTCATATAATAGCTAAAAGGCCATTATGTGGAAAGATTCTCCCTGAAATCTAATTCTTGCCTCAGCCAGGTCAATTTAGGAAGACTGGCCTGCCAGCAGCTAGCTCTCAAATGCTGCCCAAACAGAAAAAAGCTTGTGGTTTTGAGTAAGGTCCAGACTGTGCTTGCTGCCTCTATAGAAACAGATGTTATTCTGTGTGAGAACCACAATTTGCCCATGGACATAACCTAATGGTAGACAGGGAAATCTTCAACATTTATCTTTCTATGTTGATGCTGCAATAGGTAGCTTCGAAGGTGACCCCTGATGGTCCCTGCTTCTGAGTACAAGTCTTTGTAGTCCCCTCCCTCTGTGTGTGGGCTGGCCTAGAAATTTGTTTCTAGCCAAAAGAATATAGCAAAGGTGAGGGGGTTATCCCTTCTGTGATTAAGTTACATAATAACGTTAACTTTCATCTTATTAGTAATGCTTGCTTACTCTGGAAGTAAGTTGCCATGTTGGGGAGGCCCACAGGCCAAGGGCAACTTCTAGCTCGCAGCCATCTAGGAACTGAGACCTTCATCCCAACAGCCCAAGGGAAACAATCCCGCCAATGACCAAAAAAATGAGCTCAGAGGCCACTTCTTTCGCAGTCAAGACTTCAGATGAGACCACAACCCTGGCTGACAATGGGGTTGCCAAGTTTGGGAGAAAGCCTAAAGCAGAGGACCCAGTTGAGCTGTGCTCACATTCCTGAGTTATAAGAGAATAAATGTGTGTTTGTTTGGCCATTAAAACCACAGCAGGTGGTTATGGAGCAATAAATAATGAATAGAGGCACAGTCTTAAAAGTATAAAGGTATAGTGCATGCTTTCTGACTTTTTCCTTCTGCTCATTGTATGGTTACTTTCCATTCAGCTTTGAAGATGAGCTCATTCACTGAGCAGATCATGACTTGAGGTAAATAGTATGAAAAATAAAACTGCTTCATAGGTCAAGAAGAAAAGGGAACTGCCTCACAGGTCAAGAAGGAAATAGTTAAGAGAGATTGTGCAAGAACACAAAGAGTGAAAGGGCACCTGGGTGGCTCAGTCAGTTAAGCATCCAACTCTTGGTTTCAGCTCAGGTCATGATCTCTCAGTTCTTGAGACTGAGCCCTGCATTGGGCTCCATGCTGGCAGTGTGAAGCCTGCTTGGGATTCTTTCTCTTTCCCCATCACTCCCATCCCCAAAATAAACAAACTTAAAAAAAAAAGAACACAAAGGGTAGAGACTATTACTGAAGTTGGTCCCAAATAATTAAGCCATCAAATATGATCTGGCTTTGCCATTAATCCTTCCAAACCTTTGGTAGGGACCAAAGTGTAGCAGGATCTTCCCAGGAATGGCTTTAGGCTGGGAGTCTGGAGAGAGGACCTACTATAACAAAAACAGGGAATGGCGTTTCACAGTGGTGTAATGTATGTGAAAAAACCAAGAGGGAAGGAAGGAACAGTCTTGGGTATAAGTACAGTTTAAACCGAATCCTAATGGGAACTTGTGCCCATTGAAATAACGTAAGGTTTGTAATTAAAAGCACAGATTCCATTGGCTTGGCAACTGAAAAATACCAGATGTTGCATTGTGAGCAGTAGGTGATCAATTTAGGCCAGAAAAATGTCCATTTGTTTCCAGAAGTGAGCAAAACAATATCCCTAAAGTGAATTTAAAAAATGTATGTCCAAGAGACAAAGATATCTGGGAAAAACATAACTATATTTTGGCATACTGTATACTTCTACAGTTAATTTTTTATCAGTTTTATAAGGGCTAACACAATGGTAGTCTCTTAGAAAATGCATAAATCAACAGAAGCAAAAACATCAATTTTTCAACTTACCATCCTCATTATTAAGTATATAGAGAAAGAGACCATTAAATTCACCTCTCAACAATGGATGTGTCTATATCCAAACTTTCATGAAGTTCCTTGAACTTTTAAAATTTAAAGATATTAAAATTGGCCCTGACTGTAACTTTAAATATGAATATTTTTCTTTATATTCCTTTGTAAAATTTTGGGGAGAATGTCAAGTTAGCATGGGAATCCTATCTTCCCTCTTATTTCTTCCTGCATCCTGATGAGTATTAGCAAAATAAGTTCCGAATATGGTAAGAATATAGGTAAACTGACATCAAAGCTAAATAGGAAGTACAATAACAATTTTGAGGGTTTTCTGCTAGATGTAATAGAGCTAGGGTCATTTTAAAGAATATAAGGGTAACCTAGCAACTCTCTCTTTTCTGACGAAGCCATGTCATGTCATTTCTGTTGGATGTAACTAGAGTGTTCTCTAAGATGTTTTAACGAGCAAAAAAAAATTCATAGCCTAGGGGTTAGGGGAGACTGAGCCAAATAATAAATACGCCATTTGCTAATCGATCATTGAATATCAAATTCTTGGGAACCCCTGAAAAAGTCCCAGGAAAATAGTAGATCCTCAAGATATATGTCGGATCACTGAAGCTACATCTGTCTAATTGGGATCAAACAGCCATGGCAGAAACAGCAGGACGCCTCCCTGCCATTGTGCTGTTCACTGGTGAGGCTGCCGGAGGTGGCCAAGTAGACAAATCATTGTTAAGAACTGTCATTGCACTAGGAACTTCTCATTCACAGAACTTGATGGAAGTGAAATTTCACCATCGTTTGTGGGATTACCTGTGCATTGTTTATCAGACTGTGCTTTGTGTTTCACATGGGATCTGTTTCATGGCTAGAGCTTGAAACTAACTAACTGAACCCCATCCAGCAAAGGCACTCATTCAGTTTCCTAGACAGAACTTGCTTCATGCTTGCGTTAGTCTATGACTAAGTGAACTTAATCTTAGAAAAGAAAAAAAAAAGAAAATTTAACAAATCAAAATTCTTTCTTAAGGCCAACTTCCTCTGGTAGTAAGTTGACCTTTTGGACTCGTTAAAATAACCTTCATATTTTTAAATGACAGTGGGAGGCAGAGTAAGAGGGGTGTGTGTGTGCACGCACCCATGTTGGCATGCTTAGCTTCTCTGGCTTTGATATGCAATAAAACGTAGTGGGAGTATGTGGATATTATGCTTATATGCACACGAGCATGCATGTAATGTGTGTGTGTGTGTGTGTGTGTGTGCGCACTTTGTAAGGAATTTTTAAAATCCAGAAGTCCAAGAGCTACAGGCCTAGGATAGGATATACTTTTCATACATTAATCTTGGTTATACTAGGATATTTATTTTCAGACTTTGTTATTTTTTGGGTCCTTAATCAGAGATTCATGGTCTTTGTATATCTGCTCTAAACTTTTCCCAGGCTATATTTATGACAGAGTTCTGAGGTTTGAGTCTACGGCGGGGGGTGCGGGTGGGGCGCACGCACACATGTGTGTTGAACACCACGAGGCTCTGCCCACCAGTCTTCCATGGGTAGGTAGGAAGCTAATTTATACATGGCCCGTGGCTTTATCAACATCTTCTGACAAAGAATGAAATTCCACTGTGGCTAGCTGGTATACTTAGAAAGGGTAAAATAGAACACCTGCACCCCAGTCATTATCCATAAATACAACTTGGGTCCTTGAAATTTACAAAGATTGTAGTTGAGACCGGAACTGTTTTAATCTGTCCATTTCTCTGGGTGCTCTAAACTCTATCCTTATATTGATCCAGAGGAGGATTGAACCAAGAACCCAGCCTAATGACACCATCATGGGGCACTTTTCCTCAACTATAGTTTTCCATCACTGTCATTATAATTTTGAGGGATGTTTTAATATATAAGGTGAAACCTATGTGATTTAGTATAAAATATTGAAAACAATCTGCACTTTACACAGGGTCTCTGATGCTAATGGGGAAAGGTTTTCTCAGCAGAAGTGAGGATAATTGTGTTTTCTTCGAGCACTGACTTTAATAGCATTTTTAGGACGTAGCCAAGCAGTTGGGTAAATGTGCTCCCCTCACTAGACTGATTGATGGAGAAAAGGAAGTCAATTCAACTGTCCCTTCTAGCAACTTTATGCGAACCAGATTTCATCTTGTATTATGTATCTTTGTTTTACCTTTACGTGAGTTTCCCCATTTAAGTGTTTTATTATTTTGATTTCATTATAGTCTCTATATTTTGAAAGTTGCCATAAACCTAGTTTTTGAAATTTTTATAGTTTTATTTATTTTTGAGAGTGAGAAAGGCAGAGAGAGAGAGAGCGAGCGAGAACTAGAGCGAGCAGGGGAGGGGCAGAGAGAGAGGGAGACAGAGAATCCGAAGCAGGCTCTAGGCTCTGAGCTGTCAGCACAGACTCCGACAGAGGGCTTGAACCCACGAACCATGAGATCATGACCTGAGCCCAAGTCCAACACTTAACTGACTGAACCACCCAGGCACCCTGCCATAAACCTATTTTTTGAAGAAACTAGGATAACTAAGTTTTAAAACATCAGAAAAAAGTATATGAGAAAATAAATTGTGTCCAATGCTTTTTAAAATATGTACATTTAGGGGCGCCTGGGTGGCGCAGTCGGTTAAGCGTCCGACTTCAGCCAGGTCACGATCTCGCGGTCCGGGAGTTCGAGCCCCGCGTCAGGCTCTGGGCTGATGGCTCAGAGCCTGGAGCCTGTTTCCGATTCTGTGTCTCCCTCTCTCTCTGCCCCTCCCCCGTTCATGCTCTGACTCTCTCTGTCCCAAAAATAAATAAACGTTGAAAAAAAAAATTAAAAAAAAATAAAAAAATAAAAAAATAAAATATGTACATTTAGAATAGAACTATGGATTTAGTTTTAGAAACATATATTATATATTAAATATAAATAAATACGCACATTTAAAATATATCCCTATATTTAAGATCTGTATTTTCCAGCATTGGGCACAACTGTTAAAATAGTTATGAGGTGGTCATAGAGACAAAATTATAAAGAGTTAGGAATATGAAGAGGTTGCTATTTTAAATAAAGTCAAACAAAGCATCATTTCATTAGAAGAACAGGTAAACTTTGAGACAGAGAAAAACAAATACGGTATTTACACGTCTCCCTTCTCCTGTGCTTTTCTGTTAACTCTGAATACACCAAGGATAAATATTATTGAAGATAATTACTTGCCTTGGGAAATATCATGGGTGTTCTTCCCCCTCAAACACAAACAATAGCCTGTTCTATTCCATCACACAATTTCTAAAATCAATCCTGTGAGGAGACAGCACAGTCTTCAGCAATGTTTAGGATGTAGGACACTGACTTAAATTAAGCCTCATGATGCCTGAAACAATGACTCCTGGGAGTGAAAAACTTAGAAGGTCAATAATCCTCTACATACTCACAAAATAGAGAACTTGCTCCTAAAAAGAGGACTCATCTCCTCAACAACCAGGAAAAACTAGAGCAGATTTTTAAAATAAATATTTTCTTGTACGTAGGGTTGTTTCTGTGACAACTCCCATTACGCTTCAGAGGGAGACAGTCCTGAAATGCAAAATGTTTTAAGTAGAGCTGCTACATTGTCTTTTGGAAAAAAACCCGACACAAACCAAACCCTTGGAAGTACGATAATGCAAAGGTAAATTATTTTTTTCCCCATGATGCTGCGGAATTACCTTTGCACTTTTGAAGAGAGGTCATATATATACATGGATGGACCTATGGTTTGCCTTTTCTCAAGTGGGGGACATCGGCAGTCAAGTGGCTGGAGTTATTGGCATGATCTGTAGGTTTGAGACTTTGGATAGCGTTAGGGATAACGAATATAGTAATATGCTCTACATATACATACATATGTATATATGCATGTCTTCAGAGTGTACGAAATTGTACTTTTTATTTTTTTATTTTTTATTTTATTTTTTTGTACTTTTTATTTTTTTATGTTTATTTTTTAGAGAGATTGACAGAGTGCGAGCATGGGAGGGGGAAAGATAGATGGAGACACAGAATCTGAAGCAGGCTCCAGGCTCTGAGCTGTCAGCATGCATTCACGAACCTGTGAGATCATGACCTGAGCCCGAGTCCGATGCTTAACCGACTGAGCCACCCAGGTGCCCCCAGAGTGTATGAAATTGTAAAAACACTTGGAAAATCAACACTGCAAAATTCTTGATACTTTAGATATTTGTTTCTTCCTACCCTAAAATACAGATTTCTTCCAGTAATTAAAGAGTGCAAATCATTAGTAAGTTCAATTACATTTGAATCAAGAATTTCTCTTCATCACAGGTAATACTAGAATTGTATTTTCAAAAACTAGGCAAAATCTAGTGTTTGTATGGGTGGGAGACAACAGAAGCTCTTGTCCACTGCTTAGGGGAGTGTTTTATTCACACAACCATTTTGGAAAAGAGTTTGACACTGAGATGAGAGACAATCGTTCAGATTATATTTGGCGAAATATAGCTGAAAGATCAAGAAATAAGATTTTTCAGTTCATTAATTAGTTTTTGCAAAATAGCTTTAATTGTACAAACACATAGAGAGACTGATGAGATCATCTGGGTTGTCCTTCATGCCAGGATTCACGGCAAACTGTCCTACAGCTTCGACATTTGGGATAGTATGCTCGTCTTTGGGATACAGAGCTTTAGATAAAAGAGGGAAGGATTAGAGAATAGAGCTAAATATCAACCATTCTCAGTAAAGAACAGTCTTTTATAATGTAGAAAAGAGATCTTTGACTGACAGCAAAAAGAAATTAAGCAAAAAAGAAACGTATTTTGAGCTCAGAATTTCCCAATATCAGAAGTCCAAGCTGCAAGACTGAGATGTTTAAAAGCTAAATTGTGTGGCTAACCTTTTAATGTAATCCCTGAATTTCATGAGAAAAAGAAAGCTTTTGAGAGCAAAAAGACGTGAAACTGAAATTATGATTTAAAATAAAACAAGAATGACTTCTTTCCCGATGTTTCTTTGACAAATGGTGCTAGGAAAACTGGATATCCATATGGAAAATAATGAAATATTTGAGCCTTCTTTTATACTATATAGGAAAATCAGCTTAAAACAGATTAAAGATTCAAACAAAGACCTGAAACTATGAGACTCCTACAAGAAAACAGGGGAAAAGCTACATGACCTTGGTGTTGGCAATGGTTTCTTGGACAGGACACCAAAAACACAAGCAACTAAAGGACCAATAAACTAGTGGGACTACATCAAACTAGAAAGCTTCTGCACAGCAATCATCCATGAAAAAACAATCCATGGAATGGGAGAAAATACTGGCCAATACTATATCCGACAGGGGTTAAGCTCTAAAACATAGAAAGCACTTGTACTAGTCAATAGCAAAATAAATAAATAATCCTAAATAACCCAATTAAAAAATGGACCAAAGATTTGAATAGATGTTTCTCCAAAGCATAGATACAGATGGCCAACAGACACCTGGAAAAGATGCTCAACCTCACTCGTTGTCAGGAAAATCCAAATCAAAACCACAATGTGATATCGCCTCACTCCAGTTGGATGGCTATTAACAAAAAAGAAAATAAATGTTGGTGAGGATGTGGAGAAAAGGGAACCCTTGTGCATTACTGATAGGAATGAGAAATGGTCCTGCCATTGTGGAATGCAGACAGTATGGAAGTTCCTCAAAAATTAAAAATAGAACTACCATATGATCCAGCAACACCACTTCTGATTGTTTATCCAAAACAATTAAAATTAGATCTTGGGGCACCTTGGTAACTCAGTCAGTTGGGTGTCTGACTCTTGGTTTCGGTTCAGGTCATGATCTCATGGTTCTTGAGTTCTAGCCCCTCACTGGACTCCATGCTGCTGGTGTGGATCCTGACTGGGATTTTCTCTCTCTCGCTCTCTCTCTCTCTGCCCCTTCCCACATTCTCTCTCTCAAAATAAATAAACATTAAAAAAATTAGATCTTGAAGAAATACTTCCACACCCATGTTAACTATATCATTATTCACAGTATCCAAGATATACAACCTAAGTACCCATCAGCCGATGAATGGATAAAGAAAATGTGGTGAATACATACAATGGAATAATATTCAACCTTAAAAAGGAGGAAGTCCTGCCATAAGCAACAACATGAATGAACCCGGAAAACATGATGCTAGGTGAAATAGGCCAGACATAGAAGGACAAATACTGTAATATTATAGGAGGCATCTAAAATAGTCAAGCGCATAAAAACCCTAGAATGGTGGTTGCCAGGAGCCGGGGGTGGGGGTGGGGGGAAGAAATGGGGAGTTGCTCTTCAAAAGGCATAAAATTTCAGTCCTAGGAGTAAGTCCTAGAGATCTGCTGTACAACATCATGCCTATAGTTAACAATACTGAACTGTGCACTTAATAAAGAAAACATTTCTAGTGACGAATTATAAAATAGTTTCTATACAAACGAAAATTCTGACATAGATTTTGAGGAAGAACTTGTTTTGTTTGGAATAAATGAGAAATTATGCCATATCTCCAAAAGTGAGTTAAAAATGAATTATTGATAATGAGAGTTCATACCACATGCTATTAGCTGGACATATGATAGCTACTCACTTGGAAAACAATGTGAAAAAGAAAAGGAATATCAGAAGGAAATATTACTCTGACCTATTAATTGCTTTTCAGTGAAATAAACTGATGTTTTATCTCACTTTTAAAGAAAGTAAAGGACAGGGCAGCGGCGGGGTAGGGGCTGGGGGTACCTGGGTGGCTCAGTTGGTTAAGCGTCTGACTTTGGCCCAGGTCATGATCTCGCGGTCTGTGAGTTTGAGCCCTGTGTTGGCCTCTGTGCTGACAGCTCAGAGCCTGGATCCTGCTTCGGATTCTGTGTCTCCTACTCTCAGCCCCTCCCCCACTCACGCTCTGTCTCACTCTCAAAAATGAATAAATGTTTAAAAAATTAAAGCTAAGGATACATGGGTGAAATCACATCAAGGAAGAAATTTCTTCAGACCTGAACTATTTTTAGAAGATCATTTAATCAATGTGATTTCTTAGACTTAATTTTTAAAAAAATTTTAATGGTTATTTTGAGAGAGAGAGAGTGTGTGTGAGTGAGTGAGTGGGGGAGGGGACAGAGAGAGAGGGAGAAAGAGGATCCTAAGGAGGCTCCATGCTGTCAGCACAGAGCCCAATGTGGAGCTCAAACTCACAAACCATGAGATCATGACCCGAGCCCAGATCAAGTGTTGGAAGCTTAACCAACTGAGCCACCCAGGCGCCCCCCGAGACTTGATTTAATTGGCATTCAGTGATACAGACAATCCCCTGAATAAGCCAGGTGACTAACCTGCCGGAGGAAGAGTTATTTTAGGAAGGGAGGGTATAACATCCCTTTCTCATGGTGGCACTCATGACTCAGACTTCTGTTGGTGCTGGTTTGTGCCCGTGCATCCCTGGGGATAAGAGCTTGAAGAACTCCTCCACTCACATATAGCGCTAGCACATGGAATGATTTGAGTAATCAACTCGGAGGAGTGAAGAGATAGGGAAGTTATCTCGGGTGGTGGTTAGTCTCCAAAGATAGCTACCTGCCATTACTTTCCTCCTGTTTCCACATACCGCTTGCTTTGTACAATAGATGGCATACAGTTGGTCCCGTGTCCAGCCCTCTCGCATCTGGGCTGTCCTAAGTGACTGGCTTGACCACTCAAATGCAACGGAGTTGATGTTCTGGGATTTGGGAGGCCGGTGACAAGAAGCTGGAGGATTCCTTCTTATTCTGGCTCTGGGGAAAACCAGGCCGTGTAAGGATTCTTGGCCACTCCCCAGATGTTCCCCTCGTCCTCAGCTGAGATACCGGACACGTGAGCTTCCGGTTCCAACGACCATTTGATGGCAACTGTCTGTGAGGCCCCAAGGGTGAACTGTCTCGTTGAGCCCGATCAATGCACATGACTATGACAAGTGATAAAGTACTGGGTTAAACCCCCCTATGTGGGGGTGGTAGGTTACGTAGCAGTGTATAACCAAACATCTTGAGTTCAAATGAGAATATTTAGCATTTTATTCCATCCGCTCAGCATTTAAAAAAATCTCCCAAAGTATCTTCTTGGCATGTTTCTTGTTGTTGTTCATCTAATTAGCACCCTGTTAAATGATATGCCAAGAGCATCTTTACTTCAGGCTACATTTCTTGTGTAGGTGTATGTTTTCGGCACGGCTGTCAACTCAATGATGCTGCAAAAGCCTCTAAATTCCTTCAAGACTGCGCCACACATTATTTCCTGGCATGCTTTGATTATATCCCCTCTGCTGTCTGTCCCTGAACTATTTATAGTAAAAATTGATGTACTGAAGGAAGCCAAAAAAAAAAAAAAGAGCCTACAAATAATATCAAAGCAAAATATGAATTTCTCTCTCTCCTCGTCATATTAGCCATTAATAACACAATCTGTTGATTCTCTCCTAAGATCAATTTCCTCAAAATATACTACAGTTTCTCCTGTAAAAGACTGAAATATTGGCTTCAATTTGCATTTTTCCCGATTACCAGTGAGGTTGAACATTTTCTGGCTACGTGTTTATTGCTTTTCAGGTGAATTGCTCATACATATTTTGTGCATTACTGATTTTTAGGATTTCTTTATACTGGCTGCTTGCATAAGCTATAAAGACACTCCTTGTCTGTGTCTTACATTTTGAATCTGTTTATACTTATTTTATTGTCGCAGGATTTCCTTTATGATTGTGCTGCTTTAAGAAAATCTTCTTTACTTTAATATCCTAAGGATAATTATCTATATATTTTCTAGACATTTTAGATGAGCTTTACTCGTTGAGGTGGTTAGAATATTTGGGCTGGACTCTGGCATGTAGTATGAACAAGGAATATATATTTTTCCCTATGGTTGTTAACTTTTCCCATTAGCATTTAATAAGAGAACCATCATTTCTAGTGACTGGTAATAATGTCTCTTTTAGAAACCAGGTCTCCACACACACCTGGGTATGACTCTGAGGTCAGCGTTCTCTTATTTTTGTCTCTCATCTATTAATACCATGGTCCTTTAAAAGGTTATATTTTAAGACTGTTTATAGTCACCTCACAGCATGTTTTGCTATTACGAATGGAAGTCTTTGGTGTTTTATATTTTGATTTTGATTAATGAATCATTATTAATTTTCACATTCATCCATCAAAGGAAATAGTGCATCTCGCCAAAGGTGGTGATGCCAATGCTGGGCTGATTTTGAACCCTGGCATTACCACTTGGTAGCTGAGTCACTTACAATTCTGCTAATTTTTGCTTTATGCAGTCTGGGGCTAAGTTAATAAAAGCACTAATATTTACGGCTATACTACTAAATGACTTGGAAATCCCCAATAGGGGGGCGCCTGGGTGGTTCGGTCGGTTAAGCACCCGACTCTTGGATTCAGCTCAGGTCACTATCTCACAGAGCCTGCTTGGGATTCTCTCTCTTCCTCTCTGCCTGCCTCTTACCTACTTTCTCTTTCCAAATAAATATACATAAACTTAAAAAAAAGTAAAATCCCTTTTAAGTACGTTATTTGCTAATCTTCTGTGTGGCAGGCATTGCAAACTTGAGCGAGCAAGTATTTCCATTAAAAGAAAGTGCTATGATTAATCCTGATAGGTGAGAGCGAATTTTGCTAAATGGCATAGGTATTATTATATTGTGATTGCTACAGCAGAGGGATCAGGAAAAATAGTATATTTAGACTGAAAGTGAAATATATTTTTCCACTGTACTGTGTCACTTAAGTTTCCCTCCACTTCCAGCATGTTAATGTAACATTTTCTTGTGCCGTGTACCTCTGCACATACTTTTGCCTGATGCTCTGTTTTTGTACAAAAAGAATGGTTTCCCAATTTAACCATTACTTCTGAAATCCTGAGGACTTTTTACGGGGATAAATAATCCCCCCACAAAGGTATAAATCCCCCATTCACACTGGTTCTCACGTGTAAGGATCGCATTTCCAAAAACCCATGAGACTGACTGGCATCACGTGACTTGTGAGACCAGGGAAGCAGAAGTGACCTGTGCTTCTGGTACAGAGAATTTCATGTTAGTTTGAAACCCTCCACAGGCTTTTTTCCCTTTGCTAATAGTTAAAACTATGGCGGCCCCAAGTGGCCTTGTGTCCCTGATGATCAATGTGCAGAGTCACCTGCTGCTTGGATTGGGGAAAAATATAACTAAGCCGCTGTGATTTGGGGTTCTTTCTTTGCACACCTGGCCTATTCTGAGTAGGAGGAGCTACCTTCATGGAAACTAACATGTGACATCAACAGCAACGATAGTTAAGAGGCAAACTGATATCTAAGAAGACTATACTAATGGCCGTTCGTCAATTATTTGATAAAATTTTTGATGAAATTGAGTGTGGTCTGAAATAATTTGGGAAGTAAAAGAGCGTAGAGCCCAGTACGGACATGTAGAGCTGAAAGAGGAAAGTGCTTTTTATCATCAAGAGGTAAAAGATAAAATTCACAAGGTTTTTGTTCAAGAAAGGATGATAGAGCTTATATGGCAAGGATCAAATCAAGGGTATAGTTTTCTCCATTGTTAGAACTTCTAAGTGCATTAAAAAGACACCTGGTAGATGTTTTTTTAGATTGAGAGACAGAATGTGTGTACGATCCAATGTATCTTTTGACAAGTTCCTTTGATAAGGTCATGCTTTTTAGTTATTTCCTGTAGGTCGCAAAGTAGTGTGGTCATATCTACAGCATATTCTTTTAACAAAGTTTCTCTGATTGAGTAGATTCTAAAGAAACCTCCAATGATTTTTTGCATGCTTAATTTATTGGGTCTTCTTACTCCTAAACAACTTGTCGTTCTTTGTGTAAATATTTGTTAATTTTTCCCTTCCAAACTGGTGTGATTCCTTCTGGCAACAAATTGATTTCATCTAGTAATTACCCAGACTTTCTTATAATAGGAGATGCTGCCTTTTCAGAGATATTTGCATCATCTTAATAACAAAATCCATACTTAAGCAAATATTTTGCTATATCTTAGGCCTAGGGGTTTCTCATGTTGGATATTGCAATCTTCTAAAGTACCCTGGGTGCATGTAGTTTTGTTTTTTAATAATTTCATTTTGGCTTGTTCATTGCTGGTGTATAGAAGTTAAAATTGATTTTTAAAATATTCTAGTGTCCCATTACCTTGTTGAATTAGTTTGGTTAAAAGTGTTTTTAGTGATTCCTTAGAACTTTATACATAAAAGATCATGCCATCTTTGAATAGAGCTATCTTTCTTTCTTACAATCTGTATGAATTTTGTAACTTTCTGTTGTCTAATTTTCCTGAATAGGTCCTCTAGCTCAAAATTGAGACATCTTCTAGAGCAGTTTTAGGTTCACAACAAAATGAGAGTAAGGTACAGCCATTTCCCATATACCTGCTCCTATACACACACGGCCTCCCCATTATCAGTGTCTCCCACCAGAGCCGTAAGTTTATGACAACTGATGAACCTACAGTGACACACTACAACCACCTGAAGTCCATAGTTGAAGTTAGAGTTCCCTCTTGGTGTTGTACACTCTCTGGATTTGGAAAAATGTACAGTGACATGTATCCATTGTTATAATGTCATTTAGAATATTTTCACTGACCCAAAACTCCTCTATGCTCGGTATGTTCATCCTTGCTTCCCCCAAATCCTGGAAACCACTGATCTTTTTAATGCCTCCAGAGGTGTGTCTTGTCTAGAATGTCATATAGTTGAAATCGTCCAGTGCACAGCCTTTGTAGATTGATCTCTTTCACTTAGTAGTATGCCCTTAGGTTCTTCCCTATCTTTCAATGACTTGATAGTGCATTTCTTTTTTTTTTTTCAACGTTTATTTATTTTTGGGACAGAGAGAGACAGAGCATGAATGGGGGAGGGGCAGAGAGAGAGGGAGACACAGAATCGGAAACAGGCTCCAGGCTCTGAGCCATCAGCCCAGAGCCTGACGCGGGGCTCGAACTCCCGGACCGCGAGATCGTGACCTGGCTGAAGTCGGACGCTTAACCGACTACGCCACCCAGGCGCCCCTGATAGTGCATTTCTTTTTAGCACTGAACAATATTCCATTGTCTGGCTGGACTTCAGTTTATCCACACCCACTGAAGGACATCTTGGTGGTTATGGAGAGTGTTGCTTTCAACATCCGTGTGCAGCTTCTTGTGTGGACAGAGTCTTCAACTCCTTTGAGGAAACAGCGAGGAGCAGGATTGCTGGAACATACTGTAAGAATATGTTTAGTCTTGTAAGAAGTTGCCCAACTCTCTCCCAAACCGTCTACACCATTTTTCATGCTCGTCAGCAGTGAACGAGAGTTCCTGTTGCTCCACATCCTCATCAGCATTTGGTGTTGTCGGTGTTGTGTATTTGGTGCATTCTGATAGGTTTTTGGCCTTTCCCTGGGATGTGGGAACATGTGATGAGGAACATCTTTTCATATGTTGACTTGACATGTGCATATCTTTGGTGAAATGTCTGCTGCTGTCTTTGTCCTATTTTTTAATCAGGTTGTTTTCTTATTGTTGAGTTGTAAAAGTTCTTTGTATATTTCAGATAACAGTCCTTTATCAGATGTGTCTTTTGCAAACATTTTCTCCCTGCATTGGGCTTCTCATTTTCTTGAAATTATCTTTCCTCTAGTGAGTTGTGGTTTTTTTTAAATTTTTTAAAAAATGTTTGTTTTTGATAGAGAATGGGCAGAGGAGGGGCAGAGAGAGAGAGAGAGAGAGGGAGACCCAGAATCTGAAGCAGGCTTCAGGCTCTGACCTGTCAGCACAGAGCCCAATGCAGGGCTCAAACTCACAAACTGTGAGTTCATGATCTGAGCCGAAGTTGGACACTTAACTAAGTGCCCCTCCTCTAGTGAGCCTTTGTAAGTTTGTTTATTCTGAAAGAGAGCGAGTGGGGTAGGGGCAGAGAGGGAGAGAGATTATCCCAAGCAGGCTCTGTGCTGTCGGCTGTCCGAGCTTAATGCAGGGCTCAATCCCATGAACCACAAAATCATGACCTGAGATGAAATCAAGAGTCAGACATTTAACCCACTGAGCCACCCCAGTGCCCATCCTTTAGTGAGTTGTTGTGTTATACTTTTCAACTCCAGACTTTCCATTTATTTCTCTTTCATAAGTTCTGTCTTCTTGAGACATTGTCATATCTTCCTTTAATTCTTTAAACATGACTTTTGTCCTTTTAACATCTTTGATGTCTAATGTATCTATAATGTCTAATAGCTGTGCTCAGACTTTTAAATTATATTTTAGCCTGAAAAGTACTGGATTTTGTCAAATTCTGCCTGCACATTACCCCTGGGTCAGCAGAAGCCACATTTTGTTCAACATCTGTGCTTAAGCCCTCTTGGCCAACCAGATTTTAGCCTTTACCATTTTCTGTGCATCTGGCTTAGAGGCCCCTACTACAGTTCAAGTTTAGATCTTTGCCCCATGTTCAGTCAGGGATTAGGAGTTTGGAAATCCCTTCCCAATCACTTCTGGAAGGGCACAGTCCTGGGCATGCATGCACTATTCCAGAGCGCCAGGGATGGTTGTGATTGTATTTTTGAGCCCAGTTTTCTAAGGAGCCCAGTTTCTGAGTTGCTTATGAATCACCCAATGTTTGGTTAGAGCTTGTGCTTGATCCTCTAGTGACAGTGAGGCTTCTGCCCTTTGTTGACGGATGTGTGACTTGGGGACCATTTTTACATCTGTGTCACACAGAGTTCTAGTTTCTCCTGAATGGGTTCAGCCTAGCACCTGTGCAGAGACTTCTCAACCCTCAAAGTTGGATGTGAAACCAGAATGGTTCTTAATGGCTAGGTCTTTCCTTGATTGTGCTCAACTTCTAACTGGCCTACCATTGTGCTGTTGGCTACCATTATCATGGAGCTATGGGCTCCCTCTTAAACACTCCACTAAGATCTCTGTTGTTTTGTCAATGTCTTTGAGTATGGACACCTCCATATTCTTTCCCAAAGTCCCCTCGTAGAACAGAAGAGTCCCTCTTCTACAGAGCCTGCCCTTCTGGGGCATCCTACGGGAGCTTCTGTAAGAACTTCTAGGACATTGTACAGGAGCTGGGGATAAGGACAGTGGCCCCCTTCTGTGGTGGTGACATCTTGCTCTAAAAGCACGTGCTGGGTGACTAGTGTTACCTAGTTGGCTGGGCTTCTCCCTCCAGCATGAAACTTACACCTTAAGAACAAAGCTGAGGCAAAGATAATTCGGGCCATTCTTGGCTTGCTACAACCCGGAGTGGAGCTCCCATCCTATGTGGGGAAAAGGGAGCCTGGTGCTTTCGGCTATGCCTTCTGGGGAAATTGCTTCTGCCATCAGGAGCTAAAGGAAATTAGAAATGCTAGTGATTTACTCCTTTGGCAAAGAACTAGAGTCCGAGCCTGTGACCTACAGGAAGAGGGAAGCCTATATTTCTAGTTGCCCCACACAGAGTAGTGCTTTTGCCACAATGAGCTAGGGGCATGTGGGAGGGACTGGGTCAGATGCCACAAATTTTCACTATTCTGTCCAAGCATGCAGACCTTGAATGTTTTTTTGTTGTTGAGAGAGTATGTGAGCAGGATTTAGGGGTGGGATAGAGAGAGAGAGAGAATCCCAGGTAAGCTCCACACTGTCAGTGCAGTGCCCAATGTAGGGCTTGAACTCATCAACTGTGAGATCATGACCTGAGCCGAAATCAAGAGTCAGACACTTAATTGACTGAGCCACCCAGGCGCCCCAGACCTTCATTTCTATATGTCAGTACCCACTACAGGAATCGAGGATTCTTGGAGAAGTAGAGAAACTTCAAGATAAGCCTAGAACATCTTGTGCCAGAAAGTAAATCAGTGTTTAATATGGGGACATGTCAGGAGACAGTCTGGAGGGGTTCCCTGCAGGCACAATCTGGAACAATCTGAGCATAAAAACTGAATTAAAGAAGCAAATATGAGTCTAGACTGATGTAAATAAATGAATGCTGGGAAAGAGAAAACGGTCATATAGAGCAGAAAACTAATAAATATAGAAACAATTTTTATAATTTTATTATAAAATCACTTTTTTTGCCACCATCAGTCATGACTGATGCAGGCAAGTATTATTAAGAGATGGATAAAATGGATAAAATTTTAATGAACAGAATATTTACATAATCTCAAAGCATCTCTCTCCAGTTACTTGTTAATCACAAAAGAAACAATAGTAATTTTATAGGGAAGAAAACTGGTTGACACCATCTAATGATATGATCAACTTAGTATCACCAGCAAATGGACAAGCTGACAGCCTGTGTCTTCTCCAATAATGCTCTGGGAAGACACAACACCAAGTCTGTGGTGTTCCTACTAAGAATGCGTGATCCAGGGGCGCCTGGGTGGCTCAGTCGGTTGAGCGTCCGACTTCAGCTCAGGTCATGATCTCACAGTTTGTGGGTTCGAGCCCCGCATCGGGCTCAGTGCTGACAGCTCAGAGCCTGGAGCCTGCTTCGGATTCTGTGTCTCCTTCTCTCTCTGCCCCTCCCCCACTTGTGCTCTATCTCTCTCTGTCTCTCAAAAATAAATAAATGTATAAAAAAATTAAAAAAAAAAAAAAAAGAATGCGTGATCTGGATCTAGTCACAAGGAAATATCAGGCAAATGCAAGTTGAAGGCCATTCTGCAAAATAACTGGCCCGTGTCCTTCAAGAATCTTAAGGTCACGAAAGGCCAAAGAAAGGCTGAAAACGGTTTCATAAGAAAGGCCAATCAAGGTACTCAACAACTGAATGTGATTCTGGACTTGACTCGGTCCAGGAAAATATTATTATGAAGGACATTAGGACAGTTGGTAACATCTTAACATGACCTGTGGTATGTATGAGAGTAGTGTATCGGTGTTAGGCATCCTGATTTTCATATATATATTGTGACTGCATAAGAAAACAGCCATATTTAGGAAATAGCCACTGACTTCATTTATGGAAAAAGAGATGTGATGTTTATAAATGATCCTCACGTCATTGAGAAAAATATCTGTATTTGAAAATTCATAAGGAGTCATCAGAGAAGTACATAGCGTTTGACCACTATATGAAATTTGTTCTAAAATAAATGGCAATGGAGAAAAATCCATTTGCATTGCTATTAAACAACAGGTTAATTTTAGTCATTTGTTTCAGTAAAAACAGCTTCACTTTGCACGACCAGGAATAACAGAATGTTTAAGGAAACTGCTTAATCGACCTGATGTAACATTATGTACCCACTAAATATCATTACCAAATACATGGTTAACAGAACCATATAAAAGCATTGATGATGGCTGTATAAAATTAGCATGTGAGCTCGGAGTGGAAAGAAATTTGAAAATAATTTAATTTGTGATGCAATTCTGAGCATCTTCCTCTACTTTCTGTATCCTTGGGTTAATGTCCTTTAATAGCAAGTGCATTAAAAAGCTGAAGTGATCAGTCTTAGAGCCCAGCACAAACACACTGCACATGTTCTGAGCCTACGGCCACTGAATTCAAGTGAATTCATTCTTACGGGCATTAAATGAGATGGAAACACTGATGGGTGTAGTGTTCACCCAATTCAGGCTGGGGACGGATTACCCATTTGTTAGGACCATGTAACTTCAGTCCTTGCCTTCCCATGTTGTATCACGGCCCCCACGACAGCCACGTGGTGTCCATGAAAAGACCACTCCAATTTATTGCCTTTCTTGGGGAAGCAGGCGCAGAGAGCAGCACTTCGCAAGTTCTGTTTGTTTTGTTTGATATAATTGAGCTCAGTTGGATACATTCATGATATGTACTCTCTGCAGCAGAGGATAAAACAAAGGTTTTGGCAAGGAATTTTTTTAAAAGCTCCAACTATAACAACAAACAAACACAAACCTCATCTGCAAGCCACTGGTGTGCTAGCCATGAGCACGGAAAATCAAAGGAGGGAAAAGAAGGGTAAAAAATTCAGTTTCTGACTTTGTTCTGCTAAAATGATCTGAGCTAGGACAACTGTTCTAAGAAATGATGAACAAAAGCCACTGATGACATTTTTTTAATTGACAGAGTTAATGCTAGATCAAACCTGGACTACAGAGAACTTCAGCTTCATTCTTGTAAGTATATTTTCAGACCTATTTACCCTAAATTCAATTAATAGCCTGATTCTAGGTTTCAAAAGTACTGCAAAATCAACCCGAGGCAGGATGAAATTTTTAAAGCTGGTTGTATTTATTTGCCACTTTTAAGAACATACCTGTGAAGAATCCCACTGAGGTGTTAGATGGGTGGAAGTCAGGAAGGGGATTTCATGGCAGATGAGCCCATTAAGGCTCGAGAACTATCCCTCTGGACAGGCAGGAGGTCTCCATTGGTCTGTTTAGGATTAGTTAACGCAAATCCTCATGCTCCTTGGTCAGGAAAGAGTCTTCAGTCAGGTCCAATGCCAGCCTCGCCTATGTGGGGTCACTCAAAGTTTACGACTCTTTAACAAGGCTGGAGGGTTAGAATAATTTTCAACAAACAGTTTTCATCTTGATATTTCCTAGGCAAGTGCTCCTATCCAGGGAGATTTTTCCTTTGACACAATTATAAAGAAGGGTTTCTAGTAAATGTGATCTTGGAGAAGTAATATTATGAAATTAAGTCGGAGAAAGTCTATTTCAAAAGCAATCCAATCCATGAGTTACATAAACAATGATGAAAAATGACTAAAGAAAAGTAATCTCAAGGGAGAGGACTGGCCTATGCTCCATCCAAACCAGAAATCAGCCAATACAAATGGATGTCTTTACCAAGTATACATATGAAATACATTTGTAGGTATGTATGCATATATACCTAAATTTACAATCCAATGCATACTTTACAAATATGTTAGCTATATTTATATATACATAAAGTTTAAGAGTAAGAATACAAGAGAAACCTACACACATCCTATTCAGTTCAAGAAATCACACACTACTGGTTCCTTTGAAGTCCATTTTCTCTGCAGATCATTAACTTGCTTTACTTCAGTTTTATCATCCTTCCTTTCAGTGTTAAGACCCTAAAATCAGGCTTGATCCCACACTGTTATTAAATTTATGAAGTATCATGCCACTGATAAGGTTTGTAGAATCTAGGAAATAAGGTCAACTGGGCATTTTTATGAACTCCAAGAAGGAAATAATTTGCATTCTAAGTGAGTAGGGGAAGAAGAAGATTGTAATACACAAGGAAGGTATTTCTCTTCCCCTGAAATACTGAAACTTACCAATTTTTCCTCTGTGGTCCTAGGTTGTCTGGCTGGGGCTCTGCAAAAGACAAGGGAACAACAGAAGGTTGTCAACACGTGTCTCCCCTACACCTGCCCATACTCGGTAATCAGGGACTCAAAGGGGTAGCTAGACCTTGGGTTGATACAGCATCAGAATGAAAGAACCATAGCTTTTTAGTAAAGCGACAAGACAAAGGAAAAGGACTTTGGGTTCCTAGGGCAGGGAAAGGGAGGAAGCTAAGGGCTAGCTAGTAATGTTTATGAAGTCCCCCTGGTGCTGTCTCTGAGCTGACTGGGGTCTAGAGTTGTCTCCAGTGATTCACATCTGTCCTTCCTGGTAGAGAAGGGAGAGGAGACACCTTTACATATGTATCTTGTCTCTGCTTCTCAGTTGCCTTCAGCTCAAAATAATCCTTAACCAAAGTGGCATAGTCTGCTACTCTTCAGTGTCAAAAAAAAAAAAAAAAGAAAAAGAAAGAAGGTGGAATAGGAAAAAGGAACCTAGAATATGGGCTCTGGAAACGAGCACAATTCAATGTCATTATGCAGACTGCTGATCTTTGAGATGTAATTAAATAGCTAACAAATACGTCTCCATAAATCTGTGTCTTAGAGTGGTTTAATTTCCTTCATGCTAGAAGTTTTCATTAGCAGATTCTTTTTTTTTTTTTTTCAACGTTTATTTATTTTTGGAAGAGAGAGAGACAGAGCATGAACGGGGGAGGGGCAGAGAGAGAGGGAGACACAGAATCGGAAACAGGCTCCAGGCTCCGAGCCATTAGCCCAGAGCCTGACGCGGGGCTCGAACTCAGGGACTGCGAGATCGTGACCTGGCTGAAGCCAGACGCTTAACCGACTACGCCACCCAGGCGCCCCTCATTAGCAGATTCTTGAGAGCTGAACAGGATAGGATGATGAAAACTCCAAGAGAAGGAGAAACCCCATGGGAACAGATTAGGGTACCTTCATCTTTCTACAGATTTTTGGCAGTTGAAAAACAAGGCCATGGGTAGAAAATGATCTTCAGGCCCGTGTATGAGAGAAAAAATCGCCAATATCTAGAAAAGAGCAATTTGCATTTTAAGGTGTATCCAGTGATCTGAGAGATAGCACCACATCGGGTGAATAATAACTTCACCTGCTGCAAGCTTTTCTTAACATCTCTATTTAGTGCTTGAATGCACCCTTCTATTTTGTTCTATCTGCTACTCTCCCAAAGTACCGAGCCCTACCCAATATCCAAAGCCATCATTTTTAAGGCTACCTACATCTAATTCTTAGCACGGGTTGTAGGTGTGCAGACTAACTCTACGAAAAGCTGTATTCCCACATTTTTTTTTTTTCCATATCACAGTGAAAATGTAAATTGCAAATCTCTTTACCTCTCAGATTGTGTGCTGGGTCCCCTGCAGTTACAGAAATACTATTCTCTTATCATCAGAAGGTCAGAATCTCCTTACCTGTGTGGCCATGGAAGCACTGTTCCTCCTTCCCAAATTGGATCCTTTTCTTAAAAAGCTGCATCTTCTTTGCCTGAGGGCACTTTTCTGATATTCATGTATTTCAAAGCAAGCTTCGTTATCCAGAAAAGAAAAATTATGATGGTCTCTGCTTCTCTGAAACTATAAAAACTCACAAGAAGGTAGTCCCTGTCAAGTCACCTGAATTTCCCCCCCATTAAATAGCTGATTTATTCAATAATAGTGGCACAGGAATATTCCTCAGACACCTACTCTACAGATAAACACATTCTCAAAATTCCATCTAGCCCTTTGGAGGCTTTTTCTATATACTGGGCTTACAGCCTGTGAGGATTAATGTTATGTGTCAACTTGGTGATGTCATGGTACCCAGATAGATGGTTAGACATCAGTTTAGATGCAGCTGGGAAGGTATGTTTTACATGAGATTAACATTTAATTCAGAATAATCTGAGTAAAGCAGATTATTCTCCATGATGTCGGTGGGCCTTATCCAATCAGTTGAAGGCCTTAAGAGAAAAAGACTGAGGTCTCCCAAGGAAGAGGGGATCCTGTAAAAGTAGATAGCTTTTCATACTCAAACTGCAGCATCAACTCGTCCCTGGGTCACCAGTCTGCCTGCAAATTTCAGACTTGCCAGCCCCCAAGATAACATGAGCCCATCCCTTTAAATCCAACTCTTTATATCTAGTGGAAGGTACATCCATCTTATTGGTTCTATTTTCCTATACAACTCTGGCAGGTAGACTGCTTCAGCAATTTTGTTGGTGTTGTGAAGCAGGCTTCACACTGAGCTAAGAGCCCAATGCAAGGCTCGAACTCACAACCCTGAGATCAAGACCTGAGCTGAGATCAGGAGTCAGATGCTTAACTGACTGAGCCACCCGGGGCCCCAACTGCTTCAGTACTTTTAAACACATTTAAATACATCGACCAAGATGGCCTTCACATTACCCTCAGCTCCATCAAACTTTTTACAAAGGCACCTGATGTTCCTTTCTAGAACATTTATGTAAGGAAGCTTGTCAATATTTTTTCCTGCCTCTTTGAGACGATAAATCTTTTAAAAAGCATCTTGCCAGTTTTGCATCCCATCTTTTTGAATGTAAACATCGAGGGAGCTAGACGCCCCCCCCCCAAGCCCCCCAGCACGCCCCAGTCTCTGTGAAAAGATAGGAGCCTAATGTTGATGTGTGCCTTGCTCCTGGTTGTAAAACTACTTCCTGTCCCAACGGTACTACACAATTTATTTTTCCTTTGGGTAAATCTAATTAGCAAACACAGAGGAGTTGGGTTCTGCCTCTCATGCCAGCACTTACGAACTCTTTTCTGCCCTCATTCAACTTCAATGAAGTTGAGCTCAGTGACATTGAGTTGAGTGTTGTCTTGTCCACTGTTGTAAATAGCCTAGAACAGAGTCTGTCTTCCATTAATGTTGCTGCAGCTTTTGCTTTGGCAAGAGCAAGAGACCATTCTTTTCTGAATTTGATACCGAAGTTACTGGCAATTGGCCAGAAGTCAACAATGAGGTTTCCATGATACAGTCAGATCTCTTTAGTCATTCACAAATTGTGTACCTGCCTGAAAATGAAATTTCTGATAAAAAAATTTTTTAAAGCATACTCTGCATGGGAGACATAAATAGTAAATGTAAGCCTAGGAGTTAAAAAAAAAAAAGTTTCCAGTAAAACTTTGAACCTAGAGAAAGTCTGGTAGCCACATACAGTGAAGGTCAAGGTTCTCTCTTTGCTCTACCTTTCTCAATTCACCGGGAGAGCGTTAGATCCTTTCTCCTGTGGCATCCATTTCTTCTCGCTCCATTGATCAAAACTTAACTCTGCACTGTGAACAAAGATTAAATCAAAATGTCGAAGCTGGATATCCAAAGTCCAACATAACACTTTTTATCCAAAATTAAACAATCCTAGGAAATGAAGGCTAAGGTGTCATTCTGATATCGGAGGACATGGTGCTGCTTGTGAATGTTTACTGGTGAATGCCTAATGTCAGCTTTAGACTTTTTTTTTTTTTTGCCTCTTGTGCTAATCTAATTCCCTAGAGATGAATATTTAAATATTTTGTCTGTGGAATTTAGCCTCACAAATTAAGCATTTATGAATTATAGACTAGAATCCTATTCATATTGGGAGATAATGAGACACAATGGCCTCCTCTTAATCATATTAGAGAGGCCAGGGCCCACTGTCTGGACATAAGTTGGATGGTCAATTTGTCTTGACCTGCTTTGAATTGAAAATTATTGTGCTAACGGGTGTCATTTGCTGGGATGATTTATAGCCTTCCTACACAGTGTTCCCGCTGCTTAGTCATAACCTTCTAGAATCTGTCTGCACAGACAGAACATCAAGCCATCCCTAGACTGGCCGGTGCTCAGAGAATTTACACTTCCGGAATGATTTACGCAAGAGCTGGATGTAAGACGCAGGTAGAATCATTGTATTTACTCATTCAACAAAGAAGCGGCATACACTTAGTATACACGGCAACTCTAGATACCAGCCAGGTATTCACAAAGCGGAAAGCTTCACTGAGTTCTGTGTGTGCAATTTTTAGTGGGGCTTCATTAGGTAGTCATGATTTATTAAATCACTGGACATGAGATTGAACTCAATCTCCAAGGCCCCCCCCACCCCTCCTCCCAGAAGTCAAGGTAGCCCAAAGTTACAATGCCCTAAGCAGGGGTTGGTCTCTTTGGGGACCAGCCTCCATCCTGAAGCTAACTAGGGCTTGGCCATGAGTGCTCTCATTAGCATAATAGATACACACCTGTCACTCTAATTCCAAGGGTTTTACAAAGTCTTTGCCTGGAACCAGAGGCAAAAAACAGAACAATTCTGTATTAGACCACAGATGACGGCTCTAAAAATTTAGGATACGTGAGATCTACAAAGGTGACGATTTCAAGGTTCACCCTTTCTGGATATGAACGGAGGTTCACAACTTCCTCTTTTTCAAGGGCATGTAAAGAATTCTACCTCGTTGATGAGTGTGTAAGTTGACATAATCACTTGAGAACAAGTATGTTGCACTAGCCACTAACCCTAAGCATACGAATACCCCTGATTTAGCAAATCCACTTCTGGGTAAACACCTGATAAAAGTGTCCACTGTCAGGAAAAAATGACACATTTGAAATGCACACACATCCACACCAAAAATTACTGGGTTTCGGTCCAGCTCACCCTCTCCATCTTCTAATTCATTGTTTTTGAGCTATTTTCTAATCTACAGGTGCTAAGAAACTAAAGTTCTCTAAGTTATCGTTTTTCCAGAATAATTTAATGGATTTAATTTTGTGTAATGCAATAGATTACTGTCCTGTAAATGATGACAAGTTTAGCATTTACACATAAATTCATTTCCACATTCCCGGTTGCCTGTATATGGGTAAATTGTTTGAATTCTCCTTTGAACCAATGGAACATCTTGCTGGCCTCCTAATTGAGTTATATAAAATCTATGGCATGTGGATTTTTTTTTACATTTGCATGAAAGTTATGATTTTGCCCTTTAAAAAAATTGTATCAATTGCCACCACCAAAACCAAATGGTGGAAAATTTATAGAAATATTACATATATGTGGGTGAGACAGGGCTAACATTGAGTCTGCAACTCTCTTTCATCCTCCTTTAAACACACTGATGGAATTTACTACCTTGAAGATAAATGGCGGTCTTCTGGGGCTGCTGTATACTGATTTCTTACCTTATTTTTTAGCATGCTACACCTGGTCTGTCTGGGTTGTATATTGTACATAAAGCTCCAGCAGGGATGTGCAGGGGCTGGGAGTTTTCACTTCATTCCTCTGAACCCAAAAGGCATCTTGGTGTAGAACACAAGTTGACCTATGGAGCCACATCTAGAAAGAGGCGAAGTAGTGCTTACTTCCGACATTAGAGCATTTTATTAAAATCCTGCTGGATTCTGATCTGATACTCCTGGAGGTGTAACTTTGTGGTCACAGTGTATTTGACTCACAATCCACAGCTGATAAATGTGCAGGTAGTTTAGAGCTCAATAAAGTTAGAGGTTAACCAGAAAATATTGATAATATAATTTATTGGCCTTTAGACAGCCAATCTTATACATAATTTAGCAATCTTAGACATATTTAGACATTTTTTTCTTGACTAACCAATCTCCTTCTTTCTCAGTTGTTAAGCGAGCTCTTAAAGTCTTGATGGTTCCCTCATTGATGAGTTGAATAAAATTTTGAGAATTGTGCTTTATATCCTATTATCATTAAAGGCTAAGTTAAAAAAAGGCATCCTAATAAACTCGTAAAAATGGAGGTCATATATTTCATTACATACCATTAAATATTATTTAAATTTTAAATACTGTTTAAATTTCACTATTTTTATGACTGCATGTAACAGTTCTTCAACTGAAAAGTTTAGTCAAGAAATGTTTTTATAGGAAGACGAGTTCAATATTTATCCCAACAACTTGGATTCATAGTTACGTTTTTAGGATATTTATGGTTGGGGCCACTGTGGACTTTTGTCTTTCTTATTTATGGTCCTAGTGGCAAATAACAGTTTTTTTTAAGAAGCTACCTGTATCCATTTCTTCACACCAATAGCAATATTCACCTTAACAGAACTGTGTGCCTTTGTGGTGGGGTTAACATTTTAACTGAAGTTTTGTTTACGACAAACAAAACAAAATAAAACAAAACCAAAAACCCTACATGTTGGTTTGGATGGGATATTTGAAGAAAATGTAGAAAGTGTTATCCAGAGTTAAAGAAGTTTGTTTTTGTTTTCCTTTCATGTCTTGCAATAAGTTCCATATTCTAGTCTTACATGTAAGGAGTGTGAATGTCATTACTTTATATTAACAATAAGGAAAATAACTGAAAAAATCAAATCATCTCAGATCTGCCAGAGATAAGGTCGCTGGGCAAACCGATGCACCAAATTTGGAGACATAGATGGAAACAGAGAATCACAACTTATCAGAGTGAAACCCACAAGCAGAAACTTTTGCTGGAACCAGAGCTAGGTTCCTTCTACCTCGTACATCATGTGCCAATGCCAAGAAAAAATCTGAGAGTACTAAAAGGTCAAAATCTCAGTTTGAAGAAATAGAACAAGCATTAGAACCAGACTCATATGTCAGGGATGCTAAAATTAGCAGAGCAGGAATTCAAAACAACTCTGTTAATGAAAAGAGATTATACAAGAACAGATGTGTAATGTAAGTAGTGATGGAAATAGTGATGGAAATTCTCAGAATCAATTAAAAATATGAGAGATCAATAACACTGTCACAGAAAGGACACAACTGAGGAAAGACTCTCTGAACTTGAGGACATTTCGATAGAATCTTCCAAAACTAAAAAGCAAAGAAAACAAACAAACAAACAAACAAAAAAAACAAAAAAAAAAAACCCAAAAAACCCATGCCACAGAATATGCAAGAACCCTAGGGCAACTACAAAAGATGTGATACTTGCATATGGGGAATACCAGAAAAAGTAACAGAATAAATATTTGAACCAATAATGCATGAGAATTTCCAAATATTAATGTTGGACCTCAAACTACCAATGTAGGCAGCTTGGTGAAATAAATGTAAAACAGCATAAATATAAAACAAATAAATATAAAACAAAAAGTTACATTTAGGCATACCCTATCCAAACTTCAGAAAATCAAAGATAAAGAAAAACCTTAAAAAAAGCCCAGAGGATAAAATTACTTTATCTAGAGAGGATCAGAGGATTAGATCTGATTCTCGGAAACGATGCAAGCAAGAGGAGAAGGCAGTGAAATATTTAAAGTGTGGAGAGAGGGAAAATGTCACCAATCTAGAATTCTTTACCCTGTGAAATTATCCTTCAGCATTTAAAAAGAAATACTTTATCACACAAGCAAAAATTGAGCAAATGTTTTGCCAGTAGATTTGCTTTGCAAGAAGTATTAAATTCTCACAAAGTGAGTATTGAGGGAAGGTATCTCAATATAGTAAAGAACATACAGGACATATCCACAGTTAACATAATACTCAATGGTGTAAAGTTGAAAGATTTTCATCTAAGATCAGGAACAAGACAAGGATGCCCACTCTCACCACTTTTATTCAATATAATATTGGAAATCCTAGCCACGGCAATTAAGAAAGAAAAATGAAAGGCATTATAATTGGAAAAGAAGTAAAACTGTCACTATTTGCAGATGACATGGTACTATATATATTAAAAAATTCTTAAGACTCCACCAAAAAACTATTAGAATAAATGAATTCAGTAGAGTCACAGGATACAAAAATAACATACAGAAATTGGTTGCACTTCTCTACACTAAAAATAAGTTATCAGAATGAGAAATTAACAAAACAATCCCATTTACATTTACATCAAACAGAACAAAATACCTAGGAATAAATTTAATCAAGGAGGTGAAAGACCTGTACTCTCAAAACTCTGAGACACTGATAAAAGAAACTGAACCTGGCCCAACTAGAAAGATATACCATGTTCGTGAATTGGAAGAATACTGTTGAAATGTCCATACTACCCAAAGCAATATACATATTCAATGCAATCCTTGTCAAAATATCAGTGACATTTTTTACAGAACTAGAACAGAGAATGCTGAGGTTTGCATGGAGCCACAAAACACCCTGAAGAGCCAAAGCAAACTTGAGAAAGCAGAACAAAGCTGGAGGTATCATGCGCTCTGATTTCAAACTATGCTACAAAGTTGTACTCATCAAAAAAGTATGGTAATGGCACAGAAACAGACACACAGATCAGAGGATAGAGAGCCCAGAGATAAATCTATGATTATATGGTCAATTAATCTATGACAAAGGAGGCAAGAATATACAGTGGGGAAAAGACCATCTCTTCAATAAATGGTGCTGGGAAAACTGAACCACTATATTATACTGTATACAAAAATGAATTCAAAATGGATTAAAGACTTGTATGTAAGACCTAAAACTATAAAATTCCTAGAAGAAACCATAGGCAGTGGACTCTTTGACATTAATTTTAGCAATTTTTTATTTTTGTTTTTGGATCACCCTTCTCAGGCAAGGGCAACAAAGGCTAAAATAAATGAGATTTGATGAAACCAAAAACTTTTTGCACAGGGAAGGAAACCATGAAGAAAACGAAAAGGCAACCTATGAGTGGAAGAAGATATTTTCAAATCATATATCCTAAATACATAAAGAACTTGTAGAGCTTAATATATATATATACATATATATGTATATATATATATATACACACACACACACACACACACACACACATATGTATATATCAACCCAATTAATAAATGGACAAAAGACTTGAAGACATTTTTTCCAAAGAAGACATCAGATGGCCAACAGACACATGACATGATGCTCAACATCACTCATCATCAGGGAAATGCAAATCAAAACTACAGTGAGCTATCATCTCATATCTTTCAGATTAGCTATTATAAAAAAAACAACAACAAAATAACAAGTGCAGCCAGGATGTGGAGAAAAGGGAATCCTTATACACTGTTGGTGGGAATGTGCATTAGTGTAGTCACTATGGAAAATGGTATGGAGGTTCCTTTAAAAAGTTAAAAAGAGAATTACTATGTGAACCAGAAATTCCACTTCTTGGGTATTTATCTGCAGAAAATGAAAACACCAGTTCAAAGAGATACATGCACCCCTATGTTCACTGCAGCATTTATTTACAACAGTCAAGATACGGAAGCAATGTAAGTGTCCATCCATAGATGGATGGTTAAAGATGTGGTATACAAACACACACACACACACACACACGCGCGCGCGCGATGGAATGAAATCTTACCATGTGTGATAACATGGATGGAACTAGAGGGTATTATACTGGGTGAAATAAGTCAGACACAGGAAGACAAATAATGTCTGATTTCAATTACATGTGGAAACTGAAAAACAGAACAGATGAATGAACAAAACCGAAACAGACTCACAGATATAGGAAACAAACTATAGTTACCAGAGGGGAGACGCTGGTGGCAGATGAAGGTGAAGGGGATTAAGAGGTACAAACTTCTAGTTATAAAAGAAAAAGTCATGGGGATGTAATGTACAGCATGTTAAAAGTTCTTAAGAGATTAGTAAAATGATATAGGTCAGAAACTCAGATGCAGGGGTGTCTGGGTGGCTCAGTCAGTTAAGTGTTCGACTTCAGGTCAGGTCATGATCTCATGGTTCATGAGGTCGAGCCCTGTGTCAGGCTCTGTGCTGACAGCTCAGAGCCCAGAGCCCTCTTCAGATTCTGTGTCTCCCTCTCTCTCTGCCCCTCCCCTGCTTTCACTCTGTCTGTCTGTCTCTCTCTCTCTCAAAAATAAACATTAAAAAAAAAAACCTCAGATGCACACAAAGAAAGAGCATCAGAGAAGGAATACATGAAGGCAAAATAAAAACGTTTCCTTCTCTTACTCTGAATTAATCTAACAGATAACTGTTTAAAATCACAGTAACAACCTATGTGATTATGTATGTTTATGTGTTTGTAGTTACTTAGGTACAAATGAAATGAATGGCAGCAATAATGCAAGGGATAGGGAGAAAAAATAGGATTATTTGTCATTAGCAGGGCATCCCTAACAGCATCAAACTACAGGAAGCTAAAACTGATAGAAACGCAAGGAGAAAGATAGATCCGTTGTCAAAGTTGGACGCTTCCTCTATGAGTTTAACATTCCTCTATGAGAAGTGGCAAGATTCAGCAGGCAAAAAAGGTAGTAAGGACATACTGAATTCAACACATCACACACTGGATGTAATATTGTCTGCAGACCGCTTCATCCAAAATCTGCAGTTACGGAAGCTCCCAGGGAACATTCACCCAGGGAGACCACATTCTGGGCCGTAACACATCCTAACAAATTTGAAAGAAGAGAAACCATACAATGTCGGCTCTCTGACCACGATGGAATTTAACTAGAAATCAGTACCAGAAGGAGAGCTGAAAAATCCCCTTAATTGGGAGACTGAAAAAGACACTTGTACCACGCAGGTCAAAGAAGAGATCCCAAGAGAAATTTAAACATATTTTGAACTAAATGAACATGAAAACACAACTTGCCCAAATCTGTGGGATGCAGTCAAAGCAGTGCTTTCGCCCATCCGAATCGTCCTCTTCGTGGAACAGCACAGAGACCCGCTGTCGCTCCTCCTCCCCCTGGGTCCTCGCGGTGTCTTGGGCTTTTGGGCCAGCTGCCCGCTGAGCTCCATCACGCAAGGGCACCGGCTTCCCCTGCACGACACTTACGTGGTCGGAGCTGAGGACGCTGCAAGCATACACAGGTTCCTGTCCACCCTCAGGTTCCAGCTCATGTTCGTGGGTCCCACCTTGTCCACGATGAGCCCACTCTTCACTTTTCTTCCTTCTTTAACCGCCTGACATGTTGACTTCAACCTCAAGCGTCCAACACAAACAGCCTTGAGACTGCTTCACCAGCTCCCACAATCGCAGACAGTCAAATCCCTGTGACGGGCAAACAGGCAGCCTATAGACAACTTCGTGCGTAGTGACGAAAGACTGGATATTTCCCTCTACCTTCAGGAACAATACAAAACGTTTACTCTTTTTTTTTTTTTTTTTTTTAAGAGAGTGTGCACAAGCAAGCAAGTGGGGGGGAGGGGCCGAGGAGGAAAGAGAGAGACTCTTAAGCAGGCTCCTTGCCCAGTGCCTACCCCAATGAAGGGCTCGATCCCACACCCCTGGGATCAGGACCCGAGCTGAAATCTAGACGCAGACACTCAACCGACTGAGCTACCCAGGTGCCCCAAAACGTTCACTCTTACAATTCCTTTCACTGTTGTGCTGGAGCTCCTAGCCAAAGAAATACGGTTAAAGAAATAAAAGGCACACTGCTGGAAATGAAGATCCGGAACCGTCTTTACAAATAGCCTGGTCACTGGGGCGCCCGGGTGGCTCAGTCGGTGGGGCGTCCGACTTCAGTTCAGGTCATGATCTCGCAGTCCCCGAGTTCGAGCCCCGCGTCGGGCTCTGTGCTGACAGCTCAGGGCCTGGAGCCTGCTTCGGATTCTGTGTCTCCCTCTCTCTGACCCTCCCCTGTTCATGCTGGCTCTCTGTCTCAAAAATAAATAAATGTTAAAAACAACAACAACGACAAAAAACCAGCCTGGTCATCTATGTAGAAACTCCTAAAGAATCTACATGAAAAAAGTAACTACTAAAAAAAAGTGAGTTTAGCAAGCATACAGAATTTAAAACAAACAGGAAAAAGGACACTAAATATATGTGTAGGACTTGAACTCCAGAAAAGAGAAGTGTAATCTATCCTGACAGAGAGTAGGTTACTGGTTGCCTGAGGCTGGCCCTTGGTGTAGGTTTGACTGGGCAGGGTCCCAAAAGAACCTCTTGAGGTGAAATTCTCTATCTGGAGGTGTTGGTGCTTATATTAATTAGTATGTACATTTTTTTAATTCATGGAAATCTGCACTTAACATGGAGGTATTATGGAAATTATATTCCAATGCATTTTAGAAAGTTTTGTTTTTATTTAAAAAAGATTTTTTTAGTAATATCTACACCCGATGTGGGACTTAAACTCATAACTCCAAGATCAAGAGTCACATGCTCTACTGACTGAGCCAGCCAGGAGCCCCTCAGAAACATTTTAAAAATCACGTATCTAAATCCAATTTTAAGACTATTGATAATCACTTTATCCAATCACTTTATAACAGCATTCAAGAATATGTATGCTCACACTGTTACAAACACAGCCAGATTCCATTTAAATTTAGTAAGTTAAGTAATATGAACTTGAACAAGTCCCTGATGTCTTTGGACATAGAATTTTACCTTCATATACTTTGGGATCTCATCTAGGAACAAAGGATCTATGGGGCTGTTGAAAGAACTTTCTGTTCTTGAAAGAACTTTCTGATGATATAAATGTTCTGTATCTACTCTGTCCAGTATAATAGTCCAAAGCTACATGTGGTTATTGCATATTGAAAGATAACTACCTGGGGTTCTGCGTGGCTCAGCTGATTGAGTGTCCAACTCTTGATTTTGGCTCGGGTCATGATCTCACGGGACGTGGGATCAAGCCCCGCATGGGGCTCTGCACTGACTGCGTGGAGCCCGCTTGGGATTCTCTCTCTCCCTCTCTCTTCACCTCTTCCCCACTTGCACTTCTCTCTTTCCTGATTAATTTAAAAAAAAATTACAAAGAATAAAGAAAGATTACTACCAAGCTAGGAAGCTATTTAGCAGCATTTGATTTTATTTAATTTAAACTTAAATAGCCATATGTGACTGGGGGCTACTATAATTGACACCCCGAAATAGTCTTTTTTATCTGAATCTAGTGAGTCTTCAGCTATAACAGTATTTTAAAAAATCACCTCTTAAGTAACCTCAATGTTTTATTATAATTAGCTCGCACGAATAGTCTGTGATACAGGGTGAATTACAGAAGATACAATGCCACTACAGGGATGGATGGCAAATATATTGATCATGAATAAGCTGTTTAATTGGGAGGTGTGCGATTTCTGACTCCTCTTTGTGTCATCACACACACAACCTGCTGGTTGGATCAATTTCACCAAGTGTAGCCTGGGAAAGAAGAAAAACTACTCAGCTACATTTTAAATGGTGATCACTGTAGGTAAACAAGAACAATGGTGTTAAATTATTTTCAGAGGAGCGAAATAGAGAATGACTTGCATTTGGAGAACACCACCCAGTGAGCTTAGCGGCACGTTTTTGACAGTTTGCCTGACTTTGCTCATCCCTAGAAGTTGGCTCATTAAAATACTTTCTCCACAGATCTGCTCCTCTTCTACAGTGTTTTAAGACGTGCACAGCAGCCTTAAAGGTGAACGCTCATTTTCAAACAGACCTTCCTATAAGAAACAATGCTGAAAAATAATATTCTGGTTTTTTTGAGATGTGTGAATCAAGACCTCAAAGTACACGTCATCAACTGACTCGCCTTTAATACACCTACAAATCTTCACCTTGTAGGAAACAGAGTGATAAAAAAGGAGTCCCTGACATAACCTGCAATGTTTTACTGTCATTTACGGTCTGATTCATCCTTACGAAATGTCTACCCTATACACAGGGCAAGTTGAAATTAAACTTTTATTGTTCAGGTGAGTCTGGACTCAAAGGATTTGTTCCCATAGAGGAAAATTAAGGTTCTGTCTAGAAACTGTACTTAACTATATACACATATACATTCCATTATATATATTTATACTTCTGCATGTGTATGAAATATGTCCACTAAAGCCTTATGGAATTAAATGAACAGATCGCACATAACATGTAATAAATGACATGTGTGGACAACATAATGTAAAACAGTTTACACACATCTTCCAAGCAACACAGCTCTTGTGAGATCCTCGTTTACATAACAGTCCCATGGTCAAATGGAACAGAGAATTGCTGTCTACCTTCCCTCTGGGACATGCACTGGGCACTTGTGTACCCTGAAGAACCTGAACTCTTACACAACAGTGGAAAGTGGATAATGTCCAACCAAAGAGTTTATAAACGTATTTGGCCAAAGTACCCCTTTCCACTAAAACACTTACTGTGAACCAGCTCTAACACTCATGGTCCAAAGAACACACTTTGGGGAAAATCATCACGGAAAGCTCCATTCATTTTTCACTATAGGTTACAATACTCATTTCAGTACTGATTCAAATGCAATGGCCCTAACTTACGATGTTTATTCTATTTTCCTAAGTTTGTGGCAGCCTTACCTAACATGTGTCTTCCTATATTTAGCCAAAATAGATTCCAATATAATAATATTTGCATGCATTTTTCATTGAAAATTACATCTCTGCACGCACGTGAGCTTATGCATATGTTGTAATACATTCTGTATGAAAGCATACTTTTATATGTTATTTGTGACCTTATAGATGAAAAGATTCTATGTATAGTGAATGAACTGCAGTTTCCTGTTGACTGAAATGTACAAATAAACAGGAGACAAACTGCAAAAAAGATGCCCCGGCCTTTGGGGCTTCTCCTAATTTCTTATTGTCTAACTATGTGCCTGGCTGAGTGAGTTCATCTTTCTAATTTTTATATGCAAAAGAAGGATAGAAGACATTAAAGTAATTTATCTATGTATTATCCTGTTATAAAATGAATCTCAAGGGATTTCTAGACATACCTTTTCTTACATATAAAAAGATTTAGGGGTGCTCAGGTGGCTCAGTTAAGTGTCCGACTTCAGCTTAGGCCATGATCTTGTGGTGTGTGAGTTCAAGTCCCACGTCGGGATCTGGGCTGACAGCTCAGAGCCTGGAGCCTGCCTGGGTTTCTGTGCCTCCCTCTCTCTGCCCCTCCCCCACTCATGTTCTGTCTTTCTGTCAAAGATAAATAAACATTAAAAAATTTTTTTAAAGATATTATGAGAATATACATCTCACGTAGAAGATAAACATACAAATGGTTAAAGGGAAAATATTAGCACGAAGATAAAAAATTGAAGCAAGGCTGAGGAAGACAATCAGTTCGTCCCTAAAAATGCTTTTCATTCTAATATTCTAGGATGCTATATTTGAAAATGAGTATATGATTTATTTTACTTGAGTTTTACTGGCTGTTTTCACGCTTTCCTAGTATAGCATCTAGCGACTAGATAAATGTGCTGTAAAAATGTATCTTTAAAGGAAATTATACTCTGAATTTATTTAAATCAGAGTATATTTTACAAGAATTGTTTTCAGGACTTGAGGAAAATTAAATAAAACTGCAATATTTAGGAATTTACTTTGTATCTCTGAATATTAAATAAGTTCATGCCACACTGCTTATAAATTTATATGCACATTCAAATTCTGTATTTGATTAATATGTATTTTACTGAGTCTTCACTGCTTCATAATTATTCTCTGTTTTGGTGAAAATTATTCTCTGAAGTCACAGATTGAAAAAACAAGCTCAATATCTCATTTATTTTTTGGTTTTCTTCCTTCATCATACTATTTATTTTAGGAATATTCTCCTACAGATGTTTCCATTGTATGAACATCTTTTAGTTTACTACTTGTTACTTTTATGCTTTATTACTTTTATTTAGAGGAAATAAACTCATTGATCCTCCTTATGTATATGTGAGCCCCTCTTCATAACATTACATGACAACGGGGTTATAAATAGGACTCATCCCTTATGCATTTCTGGATGATATTATTCTCAGCACACACTCTGGACAGACACCATCATAAGATAATTCAGTGTATCTAAAAAGATGGATTCTATCAATGTAGCAAGGTCTGCTCTGGGTGCCAGACAAGTGTTTTGGCTCCTATTACTCTGTATTTGTTCTCTCTGCTTCAGTATTCCAAACCTACTGTATTATCTGCTTTCATGGTCTTCTTCAGATGGATGTTATTTTGTTTGGATTACATAGTGTATGATTTAACAATGAGGTTGTACACGTTCACAAATTTTTTTAAAAAAATTCATTGAAAATATAGGAAGTAGAAATACCTAAACAGTTCTAACTTATTCTCTTTCAATAGCAATAATAAACCTTGTACGTATATTTTTAATTTGGCACTGGATGGCACTTGCTTGGGCAGACGGAGAAGGTACATAATTCAGAGATATCACCCAATTTCAGTTTACTATGTGCTAGGCACTGTGATGAGGGATTAACACGTAAGCTGTAACATTTACCTCTCATAGAAGCATTTTAGAGATTCTGGAAAAAAAAAAAAGAGATGCATGGGGATTAATTAACTTCCCAAACCATAGCCTCAGCAAGGCAACGAACGCACACACACACGCGCACACACATACACACATACACACACGCACACACGCACACACACACACACACACACATGCATAGCCAAAAGATACAGCTACTTGTATGCTTGGTAATTAACCTATGATTTGTCCTCTACCATCTCTAGTCTAGTACAACTAAAGGTAATTGCAAAATAAATATATAAATCTAGCTGTGGGAGTTTTGAGCCAGTAGATTTCCATGACCGGGAGAAATTAATCATGTTTGGGAAAGTAGAGTGGGTTGGCAAAGAGTTGATAGGAAAAAAGAACCCTGAGTTCCTTCAAGAGATAAAAAATTTTACGGTGATGAAAATGTGCTCAGTTATAAAATGCTTTCAAATGTATTGGCTTTTTGATAATGCAAATAGCAGAAGAAAAGCAGTTGGGCCTACTGAAATGCAGAGCCTCACATACATTCTTCCATGTTTTTGTAATGGAAGTAAATAATAAATTAGGATTTGGCTTAATTTAATTTTAGGCAAATTGCACAGATATTTCATATTTAGTCCACACAACAGGATTCTACAGTATCTTCCCAGAGATGTTGATGTAGAGATTAGTCTAGTGTGTTTTACTACTCACTATTTTTGTTTATGTATTTATTGAGAGAGAGAGAGAGAGAGACAGAGACAGAGTGAGTGGGGGAGGGTAAGAGAGAGCAAGACAGAGACACAGAATCCGAACCAGGCTCCAGGCTCTGAGCTGTCAGCACAGAGCCCGACACAGGGCTCAAATTCACGAGCCATGAGATCAGGACCTGAGCGAAAGTCAGATGCTCAACCAACTGAACCACCCAGGTGCCCCATATTCAGTATTTTCTTTAAAGATCAAATCCTTTATTATGCTCAAGACAACATATTAATTTTGTCTATTAAATCTGAACAAACTAAAGTAGGCAAGCTTCCTCTTATCCCTTCCCCACCCCAACCTTCATTCTAGGGCTGCCCCTACTTTTATTTCATGCAGGGCTCAAAACAGAGTTTGAAAACCTCCTCTCCCTTCTATGGGCCCCTTTTATGGATATGGAAATAGTGGCCCAAAGAGGTTAATTATCTACAGGAGGTTGGAAAACTAGGCTGTGGCCGCTGTGTCAGGCCCAGAATTCATACGGGGTCTTCCCCACTGGGGATAGCTCTGTGGTACATGGGTACAGATGCAGAAATTCCACAGATTACTAAAGATAAAACATCAACAGACTTTCCTGAAAACCCGTTCTGTCATAGGAATAACAGCCTAAGAATGTCACCGGCAGGACTGCAAAAAACATGGAGAATTTAAGAGACCGGTTAAGACGATTGGAGTGGAGAGCCCATCAAGGAAACAATGTATGCAAGGATGTTGTGTTTCCAAAAGGAAGGAGTGTGGTTAGTTCATGCCTATTCCATGCCTGTAGTTCAATAATTCACTTTAAGAAGAGACCGTCGATAAAAACAAAAGGAGGGAGAAGAAGAAAAATACAATGCCCTAAGAATAGGTCTCAGGGCAAGGTCTCGTTCTAGAATAGAAAGCTTTAAAGCTCTACTCAATAATAGGGGTACACAAAAGAGATTCTCAAATAGCCCAAAGACATCTCTTCCTGGAAAGATACATTAAATATCATAAGATGTAAATGTCTTCCAATCAAACACTTGTCACCTCAGACCCAATAGGGTAGATACATACACCCGGCTGTAGAAAATCATGTATTTTCATCGTGTGAAATGTGACCATGAGCATGCATGAGAAGTGTCTGGAAGAGATGCACACCAAATATTAATGACAATTTAAGAACCGGGACTAGAATCAGGAATTGTGGCAGATCTATGAAGTAGGATCTCACCTGCTTCATGTCCTGCCTGATTTGTTTTAAAACCAGAATTATACACTGTTTCTACCTTACCATTTTATGTTCGAGCAAAACCAGAAGTACGGTCAGCTCAAATATAACCAAAAATGCCTTTTCCCCCCTTATTATTTTCTCTTTTTTATCCTGCTTAGATTGACTTCATTGATGACCGGGAAGCTGAGGGCTTTTTTTCTGATAAAAATGATGGACAGTACAAGGACAAAGGCGTGCGGGTTAATGCTAATAAAACGTGAATAAAATCTGTGCCAAGATGAAATCATCCCTCGATTTCCATTCATTCTGCAAACAGTCTGGTGATCAGCTGCTTTTATTGTACCCTGTGTGCATTTCTCTCACAAAAAGAAACAAGGCAGCGTTTTGAGAATACTCACTTTTGAGAGAAAATTTAAGCCACTGATCTTGGAAGACCTTGCTTTGTAGAGTTCCTCTGTGTGTGTTTGAGAGTGTGTGCTATGTTTGCTTTCTGTACCCTTGAATATTAAAGAACATTTTCAATCTCCACTGATGTATTTCTTTCTTCCTCTTCCATTTCATTCCTCAGTGTGATAGTTAGCCTTCAGTGGCAAGCAGAATGAAGAATCCCCAACGATGACCGTGTCCTACGGTCCTGTGGATCTATTACCTTTCATGTCAAAGGGGAGTTTAAGTTGCAGACAGCATTAGGGTTGCTAACAAGCCAACTTTATAATGAGGTTATTCTGGATTACACAGGTGGACACAATGTAGTAACAGGGTCCTTAAAGTGGAAGGTGGAGGCTGAGAGTAGGTAAGGGTAATGTGGTGTGATGTGAGAAGGGGCCCTACCTACTCTTGCTGGCTTTGAAGATGAAGCAAAGGGTCATGAGCCCAAGAATCGGGGTGGTCTGTAACCGGGAAAACGAAACAGATTCCTCCCTAGAGCCTCCAAAGGGAACACAGTCCCGGTCACATGATGATTTTGTGTTCAATGAGACCCATTTCAGATTTCTGACCTCCACAGTCCTAAGACAATACATTTGTATCATTTTAAGTCTGTGGTAATTTGAGAGCGCAACTGAATACGCCAACCCAGAAAGCAGAGACTACCGGGTGCTTCCCCGCAACCCCTGGGTCAACAGGCTGGACCGGGTGCCTCCTCTGAGCTCTCGGACCCCCCACCCCACCCTGTGTTGGCACCTCTTGGTGTAGTGGTTAGAAAGGAGCTTGAGGACAAACCCTTACTTGTCTGAGGCCCCAACCTTTAACCTCTGGGATCTCCGATGACTGCACGTCTAGTTCAGAGGGGCTATAAAAATACAGTAGTAGGACTGTTGGTTGCTTTGTCCAAATAAAGTTTTTTTTTTTTAATTTTTTTTAACGTTTATTTATTTTTGAGACAGAGAAAGACACAGCATGAACGGGGGAGGGGCAGAGAGAGAGGGAAACACAGAATCGGAAGCAGGCTCCAGGCTCTGAGCCATCAGCCCAGAGCCCAACGCGGGGCTCGAACTCGCGGACCGCGAGATCGTGACCTGAGCCGAAGTCGGACGCTTAACCGACTGAGCCACCCAGGCGCCCTGAAATAAAGTTATTTTTACAAGGAGTATTGTAGCAGCTAATGTTCTGTTTGCCATGTTCCTGAATACCTTACATAATGTCAGGGAATGTTTGAAACAACCCGAGAAGTAGGTTATACTGTTATTACCACTATCACTGTCCTCATCGTTCCTGATCTATTTACTAGGAAACTAAACCAAAGCACCATGGTGGTACGCTTTACCACCTTATTTTAAACCTTGGCAATTTGCCTCTGGGGTCTAAGTACTTAATCAACACAGTCGGAGAGTTCTTCGATATGTCTGTATAAAAAAAAGTCTACCCCTCTAAATCACCTGTGAAGAAGAGGCTTTAGCTAAAATGTTAAGGTTATCATACCCAGAATGACGGGCCCGGCCAGAGGAGCGGATGACTCAAGGCATGTCACAGCAAGGTAGATCCCTTTCTGGACGGCGTCCAGCCCAGAGTTCACGGGAGCCTCCTCCTGCGAGAGATGCACAGAACTGAAGACAATCCTACTGTGTACTCCTGTTTTCATTTAGCAGGAATCCGGAGTTCACAGGGTATGGTCTTAGGAGGACATGTGAATGTCCCTGAAGCCTGTTGATTTGTTCCTGCTACGAGGGCTGCAGTCACAAAAATGGAGGCTCTGAGAGAGGTGCAGTGGGTACGGGGGTACTCCAGCAGGCACACTTCCGGGCCCACGTGATGGGAATATCAGTTGCCCACAGCTCAGAACACACACTTGATAGAGTCTATCTCCCCAGGCTTCAGCCCAGATCCCATTTCACTTTTTACATCTTTACCTAAACCAGAAATATTTTGCTCCAGTAAAACCCTGTTAATTGGCTACTAACTCCTCTTTTGCTGATTTTATACTTAGCAGACGTAGGTCATTACTATTAAGCACAAAAAAGAGGTAGGAAAAGATTTCTCCACGCACAACAAAAGTTCTTACTGTCACTGGCCCTGGACTTAAGAATACTTTCTACCATTTGAATATTCCCGGATTTACAGTTCCTAAATTCAGATGTTTAACAAAATAACACTATTTATTCAGTGACTGTGAAAGACTTCTAGTATGTTCTAGAAAAAATCTTTAAAGCATTCAGAACGCAAATTGGTATATAACCTAAGTGGTGATGATATTCTAAATGGGCTGTTAATTGAGGAAGATAATTATTATGTGCGTTATCTACCGAAACAAAACCGTCCTGGTGAGAAAAATGACAGCACCATCTACTCTGCTTGTGACATCTCTTTAACCTCTCTTTGAAAAGTAAACCCACGGAAATTTTTGCCTGGTATATACTGAAAAATAAAAACAAAGCCCAGAGTACCCACAAAGGTTATGAGATTTCCATAGTTTTTCTTCAGAGATAGTCAACCATTGAATATGCATTCTCATAAGACAAATTCATGGAAAGAGACTCCAAATACTAGAAGGAAGGTTGTCTCAGTTCACTGAATGTGAACAGAACTGTTACAATATTCATAAGCCAAACTCACATTGAAAAGGAGATTTTTTTTTCCAAACAAGCAGGGCATAGCATTTTATAACGCATCAAGTTACAGAATGTATTCATATTCAATAAACCTAGTTGTATTTTATGATTAAAGATAATATAAGGCTTTGTATGAATGACATTCTTGACGTATTGGAAAAAAAAATAAATGTCCAATGGCATGAAAGCATACAATTTAAGGACATGTTTAAGTAGGCCCCATGCTCAAGTGGGGCTCAAACTCATGACCCTGAGATCAACAGTCACATGTTCTGCCGACTGAGCCAGCCAGGCACCGCAAGGACACATTTTGAAAACGCAGCTCTTTCTTAAAGAATTCAAATGTAATGTTACAAAAAATACTATTTATGTAAGAAGTGCCAACTTTTACCTTTAATTTAGCAATTTGATGTCAGTTGTCTGTTTGCTTTAATCTCCCCACGTCTTTCAAGAAGTAAAAGAAAACAGTGTATCTGTAATCACATGGTAATCATTAAAACATCCTGAAGGGAACAGAGGAGACGAGTCCTTCTCAAGTCTTGACATTTTCAGCCCCTGCAGAGGAATCAGAGGAACAACTATCACAAAGAGGGTGGCTTTCAAAGCTACCCTAACAGCAATAAAAACCTCAACAGTTTCGACTTTTAAAAAAATGACTCAAATTAAGTATACTTAATTCTGAAGGTATACACGAATGCCTATCCATAGCTATAGCTATGACTATGTCTGTGTCTGTCCATATCTATCTAAGAAATTAGTTTTTGTGATACAAAAGGAAACTAATTCCTGCCTCTTAATGGAAATAGAATACAGAAAAGTGGGTATTGAAATAGTTAAAATATTAAGAGGTGTAGAAAACTCCTTTAAATTTACTTACATTGATATTGTCTCCGAATATGCAGAACTTATTAATAATTTATGTAAAAAGAAAACACTGAAAAGTCTCAACAGCAGGGACCTGAGTAAATACGTAGGATGCAGACAGATTCTGTGTTAACTCAGATTTCAAAGGTTTTCTGCTATTTCAGAATAGCATAAAATATGGTTTCTTACTCTCCTTGGTAATGAAAATTTAGCTAGGCTAATGGACAATTCTCGAAACTCACAAAGCCGCTGACTGACCTACCGTCTCATAAACTTGTACATACATGAACCTATGACACCCAATGATCTTAGCTAACTTCTACCTTATTTTCCCCTTATTGTTCTTTGATTTGAAAGACAGAGTTCAGTCTGGTGGTTTATAGGAAAATTGTGGGTAAGCAAATATTCTGCATAGAAAAAAATATAGAAAAGTCAGTCTCTGGGTAACAAAAAGCCAGTTTGATACTTTTCACATTTATTGTAGAACATGTCATCAGGAAGAGACCACCAACTGAAAGCTCTTCTTGGGGTGCCTGGGTGGCTCAGTCAGTTAAGTGTCTGACTGCGGCTCAGGTCATGATCTCACAGTCCGTGAGTTCGAGCCCCGTGTCAGGCTCTGTGCTGACAGCTCAGTGCCTGGAGCCTGCTTTGGATTCTGTGTCTCCTTCTCTCTCTCTGCTCCTCCCCTGCTCATGCTCTGTCTCTGTCTCAAAAATAAATAAAAAACATTAAAAAAAAAAAAAAAAAAGGAAAAAAAAAAAGAAAGCTCTTGTTAGTTACAAGTTGATTAGTAACATTTAGAATTTGAAGCAACATGTAAGCAGTGATTTGTTAACTGCTGCCCATAGAGGAAGACACTAGGAATCACCATTTGGGAAGCCGTTCACGTGATCCATGAAGGTGCTCGCTGGAGAAATTCACAAAGCCAACACATTTCATTTCAGCCACCAGTGACAGTGGGTCCTAAATGTATGTCACGGTTTCTACTATCTTTGGGTCTAGGTGAAGGTACTCCCAGGCCAATCCACTTCTCAGAGTGAATGCTTAAACACCATCCATGTCTCAAATGGAAGAGTTTAAACAAGGCACATAATACATGTTCAAGCACACGGGTATTTATGCAATGTTACTGAGGCACATTATGGGTCTTAGTAAGTAATGTATAGGAAGGTAACTATGTTCAAAGAAGTTTACGAATAGTTCCTCTGTCAGAGATAGTCCAATGTTGTGCTTGTCAAATGGAAGGCAATAATACTGATTCAATTCATTTTGCTTATTGTGCAACACTAGCTAGCAAAGGTTTATTATTTTTTCCTTGGGTGATATTTCTAGATGAAGTGAAGTGCCTGATAATTTCTTTTAACATATTTGCAAAGCTGAATTCAGCCCCATGATTCATTGTAACTGCTTCAGAACACGATGTGAGAATTAAAAAATGAATAAAAACGCAGTAGAAAGGAAAATTCAAAGCACGCCATTTGTTAGAATCAATTTTTTTTCTTTTTGCAAGCATAGCACTTCAATCTCAATAGTGTTCCAAAGCTTCCAAAGCTTATAATGGTGGGGATACACATATTTTTCTCTCTGAGAAACAGGCCAGGAGATAATGAAACTATAATTTCAGAATACTGCAACCGATATAAAATGGCCACATGTGTGGTGCTCAAGCACTCTATATGAGTACTTTCTGTAAAATAATCATATATTAAACTCAAGGAATAAGGAAAATGAATTTCAACAAAGCGAAGGAAAAGCAAGGGAATATTAAATATTGCAGGAGAACACTCTAGTCAAATCAGTATTTCATTAATCCACCTTGAATCAATTTAATTCCCTCCCACATCTTAATCAAGACAGCTTTAAAGTGATAGAACCTTAGAGACAGAGTTTAGAAGTCAGTGAATTCAGCAAAACCAATCGGTTTCTTTATATAAGTAATTACAATAGTATCAAAGGCCTTTCCCGACTATCACACACATGTGCCATTGAAGACATTTTTAATAGTCATTAGGTGTTTATGGAAAACCTGTATCAATTTAGACATGCATACACATAAATACGTTTCACAGCGTATTTATCTGTAGTTGGCTTATACCAGGTAGAAAGAGGAGATCTGATACTTTGAAGTTTATTTTTATTTTTCAGCTGTCAAAGAGTTAACCTGAGGTTCTGGCGAAAGGCATGGCTGAAAACAAACTATATACATATATGCACACATATATATTTATTAGGGGTTTTTATGAGAGAGAGAGAGAGAGGGAGGGAGGGGCAGAGAGAGAGAGGGAGAGAGAGCCTCCTAAGCAGGGTCTGTGCTGTCAGCACAGAGCCCGACGTGGGGATCGAACTCACGACCCTGAGATCATGACCTGTGCTTAAATCAAGAGTCGGACCCTTAAATGACTGAGCCACCCAGGCACCCCAAAGTATATTTTTTGCTTCGGTGTTTTTTCCATGCTCCAGAGAGTCTTTCACACATTGCCTGGAAACCAGCAAAACAGTCCTACTGTCTTATCAGGGGGTAAACGAAACACCAGGGCACGTACGTGGTTCTCTTACTACCCGACGGTTAGATGTGCTTCTGATGTCATGTCCCCTTTGCCACTGAAGAAAACATGTCTTAACTTCTATTCCTGTTAGCCTTTCACTACTTGTACTTCCCTTTATTTTTAGGATGTTAATCTTTGTGGTTTAGATTTGGATTTAATTTTTATGCAAGAGACTCTGGGATGGAAGACAAAACATGAACAAATTATAATTTTAAGAATGAATCTCTTCATGGAGCTTGGCATTTTGTTTCTCCTCCTCTGGAATATCGATCTGGAATCATTTTCAGAGCAGGACATTTCAAACCATAAAAAAATTACTGTTCATAATCAGCGTACACATTTAGGCTTCTTCAAAGTTCTCAAATCCTAGGGAAAGTATTAGAAGTCATACTCAGAAGAAAATCAATAAACTAATGTAAAATGTTTAAAATATCCAAACTCACGTATAGTTTTGTTTTCTATACACATACATATTAAATGTCAAAGGACAAACCACACAAATTTAAGCGATAAATAATTTGCAACCCGTATGAGGAAAGACTTCCTTGGCTTGCAAAGAGCTTAAACAAAGCAATCAGGAAAATAAAATTTATACGTAAATTTAAATTTATTAACATTTCTATATATCATATATTTTATGAAATCTATTACTTATATATTACATATTACATATTTATGTGTAAATGTTACATATTTACACACACATTACACATACAGATGTAAAAAGTATTACACATATTACTTATATATAACATAGTTACAAATGTTTATATATAACTTATTTTTATATATTATGCATAGAAAAATAAATTCTAATGGCAATATGATCATGAACAGATGTGATAACACAGAATCTCTAATTTGAGGGGGTCTATGTTATCAATGAAGCAATTTGAATACCATGTGCTATCTAAGTGTTGATAATCTCTCCTATACAGAAGAATGTAAGAATATATGTCAACCTACTAGTAAATCAGGGTTGGGAATGAGCCAGCAGAAAGACAACTATAGGTTTGGAAATACTGGATTTATGATCTACAAAAAGACTTCACATAAAAATGGCTTTACCTAGAGATGTAAAGATGTGCACTGGCCTTTCCTAGAAACTGCTTTAAAATGTGTAGGGTATTTAAAAAAGAAAACGAATTGAGCTGTGTAAAGATCACATGTAGTTGGAGGAATCATTTTAGTTATTCTCCAAATAGGGTGATTTTACCAGGTAGTGTGTAGGAGGCCCTGTCCCAGAAGGTTACAAGCCCCGCTGTGTCCAAAAGATTTAGGTTCATACAGCTCCAAGTGGGCCAACCCGTATTCCCTAAACTGCTGATTCTGATGTCCTGTTCTCATTATACACATAATATTTATTAAAGTCTAATATCTTAAAATAGCAAATAAACATAGATTATCAGTCTTGCCTTTTAAAAATATATGCTATCATGATGTAAAGTTATCATCAATTCATCCTAAGCACTTACACAAAGATATATGTTATGTACTCAATAGATAAATAAATGAACGTAAATGCTTTTATCTTCTTCTTTTTAGTGGGGTCTTTGTTGGATTTTGGAATCAAGGTAATGCTGGCCTTATAGAATGAGTTTGGATGTTTTTCTTCCATTTCTATTTTTTGGAACAGTTTCAGAAGAATAGGCATTCTTTTTTTTTTTTCCAATTATTTTTATTTTTTTAACATTTTTTAATGTTTATTTTTGAGGCGGGGGTGAGGGGCAGAGCGAGAGGGAGACACAGAATATGAAGCAGGCTCCAGGCTTTGAGCTGTCAGCACAGAGCCCAACACAGGGCTTGAACTCATGGACTGCATGATCACGACCTGGGCTAAAGTCAGATGCTTAACCTACTGAGCCAACCAGGCGCCCCTATTAATTCTTCTTCAAATGTTTGGTAGAATTCCCCATGGGAAGCCATCTGGCCCTGGATTCTTGTTTGTTGGGAGATTTTTTTTTTTTTAATTTAAATCCTAGTTAACGTATAGTGTAATAATGATTTCAGGAATAGAATTTAGTGATTCAGCACTTACGTATAACACCCCATGCTCATCCCAATAAGTGCCCTCCTTAAAGCCCTTCACCCCTTTAGCCCATCTTGCCACCCAACACCCCACCAGCAACCCTTAGTTGGTTCTCTGTATTTAAGAGTCTCTCATGATTTGTCTCCCTGTCTGTTTTTATATTACTTTTGCTTCCCTTCCTTTATTCATCTGTTTTGTATCTTAAATTCCACAAAGGAGTGAAATCATATGATACTTATCTTTCTCTGACTTATTTCACTTAGCATAATACACTCTAGTTCCATCCATGTTGTTGCAAATGGCAAGATTTCATTCTTTTTAATCACAGAGTAATATTCCATTGTATGTATGTATACACACACACACACCCACACACCACCATCATCTTTATCCATTCATCAGTTGATGGATATTTGGGCTCTTTTCACACTTTGGCTATTGTCAATAGTGCTTCTATAAACACTGGGGTGCACGTGTCAGTATTTTTCAATCAGTATTTTTGTATACTATGGATAAGATACCTAGTAGTGCAATTGCTGGGTAGTAGGGTAGTTCTATTTTTAATTTTTTGAGGAACCTCCATACTGTTTTCCAGAGTGGCTGCACCAGTTTGCATTCCCACCAGCAGTGCAAAAGAGATCCTCTTTCTCTGCACCCTTGCCAATATCTGTTGTTGCTTGAGTTGTTCATTTTAGCCATTCTAACAGCTATGAGGTGGTATCTCATTGCGTTTTTGATTTGTATTTTGTTGGGAGATTTTTTTATTACTGATTCTATTTCTTTGCTGGTTATAGATGTGCTCAAATTTTCTATTTCTTCCTGTTTCAGTTTTGGTAGTTTATGTGTTTATAGGAATTTGTCCATTTCTTCCGGATTGCCCAATTTGTTGGCATATATTTGTTCATAATATTCTCTTATAATTGTATTACTGTAGTGTTGGTTGTGATCTCTCCTCTTTCATTTGTGATATTATTTATTTGGGTCCTTTTTCTTTGTGGTAAGTCTGGCTAGGGGTTTATCAATTCTGCCAATTCTTTTAAAGAATTCTCTTAGTTTCATTGATCTGTTCTACTGGTTTTTTGTTTCTCTATCATTTATTTCTGCTCCAATCTTTATCATTTCCCTTTTTCTCCTGGTTTTGGACTTTATTTGCTGTTCTTTTTCCAGATCCTTTAGGTGTAAGGTTAGGTTGTGTATTTGAGACTTTTCTTGCTTCCTGATAAAGGCCTGTATTGCTATATACTTCCCTCTTAGGGTCACCTTTGCTGTATCCCAAAGGTTTTGGACTGTTCCATTTCACTTTCATTTGCTTCCGTATATTTTTTTTATTTCTTCTTTAATTTCCTAGTTAACTCATTCATTTTTTAGTAGGATGTTCTTTAACCTCCATGTATTTGTGGTCTTTCCAAATTTTTCTTGTGGTTGATTTCAAGTTTCATAGCATTATAGTCTGAAAATATGCATGGTATGATCTCAATCTTTTTGTACTGCTTAAGGCCCAATCTGTGACCCATATGATCCATTCTGGCAAATGTTCTGTGTGCACTCGAAAAGAATGTGTATTCTGCTGCTTTAGGATGAAATTCTGTGAATAGATCTGTTATATCCATTTGGTCCAGTATATCATTCAAAGCCATTGTTTTTCCCAGTTGACCTTCTGCTTAGATGATCTGTCCATTGCTTAAGTGGGGTGTTAAAGTCCCCTACTATTATTACAGACCAATATCCCTGATGAACATGGATGCAAAAATTCTCAACAAGATACTAGTAAATCGAATCCAAAAGTACGTTAAAAGAATTATTCAACATAATCAAATGAGATTTATTTCTGGGCTGCAGGGGTTAATATCCACAAATCAATCAATGTGATACACCATGTGAATAAAAGAAAGGGTAAGAACCACGTCATCTTCTCAAAAGATACAGAAAAGGCATTTGACAAAATACAGCATCCTTTCTTAATAAAAACCCTCAACGAAGTAGGGACAGAAGGAAACCTCAACATCATAAAGGCCATAAATGAAAGACCCATAGCTAATATCATACTTAATTGGGAAAAACTGAGAGCATTTTCCCTAAGGTCAGGAATACAACAGGAATGTCCACTCTCACTACTTTTATTCCACATAGCGCTGGAAGTCCTAGCCTCAGCAATCAGACAACAAAAAGAAATAAAAGGCATCCAAACCAGCAAGTAAGAAGTGAAACTTTCACTCTTCACAGACAACATGATATTTTATGCAGAAAACCTAAAAGACTCCACCAAAAAATTGTAGAACTGATACATAAATTCAGCAAATCCACAGGATAAGAAATCAACATACAGAAATCTGTTGCATTTCTATACGTCAATAATGGAGCAGCAGAGAAAGAAATCAAGGAATCAATCCCATTTACAATTGCACCAAAACCCACAAGATACCTATGAATAAACCTAACCAAAGCGGTGAAAGATCTGTACTCTGAAAACTATAGAGCATTTATGAAATAAACTGAACCAGACACAAAGAAATGGAAAAACATTCCATGCTCATGGGCTGAAAGAGCAAATATTGCTAAAATGTTTGTAGTACCCAAAGCAGTCTACACATTCAACACAATCCCTATCAAAATAACACAAGCATTTTTCACAGAGCTAGAACAAACAATCCTAAAATATGTATGGAACCAGAAAAGACCCCAAACAGGCAAAGTAATGTTGAAAAAGAAAAGCAGGAGACATCACAATTCTGGATTTCATGCTGTATTAAAGCTATAATCATCAAGACAGTATAGTACTTACATAAAAAGAGCCATACAGATCAATGGAACAGACTAGAGAAGCCAGAAATAGACCCACAAATATATGGTCAACTAATCTTCAATGAAGCAAGAAAGATATCCAATGGAAAAAAGACAGTTTCTTGAGCATATGGTGTTGGAAAACCTAGATAGCAATTTGCAGAAGAATGAAAGTGGACCACTTTCTTACACCATACACAAAAATAAATTCAAAATGGATGAAAGATCTAAATGTGAGACAGGAAACCATCAAAATCCCAGAGAAGAATGCAGACAGCAACCTCTTTGACCTCAATTTGCAAATGGCATAGCAGATAAAGGGTTAGTATCCAAAATCTATAAAGATTTTACCAATTCAACACCCAAAAAGCAAGTAATCCAGTGAAGAAATGGGCAAAAGACATGAACAGACACTTTTTGAAAGAAGATAACCAGATGGCTAACAGACACATGAAAAATGCTCAACATCACTTATCATCAGGGAAATACAAATCAGAACTACAATGAAATAGCATACACACCTGTCAGAATGGATAAAATTAACAACTCAGGAAACAACAGATGTAGTTGAGGGGTGAGGGCGTGGAGAAAGGGGAACCCTCTTACACTGTTGGTGGGAGTGTGGACTGGTACAGCCATTCTGGAAAACAGAGTGGAAGTTCCTCAAAAAGTTAAAAAAAGGAGCTACCCTCCAACCTGGCAATTGTACTGCTAGGTATTTATCCAAAGGATACAAAAATACTGATTCAAAGGGGCACATGCACCCCAATGTTTATAACTTACCATCAAAAATGGCCAAATTATGGAAAGAGTCCAAATGTCCATTTAATGGTGAATGGATAAAGAAGATGTGCCATACACACACACACACACACACACACACACACACACACACACACACACACACACGATGAAATATTACTCAGCCATCAAAAAGAATGAAGTCTTGCCATCTGCAATGGCATGGATGGAACTAGAGTGTATTATGCTAAGTGAAATAAGTCAGTCAAAGAAAGACAAATATTATATGATTTCACTCATATGTGGAAATTAGGAGACAAAATAGATGGATATAGGAGACGGGAAGAAAAAATAGGATAAGATAAAAACAGAGAAGGAGACAAACCATAGGAGACTCTTACATACAGAGAACAAACTGATGATTGCTGGAGGGGTGGTGGGCAGGGGATGAGCTAAACGGGTGATTAATAAGGACAGTGTCCATTTAGAAGGACACTTGTTCGGATGATCTTTGGGACGAATCACTGAATTCGACTCCTGAAACCAATATGCTATATGTTAACTAACTTGAATTTAAATAAAATCTTAAAAGAAAAAAATAACAAATGGCTTTATCGTAACATTTATAGGAAATGACCAACCCTTTCTTATATACTGCAGGGGCTTGTCCTCTAACAGAAGAGACAGAAAGGCTCACCAAAGTGAAATATGAATAATATTATGAGGTTCTCACAAAGACATGGACATAATCCCAAGAGAATTCTTATAGCTTTGGATCGACTTTTGGATGAGTGGTGAAATTTGTTCATGTAACATTTCCAGGATGGACATCATTTGTAAAATAATATTATGATTCTTTCAGGAAAGTGTTAAACATTACGGAAAGGTACAAAAATGATAAGCCTCTTCATATATTGGTGAGTGAAAAATGCACGTGTTCAGAGAAGAAATGGGTCAGTTTATTAAACACTTTATCAGTGATGACCAGAACATTTTCCCCGAGGTGTTCAAAAACCATGAACGTTTTTGTAACATTAAGACATAGTTCTTAAGTGAGGTAAATGAAGAAAACACCAATTTGTAAGTATAATTATAATTTTCTTGGCAAGTGTTTCTGAACCAAATTGATATTAATGAGTTAAAATATCATAATTGTACAGGTAATTTCTTAGACTGGATATTTTGATACTCTAGTTAAAATTCCTCCAGAATCATTCTATTTGCACATTTATTAAATCAGTAAAGTTAAAATCATGAAGGTAGATTAATAAATGCATAGAACTTGTATTTGAGATTTACGTAAATCAGTTACAAACCACCTTATGTTTGTGACAAATCTAATCCATAAAGAGAATAATTTTAGCCGAAAGTAAAATCATTGTGCTACTTTCAATTGTAAATATTTGTTTAATTTAGAAGGAAAAACAGACATCATTTTGAATTGGTTTTGGATATGCTGGCATTTACCTGGGGTGGATGAAGACATCTAGGGATGAGACATTCATCGTGCATGAGAGAAAATTTAATCAATGCATTTCCTATTCATATAGCATTCAGTAACTGTTGTGATAAAATCTTTTTCTTTACAATACCGTAAAAGTAAAGTACTACATCTCTTTCTACACACAAAGTAGGAATAGTCCCATTCATTGGAAGTAATCAGTTCTACTGAGAGAAAAATTCCCGAAGATGAAACTCTTTAACTTTCAACATTAAGAATTGCCCTATTTTTACAAAGGATATCAAACATCAACATGGTGTAACACAAACTGCCTGATGGAAATCTGACTGTTATTTTATGGTTCATTTTGATTCATTTTCCCTTTTGCTTTTGAGGGAATTTAAAAGGCGTTTAAAATTAGCCATAAATGGAAGCTAGAAGAACATCTCCAACTTTAATTCAGTGGTATGATGGTAAATGTTTAACACCTGGCTCCGGTGGCTGGGAGGGGGTGTCTCTGACCTGTAATATTTGCCAATTTCTGTGCTATAAATGTTTCCACTGTGGTCAGTTTAAGAGGAACTGTGTTTAACAACGATCTCACAAAATTGCTCACGACTTAACAATGGAGCCTTGCAAGACGCTAGAGCCAGCTCCGTCCTACACGCCAGTGGCCAGAAGGCGAAAGAGGGAGGGAGCCCTTCTAGTGACTGCTGACATGTACTGTGCAGCTAAGGAGGGAGGTTCCCCTCCTGGTTTTGCTACATATTTGTCTTGTGACTGTGGACGAGTCATGTACAGTCAATGAGCTCCAGTTGTGTCGTGGTGCTATTGACATGACCAACACCGTAAAGTTGGTATCATGATTAAACAAGGCGATGCATGTACAATGGTTAGAACGTCCGACAGAGTAATTTCTTGAATAGTATTTCTTGCCCATACATGTAAGGCTTCATTATTATCATAAGAATTATAGCTATTACATTTTTTAATGTTTTCACTGGAGGTAGGTCTGTAATTTTATTTCTGCTGAGTATGGACCGCTCTCAAGAATAAATTCTCACTGACCTGAAGGTGAAAGACGTATCGATTCCAGGGTGCCAAAGCCTATACAGCATAATATTCTAATTCTGAATTTTCATTCTGCAATGAAAGCAAACTGTGGCACAACACATTATTTGAAAAAATAGGATTGGTTACGACAGACCTTATGAGAGACCTCATTGTTTTTCACTTTTACCTTGTCAATTTCTTTTCCTCTCAATATAATGTTTCTCCCATTACCGCCATTTCATGTTTCCACCCTTTCACATTTGGGTTTATTTTATAGCCTCCCTAATTATATGTAATTATATTACAATGTGTCAACAAATAAACTTCACTCACAATATCTGTTGTAATCCTCACAATCATTCTTAATTATACACTACTTTGATCTGAGCAACGAAGTTCGCGGAAATTAAGTGATTTACTCCAAATCCTACAAGTGACAGTGACAGATTTAGAATCTAAACCTTGGTCACTTGAATATCCAGCTAGTGGTGTAGTCAGGAAGCAGAACTGAGAAGCCTTTGCAGTAACCAATACGCTCAGGAAGCATGGGCAAGGACACAGGAGATATCGAACATCTAGATGTCTCCTGAAAGATCGCTTCAACTCTACCATATCAAGGAAAACTACCACTGTGAGAGTAACCATTGGGTCATAGAGAGTTAAGGGATGGCTGTATTTTTGGATGAGACGAGATGAGCAGATGAGACCACACAGAAAGTCATGGCCCTATTGAAATGACTCTGGAGAAAAGTCTCCTTTTTAGACAGCTTTTCCCCTCTTAGGATAAATGCAGGCTAGTTAGTTGTACTGGGGAATCCTGGGTGGGGGGAACTGCTATCAGAAATACATACGTGCTGGGTTAGGTCAGGAAAGGGTCCGGGGTAATTCAGAAAATTTGACAGGAAAAGTCATTCAATGTTTTCCAATAATGGGCCAGTTCTGACCCATTTCAAGGTCCAATCAGCTATTCTCCAGTTTAGACAAACTTTATTGCCTTTCTCCCCCCACCACTGGAGAATTTTGCTAAAAACTCCATTAGCCTGTGTGAAATGGTATTTAATTTGAACTTGCAAAACTTCTTTAAAGCCTACGTTGCTATGTAGTTGCCATGTGCTGCTCAGGAGAGTAATTTAGGTAAGCATGCAGAATTTTAATAAAAATAAACAAAAACACATCCTTCTTTAAGTTTCTCCTTACAAATGCATTTTAAAAATTCCAACTGCTAGGTTCAATGGTGCATGGAAAATGATGTTTGCATTTCATTATATTGGTGTACCTTAAAATTCAAGGAACCTTCAAAGACAAGATGTTTCAAATAGGAAAAAATCAGAACCAAACATGACGCCATACCATTTTACGGTCAATGTTAGAACGTATTAATGGTTAGGATTTTTAACATTTCGCATTAACAAATTTTGGTACAGACTCTTGTTCTGTATTAGAGACGCAGCAGGTTAACTTTGTCATTCCACTAATGACTTTGACACACGGTCATTAGATTTTACTGCCTGCATCAATTCAGCTTTTAAAACAGTCTACCCCTAGATATAAAAGAAGATCAGTGTAATGACACAGTGTTGGAAAGCAAAAATAATGAATCCCACTAGATAAATGAGGCAAAAAATCTGATCGTTCTTGGAAACCATCAAAGTTAAGAACTCTACCTTATCACAAGTATAACAAATCATGGCACATAGAGTCTTGCAGAGGGCAGGGATGGTCAGGTGGTGGTGGGTATATAATCTCTAGCATGGGAGTTTACCTCTCAGGTTATTTTCCTTTACAATTGTGACAGTAGTAATATTTATCTGATGGGACTGAGCCAAAGATTAAGTGAGATAATACAGAGAGAGCACCTGCAACAGTACGAGGCACAGATTACATGCTCAATATCTGTACCATCATCAGTGTGAACCTGTCTTAATAAGTACTTGATTTTAGGGGTATTTTCTAAGATGCATTCTACCCATTTATGGGAAATTCAGTACAGATACTGAATTGAGCATGTTAAAGTGTGCATGGGATTTCCTTTTCTCCCTGCTTGTTTATGATACGTTTATTATTTATTCACAGGACATGGCTAATGTTTAAAGCCCACGGGGCCTATTATTAATTATTACACGGAATAAATGCAAAGGAGCCCTGAAGTAGATATGGAAGAACTGATCTATAATATTAATCATTATATATGCTATATTAGTCCCTCTCCTACTCTGAGGCCATAAACTATCCCATAGTCTATGTGGACACTGTCTTATAGATATAGATACTCATGATGAACCCACTACATTCCTTTGATTATGTGATTAAAAAGAACCAGACAGCCTCAGACATGCTGTGGCAGCAATGATTAAAAAATAATGTTCTTGATGGCACAGAAGAAAAATCATGTCTGATCTCTAATGCAATCAGAACGTATAAAATGACAGTGTATGTGAATTTGTGTTATCACACTAATGAGAAAAATATATACATATATATATATATTTATATATATTTACAATTTTTTTTTTTAAAAAGACACTAACCTTCTATCTTATTTCCTCCAATGAGAGAGGGAATTTTCAACTTTCAGCCTTCACACATAATTTAGCTCACGGGTGACACGAAATCTGATTATCAGGGATGATACTCCAGCAAGGAGAGTTTAGCTGCCTAGGAAGAGCCTCGGGGTGCTCTTTCTTTCTGGAAGCCCCCTTTACCTGCACAGACCACAGGGCACGCTCCCCAGCTCCATGGAGCAGCTTTATGTGCTGTGGCCAAGGACCGCTCATTTCTCCGTGACAGACGCTATTCACTGTTGCTTCTCTGACTATTCACAACACTCTGTGCAATTAAAGAAAAATAAATACAAGAAAGTGAGCCTGGAAAATATTCGCTGGTTAGGTCACGTTTACAATAAACCCTGCCGATGAAAGCACGATGAGCCAGACCCATCCGCAAGGAAGAGACACAAGATGACACAATGGCTTGAGTGCCTCAGGCCGCCCTCGAGGACCCTGTCCGCTTCCTGATTTGGGGGCTACATCTCCACTCCTTTACAAGCCCTAATTCCCAGCGCAGGCTCCTCAGCCCCCACGTCCCTGAGGTTGCAAAGGAGTTATAATTTGGGTCCCCCTTTCCCACCCAAACTTCTAATCTCTCCATTCCGCATCGGTCCCGTTATTCACCTCTTCTGCTCCATCCCAGCCCCCCACAGACTGTTAGATGAAATCACACATTTGAGCAGATTGGTGTCGTCACGCGTTCCAGGAACACAGTGGCATCTGGGCTCTAACGCTGCTGAGCAATACTGTCATGCCCACTGGTCAACTACCGGTGCAGGGAAAAAAAACACCACAGCAACGATTTTAATTCTTTGTTAACCTCTTCTCAAAACCTGCCACCAGCCACTTTTCTCTGCTGATAACTTCTCTTCCTTCCCAGAGAAAATTGAGGCTTTTAACCTATATTCAAAACGGTTGCTTTTCTACGGACTCCCACGCAGCCCTAAATATCCTCTGGTATCTCCCATTAAACGTATAGATATAGCCCGTTCCTAACCTAATGTCCCTCTTCAGCTACTCCTTTATCTTTTTCCATCCCTTTCATAGCCAAGTGGTTTGGAAATAGGGTTTAAATTCACTAACACATTTAGCTTCCCATTTAAAATTTTAATCTCTGGCCAACTGACTTCTCCCCCCATCACCTTCACTGAAAATGTTCTGGCTAAGTTCTTCAATTACCTTCTAAATGCCAAAGCCAAGGAAGCCTCCCCAGCCCTCCTTTTACTTAAAGTCTCTACTGTGCTTGTATTTATTCTTAGAAATACAAGTGAGAAGTGTATTTCCACTGCAAAGATGGTACTTTTTCCCCTGTAGAAACCTTCAGCTATACTAAAGAAGAGGGGCGAGGTATGCACGTATCCTGACCACTCGTGTGAAAGCAGTGTTTCTCATTCTCATGTATTTCTTTTTAAGATTTCTTCTATGCACTTAGTGGTATTTTGTACAAGTGGACATCATGATTTTTGGTGAACATAAGGCCATAAACATTTCCCCATGTTATTAGTAATCTTCAGAAACAATATTTAAGGCTGTATAATTTTCCATCACATGGAAAAATATACTTCATTCTTGCACAGCATGTCTTGCACAGCGAGACACATTCCTGTATTATTAAGTATTCTTGAAAAACGTGACGGGAATGCATGGTGGCGGAGGATTTTGGTGCTGTGGTTGTACAATAACTAACCATCTGCTAGGCTTTTAGGCTATCAATTTCTTTGCCATCATAACTAGCGCTACAGTGAATACTAAGGTACCCATGATCATCCTGAATCTTCTATGTTGGTATTTGTTATCGCTTCCCAAATGAGGATATAAACTTTCCCATTTAAGGTATTTGTTCTTTTCACAATTACCACACAGAATTTCTCCTTACATCTCAAAAAGAACATATTATTAGAGCTTGTACCTAGATGGCAATAAGGCAGGGAAAACCATTACTGACAATCGACACGGCTACATATTGGGTTCTCTTACTAAGGGAGAAGTGAGCCAGTGTGATTCCTGGAAGTCTTATCTGGGAGATCTCTTCTCATTTGTCTAGACTTTTTTTTGAGTTATGAAGATATTTTACTGTATCCAACACAGCTTACCCATTTGAACAACTGTACTTACCTTACATGAGTGAGGACCACTGGTGACAGTGCCTTAAGATAAATTAGCTTAGATTGAGGGGAAAATAGGAAAATGCCAAATAGATAAGAAAGTCTTTCCTGGCTTAAGTTCTCGCAGACAAAACGAGCTTCTTCGTTGAATCTTGTAGTGTCACTGAAGTCTGGAAAGTACTATTTCATTGTGTTATTCGTGACTTACGCTAATGAAGTCTGCCTTTTCCACCAAGCACGAAGGTGCTGTGGAGAAAATGATTCTCAAGGGTACACAGAGACTGCAGATCATTTGGTTTCAGTCTTGCTCTGAATCTCGCCCCAGTAATTAGCAACCTCCAAGCTGGGGCAGAGTACCAGAAGAGGGTCTGTTGGTGAGTGTGGAAAATAAGATAGGAATGAAAAAGATGCCAAGAAGACAACGTTCCTTATTTGAACAGAGGTAAAAATTGATACCTGATTTAGCTCCTGAAATTAGTCTCCATGGATCTGCACATCATCCTTGCTGAGGGGCCACGCTAATCTTTCTGTATTGTTCCAACTTTAGTACACGTGCAGCCAAAGCGAGCCTGCTCTTGAAATTATTCTGATTTCAACTGTGAAAAAGATACAGAAAAGAACCAGTTTTAATTTGCTACTTGTGTTTAGAAGGAGTTAGTGTAGGAAGATAGTCTTTGATGAGTTGATTGATTGGTTGAATGGCCCCAACTCATAAATACATTTTCAAATTCAATGATGGACCCAAGACCAGTTTTGCTCTGCTGGGGCATGCATGTTTGGAAATCTTTCCCAGCCCAAATAAATACAATTAAGTAGATATTCTGACTTTAAGCTCCTGCAAAGGAGCATTGAAACTTTTGGCTGAGACACACAGATATAAAAGATACACCGTAATGAAGTGTTAGGAGTCAGATCATGATGTAGATATCCAAAGGAAATGCTAGCAACTGATATTCACTTGGCTGGAGGGTAGAAAATGGTTAGGAGTTTTATCTTTTTATTCAATTTTTTTTAATGTTTATTTTTGAGAGAGAGGGAAGGTGTGTGGAGGAGATGCAGAGAGGAGGACAGAGGATCTGAAATGGGCTCCACGCTGACAGCAGAGAGCCTGACGCAGGGCTCAAACTCATGAACAGCGAGATCATGACTTGAGCTAGACACTTAACTGACTGAGCCACCCAGGTGCCTCAGGAATTTTAGTTGTAGAGAGAATTTTATGAAGATGATTTCTTCAGAGAAACCGGTGCCATTTGTCCCACACACACCCACCCCCCACAATACACAGGAGGACAGGGTGTGTGAGTTGGTGTAAGCTTCTGTGTGCATGTAGGGGGAGGAATCTTGAGGGTAGAAGGTGAGCTACCAATGGAGCCCAAAGGAAAGCTTGCTTCATGCTTCCTGGAAGGGGTGAAAATGGTAAAATGGAATCTGACTCTTGCCATTGAAATGTAGAGGTCTACAGAACATTTTTTTTAATGTATGTTTATTTTTGAGAGAGACAGAGACAGAGACAGAGTGTGAGTAGGAGAGGGACAGAGAGGGAGGGAGACACAGAATCCGAAGCAGGCTTCAGGCTCTGAGATGTCAGCACAGAGCTCGACCCTGGGTTCAAATTCAAAAACTGCGAGACCATGACCTGAGCCAAAGTTGGACGCTTAACCAGGAGCCCCGAACATTTTTTTAGTAATAAAAAATAAAGTTTTAAATAAAGCAGAACAACAATAAAAGTAGCCACACAGGAATTGCCCTGGACTTTTACTGAGCAGGGACATAGAGCAGGTGATGTTGTACGATCCTTGAGATACTAAAACTCAGCCTGGGCCTCCTGGACCTATTTTGACACCTGAACAAGTAAACCTGGAAAGAAGACAGAACTCTAGCAGAGAGTCTGTGTGGCTTGAAGGTCCTGAATATTAGAGGTGGAGAGAGGAGTGGCAATCCTATCACAGAAAACATCACCCAAACTGCCATTGAGTGCAATCAGCAGACTGACAGGTGGGGGAGCTCTGAAGAAGTTATGGAAACACCCATGCAAGTGAGAGAATCTGCTTTAAGTATCTTCCAGGTCTAGAGAGAAGGAAGCTCATGTCCTGCTGTCCAGGTAAGCAGGAGCTCTCCCATCCCCCCATTTCTTTCCTCCCTCAGTTCCATCATATATTATCTAACAGTGAGAAGACAACACTGGGGTCCACATCCAACTACACCCGAGCTTCTGGATGCTTCAGCTGTATAAGCAGCTCTTAAAACCCTGGAAACGATCTAAGATAATCATGTGTTTCCATAAAATCTATAAAAGACATTCTAATCACCATTACTGAAGACTGGTTTCTCCATCCAGTTCAATCACTCCTCTCTTCCCCTCCTCTCAGGGGACTTTGAAGGGGCTATCAGCCTTCTGACGTGTTCTTAACTTTCAGACGAATGTTGATATTTTTCAACATTATTAATCACTGAAAATTCAAAAAGGACCACAAGGGTAAACTGTAGAGAAAGATCAGTTTCACTCAACGCTGTTACATGAAAAACAGTTTTTTTCCCCCAAAATCATGTTCCTAGTAATATTTATAGACCATGAAAGTGAATACACAGCGGAAAAAAAGAGATATTTCTCAGATATTTTGTGAAAAAGGTTCTTGAAAAGTCACAATGTTATGCAATTCTGTATCGCCTATTTTCAAGCAGTTTCAAATAATATTTTCTTTATAAATAAACTCACTTCCATCAGTTGGGTTCCAAGACCACATGATAAGAACACTCAAAAGTCATGAAAATTCCAGATCACAAAAAGGTTAGGTTTACTTGGCTTGCACATAAATAAATATACATGCACAGACTGGGCCAATATTTTGAAGTAAAGATGAACAGGAACATTCAGAGTTATTTTGAGATGCTAAAAGATTAATTCCAGTCATATGATTCACAGAGAGATTTCCCCTTTAGGGGTCATGGTGACAAGAGGCATTCTTGAGATAACAGAAATGTCACGAAAATCATGGAATTAAGCGAGAATTTGATTCATTTCTACACTAACCCTTGAGGAAAAAATTAAAGTGAGGAAAAGATCAGTTAGAGTTATTTATAAAACAAAAACAAAAACAAAAAACATTATAGGGGCACCTGGGTGGATCAGTTGGTTAAGCGACCAACTTCAGCTCAGGTCATGATCTCACAGTTCATGGGTTTGAGCCCCCCGTCAGGCTATGTGCTGACAGCTCAGAGTCTGGAACCTGCTTCATATTCTGTGTCTCCCTCTCTCTCTCTCTCTCTCTCTCTCTCTCTCTCTCTCTCTGCCCCTCTCCCACTCACATTCTGTGTGTGTCTCTTTCTCTCTTAAAAATAAACATTGAAAAAATTTAAAAAGCATTATGTAAATATTACCAAAAGGAAAACAGAAAACCTCTACAAATTGAGGTATGTCCACCTAAAAATACAGAAGATAAATCCTCCTTGATGGTTATAGGTTCTTTGCAAAATGTGACAAACGTTGAACAGCTGGGGATTATTGTATGCTGCTGTTAAAAATGAAACATTATGAATTTTTTTTTTTTTTGCCTTTTTCACAAGCAAAACCATCTGCCACTTTTCAGCAAAGTGAATACTATGGACAGCTGTAACCTCTGGTTGGACAACACCTAACTGTTAGAAAAACAAAGAAAAGGGCTACAAGTCATGCTTTTAATAGCTTCATGACATGACCCTAAGTGACGTCGGCAAGAAGAGTGGGGTAAGAACATTCAAAATTCCTCTTCTCCATAAAAGAATGAGATCACTGGTATGAGGAACAAAATCAGGATTTTCAAAATTCTGGAAATCCACCAAAGGGAGTAATACCGGGACCTTTATTCTAGAAAAGTAGTTGAATCTCAGGAAGAACAGCCTGCTTTGTCCTACTTTAAGTTTCCCTGTCTCCATCCCAGAGACGGGGGTGGTAAGGCTGATACCACTGAGAGTGGAGAGGCCCCTTCCACCAGCATGAAAGACTCATTAGAATTGAGAGGCTCAGCGTCCCCAGCTTCATCAGGATCTTCCCACATGTCCCCATTCCAAATAACAGGCTCTCATTCTTTCCCAGTCATTGCTCTCACTTTAATAACAGACGCCCAGAGAGGCTAGGAGTTCAATCTGTGTTGTAACTCAGCCAGTTGCAGGATGGGGTCCTGTGCTTGATTTGCAGCAATTTCAGCCCTGTGTGTATGGCATCTCCTTCAAGGCACATATAGAAGCTCTTGGGTCATTTATGTGGTGTTTCAGCTGAGAAATCAGATCAAATCTCTGAGCCCATCTATTTCTTTCACCACTTAGTCCAGCCACATTAGGAAAAAGGAACCAATGTCATTTATATTCCCCCGTTTGCCAAAAAGGTTTCCAAGTATTACATACAGAGTCTCTTAACTCCTTGATGAGGAGGATCCAATGCACGTCTTTTGCATATTGCTATCAAGGGCTCACACCATGGACGACCAGAGCTCTCTTTACTGCTGCAAACAGAATCATTAGCATCTTTAAATCTAATTAGGTTAGAGAGCCAACTCCAGAAACCCCAGAACCAATTCAGAAAACTCAGCCCTAAATTTTACTTCTTCGGAGTGCCTGGGGGGCTCAGTCGGTTTAGTCACCGACTCTTGATTTCAGCTCAGGTCATGATCTTGAGTGTCCAACTCTTGATTTCAGCTCAGGTCATGATCTCATGGTTCGTGAGTTCAACCCCTCATCTGTCAATGCAGAGCCTCCTTGGGATTCTCTCTCTCCCTCTCTCTGCCTCTTCCCCCAACTGCACTCTCTCTCTTTCAAAATAAATAAATAAACCTAAAAAAATTTTCCCTTTCTCTAAAACCACTTTTAGGTATTATTCAGGTTCTCCAGACAAACCTAACCAAGAACATACAGATATACAGAATATTTATTATGAGCTATTTACTCATGTGATTACAAAGTTTGAGAAGTCCCATGATCTTCCATGTGCAAGCTAGAAACTCAGGAAAGCCAATGGTGTTTGGTCCAACCCAAAGGCATGAGGACCTGTAGATCCAAGGGTCTCAGCCCAAGTCTGCAGGTATGGGAACCAGGGGCACTAATGTCCAAGGGCAGGAGAAGAGGGATATCCCAGCTCAAGTACTGAGAGAGAATCTGTCCTTCTTCTACCTTTTTGGTCTATTGGGTCCTCAATGGACTGGGTGATGCCCATCCATATTGGTGATGGCAATCTTTTTTATTCTGTCTACAGGTCCAAATGCTGATCTCTTCCAGAAACACACTCACAGACACACCCAGAAATAATGTTTTACCAGCTACCTGGGTATCACTTAGCCCAAACTGACACGTAAAATTAACCTTGTTGTCATATTGTTCCTGTGAAGATCATGAATGAAAGATTTCCTTCCTGAGAGGAGGACAGATTGGTCCCGAGGAGGCAGACAGGAGGAAGCCCATTAAGCAGGACCCCGGCTGCCTCCACCTAAGTCCCCAGGTACCACTGGGATGGTGTTTCATGACATCACCATGCAGACAGACTTCTGGGAATCTACAGTGGTCAGGGAACCACAGAAGGGGGAGGGCCAGGAGGACACCTCATCTCTTGTGTGACGAGGGCCTGCACAAGCAGTGGAGGGTGAGAGCAGGACCTTCCCAAAGCACATGAGTAGAAAAGTTGTCCCTGACTCTCAGATTCTGCTTTCCGTGGGTTCAAATGAACCTTTGTTGGAATTAAGGATGTGAAGCCCCTACCTTGACCCCAAGAGAAGCAGGACATCGGGCCCATGTGCTTCTCTCCACCTCCTGCTGTGACCTTGCTGTGTGGCCCTAGGCAGGCCATGTAATTTCCAGGACGTGTAAGTAATGAACATTTTAAACATTTTTTTCAAAGTTCCCTAGTGGTTATTGCTGAGGGCATCTTGAACTCATATGAACCGCAAGGGCCAGTCGGGCGACATCTCTGGTTATCAACAGTCTGAGACTGACATAAAACACTACCTTGCAGCCTAAAGCATCACTCATGAACCAGGCACAGTGCGCAAACAGGCAGCATTTCATCCCTCTTACCTTGACGGTGACGGGTATGGAGCACAGAAAAGCAAATAGTGCTCTGCACCTGGAATAACAATATTTTAAGAGCAATTAGAACCATTTGAAAAAGGTGTGCTTCTAGACTACAGACATCCCTGTCCTCTATTATTTGTTTCTCCATTTATTAATTTTTACCTTACATAAATATGAGTTTATACTTGCTTAGGAATAAAAATACATTTCCCAAAGAAGCCTTCTACTGCTTCTCAGTTCCTGTTTGCAAATACAACCCTTTGTATGTGAGAGGATCATCATTTTTCACAGCAATGGAGGTGGGAAATAGTATCTTCCCACACATGAGGACATAGAGGGGAATGACAGAATACGGCAGTGGCAGCTTCCTGGATCAGGCTTCAAACGCTGCTGTTGGGGATCATGAGGAGAGTTATTATGCCACACATGGCTTTCCACATCTTCGTGCTGGCAAAGGCACTACCAACTCTTGACTTCCTGCGTCTCTTACGTAGACCTTTCTTGGGCTTACCAAGTAACGTGCCATCATCACCCACATCGAGCATGAAAAGGCTGGCTTAGGCGGGACTGGCTCAAGGTTGCACAATATACAAATGACATGTTTGGGGATAAAATCCACCCCCACCCCCGGACTCATTCTTGCAGATGCTGTAGGCACAGGTCACTGCTAACCACAGAAATTTAGGGAGGGGAATGTAATCACCGCTCATCAACAAAAAGAAATGAATCGGTGATGAACATGAGAATATGGATGAATCTTGAAAACATGCTGGGCAAAAAAAAAAAAAAAAAAAAAAAGCCTGACACACAGAAAGTATAATTCAGTTTCTTTGATAGTCTAGAAGAGGCAACACTAACCTATAGTGGCAGAAAGCAAATCAGGTTTTGCCTACTCCTGGGGGTTAGAGGGGATGGACTGCAAATGGGCCAAGTGAACTTTGGGGGATGATAAAAAGACTCTGCCTCGGAAGTGGTGATTGTTGCATGTGTGTCTGCATTTGTCAAAACTCATTGAACTATACATTTAAAATGAGTACATTTTACTGGGATGTAAGTTATGCCTCCATAAAATTGATTTTAAAAAATCACACCTTTGAGGTGGGCGCAAGGCGCAGCATTGCTTCTCATCCATATAATTTGACTGCACGTTAATAATAAAATCTTGAAGAAAAAAAAAAGACAGGAAGCGCATGAGCAGGACCTTGGGACAGCTGCCCTCATCCACATTCTAAGAGAAAATTAATCAGAATCAACTTAATTTGTCAGACAAGGGCACACACAGCCTCTATGTGCAAACAACAAAAAATCATCCCAGAATGTTCAACTTGATAGTAATATTGAAATTATGTTCATTTTTGGTTTTTAGGCTATGAATTAGTATTTTTGTCCCCTGATAGTTTGCACATGCACATGAGCACCATCAGATTATCACATGGAGAAAACATCACAAGGAAAAAAATGATGCACTTATCTTGGAGAACCGTTACATTGCAGACCATGCGTAAGTATGTGAAAGTTTCTTTTTCTTCTTTTTTATTTTAGAGACAGAGAACGCATGCACAAGTGAGGGGGAAGAGCAGAGAGAGAGGGAGAGAGAGAATCCCAAGCAGACCCCATGCTGAGCATGGAGCCCCAAAGAGGGCTTGATCCCACGGCACCGAGACCTGAGCTGAAATCAAGCGTTGGACACTCAACCGACCAAGCTACCCAGGCAGCTTCAAGTTTCTTTTAAGGAGCAAAATTAAGAGTCAATCCACCCATAAGCTGTCATCCTAACACATTTCCAAAAAGGAAAACATTCTTGACATATCTTTTAAAAGTCAGTGAAGAATCAGTCATCGTCCTTTTCAATCCGCTCTGTGGTTTTAACTCCCCGTTTGTACTATGTGAACAGCAGAGAGGGTCTCATTTTTTCCAGTCACTCCTAAGATAACAAAAACCCCTCATAAGTCAAATTATAAGCAGTCTAATGTTAGCAATTAAAATGTCTGGTCCTGGTGAGAGCAAACCTTGAAACTCTGTCCAAGGTTGGAGCTCCTCCCCCACTCAGGTCCAGCCTCCCACAGGCTGAACATCTATGATGGAGAACGGAGACCATTGTTTGTTTCCCCACCATATTCTTGTCCTCCTCTCTCCCCTCTCCATTATCTTGCCAGGCTACCAATGGCTCTTCTGGTTTTAAAGTAGAGTAGGGACAGGATACAGAGACAGAAGAGGTCTCAGTTGACTGACACGGTCAAAGATTTCATCTGTGGCTGATCGGTGCCAGCCCCCTCTTTGGGGGCAGAGGGTCTCTCGGATAGGACCCTCTAGTATTAATCCTTCTTCCTTGGCAGTGGCTATAAAAGATGCCTCTTGGGCACCTGGGTGGTTCAGTCCATTAAGTGCTTGACTCCTGATTTTGATTCAGATCACAATCTCGTGGTTAGTGAGACTGAGTCCCACAGTGGGCTCTGCACTGACAGCAGGGACCCTGCTTGGGAGTCTCTCTTTCCCTCTCTCTCTGCCCATTGCCTGCTCGCTTGTTCTCTCTCTTAAAATAAATAAAATAAAATAAAATAAAAGTAAAGTAAAGTAAAGTAAAGTAAAGTAAAGTAAAGTAAAGTAAAACAAAACAAAACAAAACAAAATAAAATAAATGATGCCTCTTAACATTTGTGTCCTTGGACATACTAGTAACAGATGGGAGAATGGAACGAGTCATCCCTAGATAACAGATTTTAAATATTTTCACAGAAAACTGAAAACGGACAGAAATTTTGGTTCAAGAGTAGAGGATGTCAGAACCACAGGGAGGACCAGAGGAGAAGAGAGAATCAGCCTGCCCTGCAAGCAGAGTCCCAGAAATATCCAGAAGGGGAGCTGGCAGATATGTGGGAGATAGGAACAAGAGACAGAGCTCAAACAACAGAGAATAATCAAAGCACTGTTAAAAATGCAATCCTCCAGGTCCCATACACCTCCTCCAACTTCACGCACCGCAAAGGCAGCCAGCCAGGCCAAGCTCTACAAAGTTTTCCTCTAAGTGCTAACACACGCTGTCTGAAGAGAGAACTGGGACACTAGGGTGGGTATTCCTCTCCGCAGTGAGCCCTCCCGCTCTGTAAGAGGGTGCCTCAGCACCGAGACTGCCCTCTACTGGTTCAGCCTAAAATGAAGCTCTGGAAAATACAAGCACACAGAACTTCCCATTGGATTTTCTATGATGAGACACAAAAGGCCAATAAGGAACCACCATATTCTTGAAGAAAACCAACAGCATGGGCCAATAAGAAAAAATGAAGTACACAGCATTAATATTTTAGCAATCAGTGAGTTCCGACTGACAACCAGTCTCAAATTGGCTTATTCAAAAAACAAACAAACAAACATACAAACAAATAGGAAGTCTAAGACCAAGGTGCCAGCAGAGTTTCTTCTGAGGCTTGAAGAGCTAGATGACTGTCTTTTCCCTATGTCCCTGTGTCCTAATCTCCTCTTCTTACATGGACACCAGCCACATTGGGTTAGGGTCCACCCTAATGACCTCATTTTAACGTAATTACCTCTTGAAAGACCCTATCCCCAAATACTGTCCCGTTCTAAAGTACTGCGGGTCAGGACTTTAATGTATAAATTTTACAAAGACACAGATCAAGCCTATAACATACATTAGCTCCATTAACTGCAAATGCCAGGTCAGCCTTAGCATTAGGCACGGTCAGGGTCCTGCATCCAGCGGCATTCATGGGCATCTTCACCTGCCTTCTGTTGCTTGTGTTACACCTTACATTTAGAACACGTACACAGGTGATTTGAAAAGTAATTCAGCATTCTGTAAACAATCAACTGATATGCATATCAAACAATTCTAAAATTAAAATTCTATTTTCTTATGTTTATTTATTTTGAGAGAGAGAGAGAGAGCAGGGGAGGGGCAGAGAGAGGGAGAAAGAAAGAATCCCAAGCAGGCTCTGTGCTGACTCAATCTCACCCACCATGAGATCCTGACCTGGGCCGAAATCAAGAGCCAGACGCTTAACCAACTGAGCCACCCTGCCACCCCAAATCCTATTTTTAAGAATCCATGTCATTTGGCCGTCACTTCTTGGCCAAATCATTCCATCATTGCTTTCATCTGGACTCATTAGCCCTTGTACTGCAGACACAAGCAGACACAATAGTTCTCATTCATAAATCTGGCTGCCATTACAGCAGGGCGGACACAGACACAGTCAAATGGCCACTCTGTGCATCCAACCTTTCTGTTGCCTTGAGGATGCGGGGTGTGTGGAGAATGGAGTGCGGAGGGAAAGACAAGGATGGCAGTGCCTATCAGGACCTTCTCAGAGCTCCCAACCTCAGGAGAGTCCTGCATTTATTTACACACCACCACTGATTGGAAATCACACTTGGTGTTTCCTCGGATTGTCGTATACTACCCTATAAAAGAAACCCAGACTTCCAAATTTGGATTACATTTTTAAATCAAACCAAAAATGCATGTATCAATTATAACGACTGATACTGACTCAGGAGATGGGTATATTCAAGAAATCATGGCAGTGCTTACAAGCAACATCTGAGGACACATGTTAATATGTTTCGACGCTACCTTGTGGTCTAAATTGGGTATCTCTCTTTAATGGCTTTCATGATGACTAGCTTAAGCCATCTATACTCAAGTGGATTCCAAAGTGTTTCAGGGAACTAGGCAATCAAGTGACCAATTTAAAAGATGTGAAGGAGCACTATTGATTTTTTTAAATGCTATTTTTAAGGGTTTTCTGACAGTTTTAGTGGTAGTTGGAAGAATGTCAAATTTACCCTTTAGTAGAAAAATTGATTATATGCAAGAGGGCACAGCAATGTTGTTTTCTTAATCCTCAACTTATCCTGAACAGTGTTTTCTTCTCCACTGTTCTTTTATCTGAAAGGAGTTCATTTAAGAAGGAAAAAAAAATAATGTACATCATGACATCCTTCTGTATATTTAAGTGGCCACAGAGAAAGTAAAACTCATAGTGTTCAAAATCAAGTAGTTTCTGTAATAATGATCTCTGGTCTTTGCTACAGAGCGTTCTTGATTCAACACTCCACATGTTCTACTAGATCAAAGGTATGCCAAATCCTGGAATAAGGACATGAGAAAGAAAAAATAAAAATATATTCTCATTTTCTAAATAAAATACTGTTTTTATAAAATGTAAGAAATTCATGGGCTTACATAATTTCATCACAAAGTCCACTACATAGGACCAGTAAGATCAAAATTACATACTCTGCCTGTCACTCATCAGAACTATTACTTAGATCCTAAAAACACAAAGAAATTAACTGCCATTCTCCTTTTGATACAAATCACACCTTCCTATAGTTCACTATACGCGCTTGTGGCTTCTGTGCATCTACAAGACATAATACATATTTCTAAATATAATTTAATTGGTGTTAATATGTGGTATTACGTCTGCAAGCATCAAGTGGGAGGCTAGGAATTATGTGACCATTACAATCCCTGCATACTCTTTATGAGTTATCCGCAAAAGGCACCATATTCTGCAGCTTTTGGGACCATATTTCCAGTTGCGATGTCTTCAGAGTAAGCCACCTACCATGGTAAAAATATCTCTTTTCATATTCCAAGCAATGTGACTGGGGGAGCCACCAATATTCAGTGGGTATCGTACATTCGAAGCCTTTTTTTTTAATTTTAATTAAATGCAAGAACAGCCTTGCTTGCAAAGTTAAGAATTTCAAGGAAGAAATATGGAATATCCATCTGCTCTAAATAAAAAGAAATTCTGCTTGATTACCTGGTTCATGTAAAGATGATAGAATCTTGAATCTTTTCATGGTTTCCTTAGATTTGAAGGTCAGAAATATTTCAGCTACCTGTGACTTACCCTGTTCGTTACAAGAGATACAAGGAGTCATTCCAGTTAGTCCATACATTTGTTTACCATATGCTGAATACGTCTCCTCAAGAGATGATTTATTTTAAATTTAGAAATGCAACTATTTTTTCAAAATATAAACTCCTTATATTGCAATACTATATAGATACTTTGCTTCCCCCATTAACATCTTACATAACCATAGTGCATTTCTCAAAACCAAGAAACGGATGTAGGAACATTACTATTAACTGAAATTATGACTTTATTCAGATTCCATCAGTTTTTCCATTAATGCCCATTTTCCACTGCAAGATTCAACACAGGATACATCACATTAGACTTGATTGTCATGTCTTCCCAGTTTCCTGTGATGTACAACAGCTTCTTGGTCCCCTCCCTCCCTCCCTCCCTCCCTTCCTTCCTTCCTCCCTCCCTCCCTTCTCTCTTTCTTTCTTCTTTTCTTTTTTCTTTTCTTTTCTTCTCTTCTCCTTTTCTCTCTCTCTCTTTCTCTCTTTCTTTCTGCCTTCATGGTCTTGAGGAGGGTTTCTGGGCATCCTGTAGAGTGTCCTCCAGTCTGGGGCAGTCTGATGTCTTCTCAAGATTAGACTGGGGTCACAGGCTTTAGGGAAGATTACCACAGAGGTGAAGTGTCCTACCTTCCCTTATCACTTCATATCAGGAGGTACATGATGTCGATATGACATCATGAATGATACTGGCCTTCACCACGTGGCTAAGGCAGGGTTTGCCAGGTTTCTCTAGTCTAAAGTTATTATTCTTACCCTCTTCCCTATTCTTTGAAAGCAAATTACTGAGATCAACCCACATTTAGTGGACTTGAAGTGATGAGGACATGTTCCATCCTCGGGAAGGGGGATTATCTACATATATGCCTTGTTATTTCAGTAAAGAAGTTTCTTCTTGCATATGTATTTATTCAATTATTTATGTATATTAATATGACACGTGGGTATTTCTTTTATACTTTGGGCTATTATCCAATATAATATCTTTTTTTTTTGCTAAAATTATTTCAGTTTTGGCCTTTGGGAAATCTTTCAGGTTGACTCCTATATCCAGTTGACATAATTCCATCCTGTTGTTTTTTGAACATGTCCTCAGTTTCTGGTACTAAATGATCCTCCTGGCTCATCTGGTATTTTCTTTGCACCACCACTAGAATGCCTAGTGCATGGTAACTTCCTCCCGAAGAACAGAGTATGGGAAGGGAGTGGGGAGTAGAGGAACTGTAAGCGATGAAATCTGCCAAACACTTTCTTTGCCGGTGATCAACATCAATATCAATAAGTCATATTTGTAGTATGTACCCTTGAAATATTGTGATGAAAATGGCATCCTACCTCTGTGGACTTCCTCCCCACATAACCTGCACAACCCTGTCTAATCATAAGAAAAGCATCAGATCATCCCAATTTAGAGACATTCTACAAAATACTTAACTGGTATCCCTAAAAACTGTCAATATTACCAAAAGCAAGGGAAGTCTGAGAAGCTGTCACAGGCACGAGTAGGCTAAGGACATAGGACTACCAAACGTAACATGGTCACCTGGATGGGACGCTGGAATAGGAAAGGACATTAGGTAAAAACTAAGGGAATGTGAATAGGTTAATAAAAAATGCATCGATCTTGGTCCGTTGATGTAACAAATGTACCATACTAACATACGATGTTCCTAAGAGAGGAAACGGAGTATGGGCTATATGGAGATTCTCTGTACTATTTTCACAATTTTTCTCTATTGCTAAAATTGTCCTAAAAATAAATTTAATTAAAAAATAGGCATGCAGTAAATATGATTGACTTGACAGCAAGAACTGAAGACCCCGCTGACATTTTATCCCCCGAATTGATCGGAGTGATTGAGTCTGCATTCATTAATCAGAACATAAATGAAGCTGAGTATCAGAGGATAATTTGCACATGAATACACCACTAAAGTTTCTCTCCAAGTCTGAGTCTATCTAAAAGTTTGTCCTCGCAAAACTTAGAATTCTCTTATTAAGAGTAGAAATCAATTCCATTCATTTGTTTATTTTTCCAATTTTAGAAAGAATGGTATTTGAATACATAATATAAGCATAGGCACTACTTGGTCTCGTCTCCAAGAAATGCTTCATAAAGAGGAGGGGACCAAAGTCTCCGGGTGTCAGGTGAGTAGCAGATACAAGAGAAAGTCCTGTAGCCCACGGGGAGCCTGGGAGCAAAAATGAGATCTCGCAATTAAGAAAATGCCATAAAGTAAAACTGCATTTCTAGGTGAAAACCCCAATTCCCAGGGAGAATAATTACAATGCCATGATTCTTATTAAATGTTCCAGTTACGGGGGCTTGGAGACTTCATGCTGGACATTAAGTAGGAACAAGATGCTTATTACCATGAAACCAGGTTGGCTAAAGCCCAGGTATTCTGAAGAGGCAGGATTACATTTACGTCAATATGTTTAAGTACTCTGAAAATGGCAAGAAACACAGCGTCTTTCGAAGTGTTCCACATTTTACCTGTCCAAAGATTTGAACAGGGGCTCGCTGCCATTCTGTGGCTGTAATCTGGAACTGAGAGAGCAGGACCGCTGCCCAGGATGAGGGCATTGGTGGAGACAGGGACGGATACAGAAACTCGCCTTCCCCAGCCAGCTCCTTCTGTGCACCTTATCAATGCTGCCGGGGAGTTGAAGAACCTCTGAGACGTGCTCCAAAGCACCAATGACCCAACTCCTTAGGCCAGGTGACAGGTGATAAACTAGACTTTCAACGCCTGGAGCAAAGGAGAATGTGCTGGAACTGGCACATCTCAGTGTGAGCAGGTCCAACAGAGCGCAATCCCAGGAGGATGGCAGGACAGGCAAGCTTCACCAGCCCCCAGGCCCAGGAGCCTAGGGGCTCGCTAATTCCTGTCTCCCTGACATCTCCCATGGAAGGGAGGCAAAGCAGGAGCCCACTGTACCCCCCCAGAGGAGCATGAGCCGCCCCACAACCCAGTCCCATCAAGGATGGTACAGGCAGGGCTGGGAAGGATGCTAGAAGGGCCTGGCGGGGAGCATGAGGGCAGGAGGTGTGTGCAGGTGAATGGGGTGACCCGCAAAGCACTGTGAATGACGGGAGCGGGGGGTGGGGGGGTGGCAACATTAAAGCAGCCCTCCCTCCCGACCGCGTCCTCTCCTGCACCCCTCGTCTCTGCCCCTCTTCCACAGTAGACTCAGCTGAGTCACCAGTGGTTTCACCAGATGACTGAGTGAGTCACTGCTTTTTGGCTGCCATTCCCTAGAACAGGCTTCTATTCAACTCCCTTCTGTGCTGTGATCTGGGCTGCCAGGAGCCACAGAGAGGCTCATCTCGATTCTGCTGGCCCCGTTTTATCATGCAAACCACTCTTCTGTTAACCACTTCCTCTGTAAGGGAGATGCCAGCTGGTGCGCTCCTGCCAGAGAAACTGGCTTACAACCTAAAACCCAATCTTTCTGTGTATCCAAAATGCTTCCCCAAATGTGTCCTACTTCCGCAGTGGGAACGACCGCGTTGGTCACCCCTGGCTCACCAATCGTGCCTGATATATTTAGACTATCTCACCGTCCTGGGTACATTCATTTCCATTCCACACGGCATCAACTTGGAAAAATTTCTCTCTTTCTACGCAGTCACTAAATTCCAACGAAGCCTCACATATGACAATTGTGTATTTAGTGGTCTTACATGGAGAATTAGGGTTTGGGGGAGGGGAACAGAATTGGGGCATATTTAGGAACCACAAACACGACTTCAAATTCAATGCCGGGCACCCACATTCTTAAAATATCCTTTAGTGACTATTACTAGGGATTGTCCTCGAGTGTCCCACCTCCATCCAGTCCTTAGACTTTAGCCATTTGGGTGGCGTCTCTCAACTCATTTCTCTCCCTTTACTTCTCCTCACCTCCCTACTAATTAAAAAAAAAATTTTTTTTAATGTTTGCCTTTATTTTTGAGACACAGACAGAGCATGAGCGGGGAAGAGGCAGAGAGAGAGAGAGGGAGACACAGAATCAGAAGCAGGCTCCAGGCTCTGAGCTGTCAGCACAGAGCCCGATGCGGGGCTCGATCTCGTCAACTGCGAGATCATGACTGGAGCGGAAGTCAGACGCTCAACCGACTGAGCCACCCAGGCGCCCCCCCCCCCCCCCCGCCAACTAATTTTAAATATTTGCAGTTGCTTCAAGGCTGCCATGTTGCCTGCCCCAAACACTGTCGCCAAACGGTGCTACAAATCGGTAGACATGGTGGAGACACGCCTCGAGAGCTCTGAAGGAGAAGGGGCCCTGTGCCTTTGAAAAGAAGGGTGGTTGTAAACAGGAAGTCTCTGCACCCTTTATGTTTGCAATACAGCCTTCAGGAGAAACATCTCTTAGAGACTAAGATACAAAGAAACATGTCAAAGGTCTGGCCTGTCTACCTGGGGAAGGTAATAACCGCCTTCCCCAGTTGTCTAGGGAGAGGCTGTTGTCCTTCCTGCCTCTCCCGTGAGAACTATGTCCTTTTTAGCCTTACTACCCACTTGAACGGGTCTTTGATTAAGAGATACAAAGAGAGGGGCGCCTGGGTGGCGTAGTCGGTTAAGCGTCCGACTTCAGCCAGGTCACGATCTCGCGGTCCGTGAGTTCGAGCCCCGCGTCGGGCTCTGGGCTGATGGCTCAGAGCCTGGAGCCTGTTTCCGATTCTGTGTCTCCCTCTCTCTCTGCCCCTCCCCCGTTCATGCTCTGTCTCTCTCTGTCCCAAAAATAAATAAACGTTGAAAAAAAAAAAAAAAAAAAAGAGATACAAAGAGAATGCCAAACACCCTCCATCTTTCTAAAACGTAACCAGGATAGGGGTATATGGCGCTGAGAGTTTCTAAAAAAAGGACGATCCCGTTGTTTGTTACAACTGTTGCACAGCTAAATCATACTATCATTTTTCACCCTTCTTTTAAAAGAATTAGGAAAAATGGGTAGATTAAAGAACAAACCACACAGTCACTCCAAAGTGGTTGCTGGAGCAAGATAAAAATCAAATCAGCAACCGTTGCGTGTAAATTAAAATACAAACAGGAAATTTACTGCTTCTGACAAATATCTTATTTGTGGTTATTTTGTGAATTTTAAGGTAGGTTAAAAACATGAAATAACTGTAATATGTTTCTACTTAGATTTTTAATGAAAGAGACCAGGTAGCTATATCAGAAGATACTTCAACAAGACATATGAATTCAGTGGGGAAAAAAAAATCACCAATTCGTCTCTTTAAAAATATACTTGGGGGGGCGCCTGGGTGGCGCAGTCGGTTAAGCGTCCGACTTCGGCCAGGTCACGATCTCGCGGTCCGTGAGTTCGAGCCCCGCGTCGGGCTCTGGGCTGATGGCTCAGAGCCTGGAGCCTGTTTCCGATTCTGTGTCTCCCTCTCTCTCTGCCCCTCCCCCGTTCATGCTCTGTCTCTCTCTGTCCCAAAAAAATAAATAAACGTTAAAAAAAATTAAAAAAAAAAAAAAAAAGAAGGGGCACTCTCTAAAGTGCTGGGAAGATACTTGCTTCTTTTCTTACTGTAACATCGGCATTGTACGACAATGCTATTTTCATGACTGTGAACAAGCCTTTCAATAACTCAATCAGGCAATTTTAAGGGTTGTTTGTAGGGAGCTCCATTTTTTTCTCATTTTAATAAGTATACTTCTATACCTCTGTATTTTGACTAATGCCTCGTTTCTTTATTGTTACTCATCCCTTCGTCTTCTATCAATTACCCATTTAGAATCAAGTTGAAAATGAAGCCGAAGGGAAGGAGGACGCTATTTTAAATATATTCGTAAAAACGGCAAGGTCAATAGGTAAACATTATTTTAAAATATGTAATGCAGAGTACTGAACTTTTTTTATCTTTGTGTCTAAAAATATATGGTCCGTGTAGTTGCTGCTGATTGAGAGTTTTGAAAAACAGGGGGAAAGGCCAAGAGGTGGGATTGGTTGATAAATTACCTGATTTACCAAGGGACTAGAATTTTCTACCGAAGGACAACAGAGCCAAACACTCACATCTGCAGCTCAAAGTCCCTAGCACAGCTTCATTCAACAGTGATGGCTAGTAAAAAGTGGTGAATGAATGACATAATTCATTCACAAGGATATTTTCTTTTTATTTCTTTAGCAAAATCTTTTTCTTTAAAGTTTATTTATTTTGAGAGAGCAAGCGCAGGGAAGGGGCAGAGACACAAGGAAAGAGAGAATCTCAAGCAGCCTCTGCACTGTCAGCACATCAGTGCCTGATGTGGGGCTTGAACTCATGAACCGTGTGATCATGACCTGGGTGGAAATAAAGAGGCGGACGCTTAACCGACTGAGCCACCCAAGCACCCTGTTTCTTTAGCAAAATCTTAACATTCTCCCTCTATCACACCATGTGTTCCAACTATGTGGCCTTACAAGTATGAAAGCAGTGCCATTAACTGGAGTCTTAAAGACAAAAGGGGCATATATGAGAAGAAGGTGGTTACCATTATAGGCATGGGGTAAGTCAAACACCTATTAGTAAAGCTTGCGATACATTCAAGCAGGAGCTGGTAGTTGGAAATGTAAAATGGGTAAAATATGAAAATGAAGGACACACACTTCTAACATAACAGACTGTACAGGTAATGATCTAGATGTGAATACCCCAACACCACAGCTTTTAACACTATTCTGCCGATCATTTCCCCAGGCTGAGCCTTACACCTCCACATACAGGACCACGGAGGACGTAAGAACCCTCTGACAAAACGCACCCTCCGCCATGACTCATTTCTCTGGGATGGCTCAGTGATCTATTCCCACGGCTGCAGGGATGTGCTTGGGACGTTCACTGGACACAGGCTGCACCCCCAGGCTTGCAAGATTTCACACAGATTCTCTTCTCCAGTGTGAAAATCCCCACAGACTATCCAGAGAAACTCCCTATTTAAAGTCAATAGTATCAGAGTGACTTAGATCTCAAATGTCATTTGAAGTGACATTTAAATTATGAATGAATGGATGATAAAAAAAAAAAAAAGGCAGTACTATATAGATTAGAGGCAAGAAGTCTAGGTGGAGGCAGCAGCCTGTGATCAAGCCCTGAGGCATGGAACACTTGGCATGTTCAAAGAACTGGAAGGTCCTGGCGTGGATCGGGAGTGCTGACCACACAGGTGAAAATCCATGTTGGACACGGAATCATTCTTCCAGTCATGCCAGTCTGGAACTTTGTGACTTATAACCAAGATAAAAATAAATGTTTCATTGGTGGTTTTTTCTAATGCAATTTTAAAGGTGGATTTTTAAAAAATAAGGTGAATCAGGTAACCCTAATAAAAATGTAAAAACCCTGGGGCACCTGGGGGGCTCAGTCGGTTAAGCCTCCGACTTTGGCTCAGGTCATGATCTCACAGTTTGTGAGTTCGGTCCCCGAATTGGGCTCTGTGCTGACAGCTCGGAGCCTGGAGCCTGCTTCCGATTCTGTGTCTCCCTCTCTCTCTACCCCTGCCCTGCTCACACTCTGTCTCTGTCTCTCAAAAAGTGAATAAACGTTAAAAAAGAAAGAAAGAAAGAAAGAAAGAAAGAAAGAAAGAAAGTGTAAAAACCCTGAAGTCATGAAAGGGAGTCACTGATTCCCGGTTTTTAAAATGACCAACCCAAGTCACGTGGGGTCTACATTTCTAATCTGGGCTGTTGATGCTAGACTTAACTAGCAAACATACTTGGACCCTCTCTTCTAGTCATTCCCAACAGGTGTTCAGTAGAATGCTGATTTTTAAAAGTTAACTGGAAATTTTAAAAATAATTCCAAAGCCAAAGTTTGCTCAGCATGTGCGGAGTATAAAGAAACAAATTCTCAAAGTGCCTGGGTGGCTCGGTCGGTTGAACATCTGACTTTGGCTCAGGTCATGACCTCATGGTTTGTGAGTTCAAGCCCCGCGTCTAGCTCTGTGCTGACAGCTCAGAGCCCTGAGCCTGCTTTGGATTCTATGTTTCCCTCTCTCTCTCTGTCCCTCCCCTGCTCATATTCTGTGTCTCTCTCTCAAAAATAAAGTTAAAAAAAATTCTCATCTATACACGGAGACATTATCTTATACATAAATAATTATATAACTTATTCAGCTACTACCTTCTTTTTTTTCCTGAGCTCCCTAACAACATTACAGCTTCAGGGGACATAATTTCGTCATTGCTGCTACAGGAGACTCAATAACGGTAAATCCCTCCTGGTACTTGTTTGCTCATTTTAAAATACTGTTTCTTTTTATATATTTTCCATTAAAATAATTATGAAGACTTAATCTTTAAGAACATAAAATGGGCTATTTAGTCCTTTAGGCATAGGAGATTAATTTGATGACTTTATTTTGGATTTTATTTCCAGTTGAGGTTTATAACTGGATGACAAAAGCCCATAATCTGGCCAAAAGCAAACGAGGGATGTGTAAAGTCAGGGAAATCTTCTCCAACAACTTTTAGAACGGCTACTGTGTGACCTGAGGTCCTAATTTTGGATTGACCAAACTTGTATTCACTTGAATCATATCAAACGCCATACTAATTTGGCCTTATTTCACGGAACCAATTATTGTCTCAAAATAAATCACTAAAACCTCTGAAGAGAAAGTAGACCATTCAAATGCTCTTGTAATTCTGAAAGATAGGGATGAATCTTTAACTATTTTGAAATCGGGTAACATGCACATGTTGCCAATGTAGTTACACAGAGTTCCTGAGTATCTGTTACCCAGCTTCTGGCCATGATAACGTATACACATAACATACTGTCAAAACCAGAAATATGATGGTGCTACATTATTACTACTCAGGTCCAGACTTTATTTGGATTTATTTGATAGCTTTTACACGCAGTGTGTGTGTGTGTGTGTGTGTGTGTGTGTGTGTGTGTGTGTGTGCGCGCGCGCGCGCGCGCATGTTGTGGAGTGGGGGGAGTAGATATCTTGTAAGGAAGGATTCTATCCAGGGAGTTTTGAAAAAAGATAGCTGCTGGAAGCAAGCTAATTAGACATCCACTGCTAACAATCTTGACCTCAATTAGGTGAAGGATTCCTAATTAAATCGTTACAGGCTTTTGTGTTAAATGGTAATTGAATGCCTAAAAGTTCTTCACAATTATATCATATTAACAAGAATGTATTTGCATTTTTAATGCTTTATTGATTTCCAATTCATGACAGGGCTGTTAGTTTTATCTTACCACGCCACTGAAAGCTTTACAAATTGTTCTTTAGGGTTGACAAGCTTAGAGAACAGGTTAAAAAAACAACCAAGTTTGTGACCCACTCAGGGTTTTGCAGACTCCTGCATTTCAGCAACTCTTTGCCACAAATACCTCCACCTATTTAAATATAAATCTGTGGGGGCGCCTGGGTGGCGCAGTTGGTTGAGCGTCCGACTTCAGCCAGGTCACGATCTCGCGGTCCGTGAGTTCGAGCCCCGCGTCAGGCTCTGGGCTGATGGCTCAGAGCCTGGAGCCTGTTTCCGATTCTGTGTCTCCCTCTCTCTCTGCCCCTCCCCCGTTCATGCTCTGTCTCTCTCTGTCCCAAAAATAAATAAACGTTGAAAAAAAAATTTTTTAAATATAAATCTGTGGGTAAGAAGGCAGAGGAGATGGTGAAACTGGAGATATGTGGCTAGGCCACTCCCTGTTTCTTACCATTTTTATATCATGAAGCAAGACTTCTTTTATTTAGGCCTGGTTTTCAGGGGCCGCTATGAGTTGGTTTGACTAATTTAACTGTACACATGAAAACCTTAGGTTTCAATATGTCTCCTATTTACTTATTTAACATAAATTTGGGGTCAATAATGATATCTATGTTCATAAATACATATAGCATTAATTCCTCTAAAATATTTACCCAAATCTGTTAACAATACTCTAGTACTTGATTTTATTTATTGACTCATCTTTTGCATTGGCGTTGACCAGCCCATTGACAAAAACTTGTACCAGGTGGTCAAAGCTAGACTTTTAAAAAAATCAGTCTACCTACTTTACAATCAAGCACAGGCTTGAATGGATCTTTTGAACGTGAATTTAATTGGTCATTCAAAATGATGGGATTAATTTGAGAAGGCCTAAATGGGTTCATGGATTTAAACAAAATGGAAAGAAGACACAACATATGAGTCTGTCTCAAATTCAGACTATTTTCTCTAGAAGTACAGTGATATATTTTCATTTTTTAATGTCAAAAGCAATTTCAGAACCAAATATTGTTGTGAAAATGTATCTCTTCCCCCAAATAATCCACCATGCCCCACCTTCCACCATCTTCCTTCATGCTATGTTACACGCCATTTGTAGATTTCAGGGTCTTTTCAACTTGATTTTAGGAAGGGTATTTTCATAGATTATGCATTCCAGAGGCATCGCGTGCATTACTCACCTATATATGAGGGTACATTCCTTACCCATATATTAGATTCGTCATCTGTTATAAGCCTCTGAAGCACAGTCTTAGAAATCGGATAGCTACGCACTTGAATACATTAACAAATGTAAACACGACATTTTTCTTAATCTTTTTTCATTAATGTCTCCTGGGACTCTGTGAGATGATGGAGGTTACACTAAATCAATTAGAAATTTTAAAATTAAAAAGAATTTTTTTAAGCATTTATTCAATTTTGAGAGAGAGACAGAGAGAGAGACAGAGCATGAGGGAGGGAGGGGTAGACAGAGAGGGAGACACAGGATCTGTTCCAGGCTCTGGGTTGCCGGATGTGGGGCTCGAACCCACGAAATGCAAGATCATGATCTGAACCGAAGTCAGACACCCAACCGACTGAGCCACCCAGGCGCCCCAGAAATTTAAAAATTTTTAAAAAGGAAAATCTTTGCAAATACGTCCTGGAGAAAAACATTGGCTTGAAATGAGCAATTCTTCCCTAATGTATCAGTTAGGTGAATGCACACCTTAACCATCAAGCAGACAGGTAATGCTAACTCTTCTGCTGTCAGCCATAAAATACTAACGATAGAAAGGACGAAAGAGTTAAATTAAAAGTTTGCTCTAGAGTATGTATTTCAAATTCCTGATATCATTTGGGGGAATACAAAAATTTTCTTGAAATTATTCCGATATGGTTAACAGTGAACAATTTTATTCAGATATAACTGGAAGTGAACAATAACAAATCAGCAAATATAATTCATGGCAAAAGGGTCTCGAAAATACAGTGAACAAAGGGTGATCTTACCTCTTGTCTCCCACAGCACAATGGAGCAAACAGCCTGGAATGTTAAACTTTCACCTACTTCATTTCCCTCTTTCCTAGTGTTTGATGCACTAACAGCCCTATACAAATTCAAGTCCTTGAAAAGTACTTTAAAATATTTAATATTGGTCACAGAGTATTAATCTACCAAAAAAAATCAATATTCCTATTGATGTGTCCCTGTTAATCTGGTCTGCTCTTTGTGAACACTTACACAGTAAAATTCCGTCATAAGATCCTATGTTATGCACTCATCTATATTAGGAACAGTCCATTTCAATATTCCTACGTTCCTGCTCATGGAATCATAGAACAGGAGGATTGAAATACTTCAGATGTAACATAGCTGCGTCCACCATAATGGATTCAGGATACAGATGGTAATTATTTCCCCAAATTTCACCATAACAAGGGCATATATGTATTTTCCAACTATTTTGCACTTCACCACTTTTACCAAATAAATGATTGAGCAGTTACTACCAGACGTTTCACACCATAGTTTTCAAATCAGTGACTATATCCTCGGTCTATCCAAATTGGGGCATCAACCAAGTGTGCCAGGCTCTGTTTACGAGCCTCCCCTGATCTGCTTAGCCAAGCTGGCCTTGTCTTTTTGTCTTGTTTTGCACACAGAAAGACCCCCAAGAACCACCTGTACCCTTCTCGTGGCCTTAAATATCATCGCATCGTAAACAACTGTTGTGTGGTATTCCTCAAAGGGTTAAAGGCTAGAGTCTGCTATAGCCTGTATCCTGTGTGACATCTCTTCCATGTTTTCCAACCCTCTGAATCTCTAGACTACACCTGCATAATTTCTCCAGACTTTTGAGCCCTAACACTACCTTCTGTTTATCTTTTTTTTCCAACTCATCCATTTAATTTTTAAAGCCAGTGATATAGTTTTCAATATGTGTTTTCAAAATCCACTACCGGCTATTTATTCAAAGAAAACAAAAACAATAATTCAAAAAGATATATGCTTCCTATGTTCAATGCAGCACTGTTTATGGCAGCCAAGGTACGGAGGCAATCCAAGTGTCCATCCATAGACAAATGGATAAAGAAACATGTGAGTCGGTTAAGCAGCCAACTTTGACTCAAGTCGTGATCTCACGGTTCATGAGTTTGAGCAAGACGTCGGGCTCTCTGCTGTCAGCACAGAGCCTGCTTCGGATCCTCTGTGCCCCTCCCCTCCTCTGCTTGCTTGCTCTCTCTCCCACTCTCAAAAATAAATACACACTAAAAAAAAAGATGTGATAAACACACACACAATGGAATATTATTCAGCCATAAACAAGAATGAGACCTTGCCATTTGTGACAAGGTGGATGGACCTAAAGTCTATTACACTAAGTGAAGTAAGTCAGACAGAAAAAGACAAATACCATATGGTTTCACTTACACATGGAATCTAAAACACAAGACAAATGAATAAACAAACAAAAAACCCAGTATCTGACATATAAATACAGAAAACAAACTAGGGGGGGAGAAGGAAAGGGCACAGTGGGTGAAAAGGAGTGAAAGATACGGGGCTTCCCATTATGGAATGAATGAGTCACGGGAATAAAAGGTACAGCATAGGGAATATAGTCAATGACACTGTAACAGCGATGTATGGTGACAGAAGGTAGTTACATTTGTGGTGAACAGAGCATAATATAAAGAGTGGTTGAATCACTATTGTACACCGAAACTAATGTACCATTGTCAACTATACTCAAATTTAAGAATTTTCTTTTGAGTGACTGATGGCTCAGTCAGTTAAGCATCTGACTTTGGCTCAGGTCATCATCACACGGTTCGTTAATTCAAGTCCTGCACTGGGTAAACTTGAGCCCCGCTTCTCTCTCTCTCTCTCTCTCTCTCAAAAAAAAAACAATTGTTTTTTAGAAATTTAAAAATTTGGAAATTTCATTTCTAAGAAGTTCATTTTTTTCCAAATGTGCTTTATCTTTTAAAAATCTTTTTAGCGGTTGCCCAAGAGATCATAATATGCTTTTATAACTAACTTAACTATATTTTCAAATAATACTATACTGTTTCAGACACCTTAAAAAAGATTATGAGCCAGTCCCCCTCCCATCCCCTGTAACATTGCTGGCATTCATGTCATCGTCCATACTGATCTATTAGATCAATTAAGAATATGATGAGATTTTGTTTTACTTCATTATTTTTCCAGGACTTTCTCTTTCTTTTTGTAGATCTGAGTTTCTTCTTTCTGAAAAATTTCTTTTAGCATTCCTCACAGGGCATGATTGCTGGCAATGTATTCCCTGTTTTAGTTTGTCTAAAGGAAGTCTATTTCTCTTTCACTCTTGAAGGGTGATTTTGCTGGATATAGAATTCTAAGTTGGTGTGTTTTGTTTTTCTTTCAACACTTAAAAATTTCACTCTGTTCTCTTCCTGCTTGTATGGTTACTGACACAAAGTCCACTGTAAATTATTATCCTTGTTCCTCTAGAGATAAGGAAATACCTTTGTGCCCTCAGCTTCTTTTAAGATTTTATCTTCGTCTTAGGTTTTGTGCACTTCATTTCTTGTGTTTTGATCCACTCTTAGACATTTGTCAATACTTGGTTTGCATTAATTCCACAATCTTTAGTTCTTGGGTTCTGATTACATATATTTTTTCCCGACAACTCTTGCTAATATGATTTTTTCCTTTTCATATCTTGTTATTCTGAAGTGTGAGCTCATCCGTGGTGTATCTGTTTGGGAAAAATTAACCTCTTGAGCTGATGAAGTGTCTTTTTTTTTCTTTTTGTAAGTATGTTTTTAACTTCTGCAAGGTAGTGGTTGCAGTATCAACTGTGGATAAATTTAAATTTATTTCTCAGCCTGAGTTTTTCCCAATTACAACAGTATTATGAATTTGAACCCCAAAGACATATGAGGGCATGCCTATGCTTATAAATACTTAAGCGATTTTTAAAAATTTACATCCTAGACTGAAACAGGCAAAGTCCTTTGCTTGCTCCTACATTAAGAGGGTAACACTTGGAAGTATCAGTTAAGAGGTCTTCAAGTATTTCAAATTCAACCTATTTGGAGGTAAACTCTTTATCTCTTCCCTCATAGATTATCAGTACTACGATGGAATTATTGTGATGATTTAGTAAGGTATAGTGTGGTGGTGAATCCCTCAAGAAAACATCATCGAGTTATAATACATCAACATAGTCAAGAGTTAGTAAATTAAACATTGTGTTTGGCATAGTCACTTAAAACTAGAGGCTTTAAACCACCTAGAAGAATTCCTATCAGGCCCTGTATTGGCCTTATAAGCTAATTCCAAAAGAAAAAAAAAGACTTAAAAATTAATTACCACTATATAAATATTTTATAATTTCTTCAGAGCATAATGTCAATATTTCAATGCAAAATCCCTTGAGCCTGACTTCTGGTTCATGAGTTGCTAATGCTGTTAGTTATTTGCTATATCAAGATCCTTTCGCCCATAAAGAAAACTGGGTTCTCTTAAAACAAAGACTAATTTTTGATTCCCCCTCCAAACCCACCTACCCCAAACCTATACCCCTCCCCCCGGCCAGCTCTCCTCTCTCAGGAAATGGTAGCTCTCCTCGAGGTGTTCAGACTAAAATCCTGGGCTCATCTTGATTCCCCCCTCTTTTACCAATCCTATCTACTCCTCCAGCAAATCCCGAAAACCTTACCTTTAAAACGTATCCAGAATCCAAACCTCTCTCTCCAGCATGTTTGTTGTAAGCTGGTAACTAATCTATGTGCTTCTATCTTTTCTGTACTCCACAGAACGACCAGAGTGAGCCTTTATTATTTATTCAGGATACGGCACTTTATTTACTGAGTCAGACCACATCACACCCTGCTCATAACTCTCCAATGACTTCTCATCTCACTCAGAATAAAATTCAAAGTTCTAAAGCAACATGTCTCAAAGACCCTATGTGATGCAGCCAGAAAGCAGAATGTCTTGCAACTCAGTTAATGTAACTCCCTTCTCCAATGTCTATTCCTCAAGGAGACTGTCCCGGACCAGGGGACATAAAACTATAGCACATCCCTTGGGGCACTTGGGTAGCTCAGTCAGTTAAGCTACCGACTTCAGCTCAGGTCATGATCTCGTGGTTTGTGAGTTCGAGCCCCGCATCAGGCTCTGCAATGACAGCTCAGAGGCTGGAGCCCGTTTCGGATTCTGTGTCTCTCTCTCTCTCTCTGCCCCTCCCCTGTTCACGCTCTGTCTCTCTTTCCTTCAAAAATAAATAAACCTTAAAAAAAAAACTATATCACATTCCCCTGTCACTCTATCCCTTCCTCTGTTGTATTATGCTTTCTTTCTATCCATAGAATCACCTAGTATTCCTACACACTTCTCGACGTTTACTCATTATCTATTGATAATAATCTGTCTCTGTGGAGTTCGCTGTTATTTCTACAGGAGCCAGATCACTGGCTGGGAACAAAGTAGGTACTTTATCAACATCTGTTCATTCATCGAAAAACATTTGTTTCACTATATTTAGTGTTCAGAATAAAGTGTTGAGCCGAATGTCCATGTGTTCAATACATTATTAAACATAGAACAATAAAAAAATGTATATTGGTTTTATAAAGGGTGTATAAACAGAGCATGTCATCTGCTTTAGGGAACTGAGTCACTTCTCTGAAGAACTGACATCTGTACAGATACGGGTGTGTGAAAGGTATTCTGAGTGACAAGGGCATTTCAGGTTGAGGATCAGCGTGTGCAAAGGCCCTGTGGCAGGAAGGAGCAAGGCCTAGTCATGTAACTGAGAGAAGCCCAATGTGCCTGTTGAACACAGGAAAGGGGGAGACTGAGAGTAAGACAAATAGTGGGCAAAGCTCAAAAGTCTGCACAGATCTTGATAAAAGTATTCTTGATCCTTGGGCAACTGAGCAGTTAGTGCAGTTTGAAATATTTAGATCAGGCAATCAGGTTCCCATGGAAGAAGACAATTGTGCCTCCAGGGAATGAAATGCAGAGACTTTTGCCATAATCTGCAACATGAACTAGGAAATGGATTGCAGCCTATCTGTGGATAGTTTCCTAGAGACATCCGGAGGTTGAATTGGCATTGCCTGATGACTAATTAGACTCTGAGGAAATTGTTAAGTATTACAAACACCTCCTAGATGAATGGTTTGCTCAGATGTAAGGACAATGGCGCTGTTTGCTGCTTTGGGAGGGAAAGGAAGGTGCGAATATGAATTTGGATGCACACGCTTTTCTCTCCTTCAGCAGTGATATTTAGAGACTGCATTATTGTTCCTGAACAAACTCGGCCCTCCATTTTCTGCAAATTATGTTGGTAAGAGAGCTGCTCATTTTAAAACTATCCTCACATGTATGACTGCATCTTAAATGTGGCAGATTTTAGAAGTGTCCCAGCAAATAACTGTAATACATTATAAGGTCCCTTATGACCTTTATTTTCTCTTTGCTATGCTGCTGTGGAGTGATTTACTCATGCTGGTTTGCAGGACAAGGTGGGGGAATTTGAACCTAAAGAATATTTTAAAAAGTAATTCTTGTCTCCAAACAATTTAAAGTTTGAAATATGCAATAAATAATGTCCAAATAATAAAGTAATACATCTTCTAGGAACAGTTCTCTGTATAAGAAGCAGGTCTCATGGATTATCTTCATTGCCAATAATCAGAATCTTAAATCAGAGGCAAAATATTAGCTCCTGAAATATTAGTGTCAGTAGAAAAATACAGAGATGCTTCATCATTTAATTTCAGCAGAGGCTACCTCAGGGTTTTCTTTCTTTTTGTTTTTAATTAAAAAAATTTTTTTGAGACACACACATACACACACACACACACACACACACACACACACACACACACACACACACAGTGTGAGTGGGGGAAGGGAAGAAAGAGAGGAGGAAAGAGAATCCCAAGCAGGCTCTGTGAGATCATGATGTGAGCTGAAATCGAGAGTGGGACACTTAACTAACTGAGCCTCCCAGGCCCCTCAACCTGAGTGTTTTCAAATAAATGACAGAAGTAAACTCAACAGAACATTTTATTAATTTAAAAACTGGTCATAAGTGGGTTTGAAATAAATCTATTTTACTGAAACATTATGAAAATATAGATCTTGAAGTCAACTATTTAGGTTTGAATTATGAAATACTTAATCATTACTTAGATGGTTTAACAATATCAAAATATCTGAATAATTATCTATTTTCACTCTTTATATAAGTGGCTGCTACTCTATGGAAACAACCACAATTATATATATATATTATTAAATTTAAATGCAATATATTAACTTTGCATCTTGGTTCAGAGTATAATATTGAAGAAAACCAAAAACAACATTGCATCTAACCCATGAGGGAATAACACACACACACACACACACACACACACACACACACACACACACCCACTCACCCACCCACCCACCCATGAATCTAGCCATTTTCCATTAATGCAAAGTATATTCTGACTTAGAAAGTGAGCCAAATGTCCCACAGAAAGGAAAAATCACAAGCAGCTCTCTTTGAAGTAGATCTGACTTGAACCACCTAGAGCTCAAAAGCACATTGAAAAAGAATCTTTTCATGATTTGAAGGAAGTCATTTCACTGTTGCTGAGCATGACTGGGTAATCAGAATTGGAGTGGGAATCTATAGGGAAAAATTACTTTAACACAGATTGGTTATCCTTGAGGTGTGATTCAGTCGGTTGGGCATCCAACTCTTGATTCCTGCCCAGGTCATGATCCCAGGGTCGTGGGATCGAACCCTGCATTGGGCTCTGCGCTGAACATGGAGCCTCCTTAAGATTCTCTCTCTCTCCCTCTGCTACTCTCCCCACCCACCTCTCAAAAATAAATAAATTAAATTAAATAGACTGGTTATCCTTACATGAATAACTAAGCCTTACATAAAAGATAGGATTACCATATTTGGGTTTATATAACATGTATCTTGATATTCCAGAGACAATATATTTGGCAAAATTACTAGAAAATCATGTAATAGTCATTTCATTATTGAACAGAATTTGTATAGAAGAAACTTCTTACTAACTGACAAGGTTGGGCTCTTACGAAGAAAGCTGCTGTAAACACTTGTCTGCATGTCTGTGTGGGACATAGGTTTTCATTCCCCAGAATAAATATCTAGGAGTTGAATTGCTGGGTCAGAAGGAAAATCTGTTTCACTTTTTAAGAAACCCTCAAACTGTTCTCTTAAATGATTTAATAATTTTGTATCCTTCCCAGTAATGTAGGACGGTTCCAGATGCAAGAAATACTCACCATCCTTTGGTATTTTCAGGTGCAGTGGTATTTCACTGTGGTATTAATTTGCATATCCCTGATGACTAATGAGGTTGAGCATCTTTTCACCAGCTTCACAGCAAACTGTATATTTTGCAACTCACGTGTTCAACTATTTTGCCACTTATTTTAAATAATTTTTTTATTTTAGAAAGTTTTAGATTTATAGAAAAATTTGTGGACACAGTACAGTGTTCCCTTACACCCTTGACCCAGTTTCCCCCATTATTAATATTTCATATTAGCATGGTGCGTTTGTTAATTTAAATGAGCTGAGATTAAAACACTACGAAAACCCATACTTTATTCAGCTTTCTTACTTTTTACCTTATGCATTTTTTCTGTTCCTGGATCCCATTTGTGATAATGTGTTATATATAGTAATCATGTTTCCTTAGGCTACTCGTGAAAATTTCTCAGACTTCTCGTATTTTTGATGACCTTGACAATGCAGAGTAGTGGTCAAGGATTTTGAAAAATGTACCTCTACTGGGATTTTTCTGATATGTTTCTTATGATTAGCTTTGGGTTATGGGTTTGGGGAAGGAAGAACACAGGGGTACAGTGTAATTTTTTATCACATAATATCAAGGCTACATAAATCAATGTGACTTATTTCTCTTGATGTTAACCTTGATCTCCAGGCTGAGGTAGTGTTTGTTGGGTTTCTCCACAATCAAGTTCCTCTATTTTTTTCCCTTTTCCATACGGCGTTCTTGAGAAGGAGGTCACTGGTGCAGCCCACACTGAGGAGAGGGATTTATACTTCAATTCGCCGGGGGCAGACTATCTACATAAAATATTTGCAATTCTTCTGCAGGGCAGATTTGTCTCTCCTCCTCCATTCATTTATTAATATCTGTATGGACTCACAGATTTTATACTTATTTTATACTTTGTGTTATAATCTAATATTTTTTTATTAGATTTTTTTTTTATTTTTTTATTATTGTGTTATAATCTAATATTTTATACTTTGTGTTATAATCTAATACCACTTTATCTCTTTTATTGCTCCAATCAACCCTCTTTAGCCATTGGGAACTCGTTCAGTTGGATCTTGTGTTGCTTTGACATTCACTGTAGTTTTTTGTTTGCTTGTTTGTACCATTTCCCTACTTTTCAGCACTGCAAGACACACCAGGCTCACCTTGTGTCTTCTGTCCCAGTTTCATAACTAGCATTTTCCCAAAGATCCCCCAATCCTTTGAGTGGAAATATGGATGTCTAGCAGAGATAGTTTTCCTTATAAAGTTCCAGGTGAACAGGGTTTTTTTAAATATATTTTTTTAATGTTTATTTTTGTTTTTTAGAAAGAGAGACAGAGCATGAGCGGGGCAGGGGCAGAGAGAGAGGGAGACACAGAATCGGAAGCAGGCTCCAGGCTCTGAGCTGTCAGCAGAGAACCCGACACGGGGCTAGAACTCGGCAATGGTGAGATCATGACCTGAGCCGAAGTTGAATGCCCGACCAACCGAGCCACTCAGGCGCCCCCAGAGAAAAAGTTCTTAAATAATAATTTGGTAAAGCAGGATAATTCAAATAATCTTTATTTATCAATTAGTACTTTGTATTTGAATCTAGGCTTTGGAATCTATGTAATGGCTCCTACTAAACCTTACAAAAGCCGATCATGCTTTCTAGATGTTTTAATTATTTTAAAAACCAGTCTGCCAAAATAGAATTTCATGACAGGTGTAAAATTTACTGAAGTGGCCTTTTCCAGCTATTCTTGCCAACCTAACACAATCTTGAGGATAAGAGAAGCAGGCTAAAGTATTTATTATATGCCTGCTCTACCTGTAGTTTTCTTCCAGTGAACCTTCCTGTGCAAGGTGCAAAGGCACCCGACACACTGCATTGGGGAGACAAGGGTACTACACTGTAATGATGGCAAACTTCTGGAGACACCATTACATTTACAGTCTAGTTTCAATTGTGCTCTACATTAGGTACATAATACAGATATTGTAAAAATCACTTAGGAGCCTTGGGTCACTTTGTTAGGTGAGGAGGTTAGATTAGAGGATTTAGCAAGATTCTCTCAAGTGCTAACATGTTCCGCTAACACAATGCAACACAGAATTAAGAGTTGAAGTACTGAGTATAATTACTACAAGAGTTCAGAGAATAGAAACGATGATGTTCACTGAAACCACGGGGGAGGAAATGATGAAATATGTGTGACAGGGGATTTCAGGCGACTGCAAAATATTTAGTGCTTGGATTTATAACCAAAGTCAAACGTTTACGACCTGGTAATCACCCTTATGTTTTATTTCATGTGACAACAGCATCGCTAACCTGAGCCACTTTCAATCAAATTGATCGGTTGTTTTATTAAACAGCTTAATGCTTATTACTGGGCTGAGGTCTAACAGAAATGTAGGACAGGTGGTTCACTGAAGAATAAAACACAAAGGTTATTTTAAGCCGAACTTATTTGTAAGAGTACAATTCCTGTTCTTTTAGTTGTCCCTCACTAATGAACTGCTCCTAGTGCTAACAGCAATCACTGCTGGCTGGAAAATAAGATGGCTTTTTAAATGATTCCCAGACGTTAGAGAATTCTGGTTAGAGATTCTACTTGAGTTATTGTTTCTGGCCCCAAGAATTGTGTGAATCCCCACTTGAAATCAGAGAGCAGCAAAGAGAAGGCTCTACCAAGTGTGGCAAATAATGTTTGCTACCAACTGCTGCTCATCATTTTCTCTGACAGATTCAGCTCACGATTAGAGGCTAAAGTAACATTCCCCACGGTGCTGAGATGTGAATTCATGAAAATAGCTGCCATCGGTAAACATTTTAAGTGTTGAAACAGCCATCCGCTTCCAGTCCCAGGGAAAAAGATATGGTATAATGAAATTAATAAAAGGAATAGATGTGCTTCCTGGATTCAGATCCTGTAGCACAGGGAAATTCACGTGTTTACGGGAAGAAGGTGAAACAAAATTTTATTTTGTGCTTCTGATTCCCAAAAGCAAAATGCCCCAAATTAAAGATTTGGGAAGATGTTTTGGCTACATTGAGAACCTTTCACAAAATCACTTGGATGGTAGTTAAAGTTCAGATGCTAAAACTTTATCAATGGGACTCTGCTCTTGCATTATTCCTTATAAAGAAGTTTTCATTACCATATTACAGTGTGTTTTCTACTCTTCTTGCTAGGTTGGTAATTGCTAATTGAAGAGAACTTATATCTGTTCACGTAGAAAAAAAACAAAGTAAACAATAGGAAGAAAGCAGATGGGAATTAAATCCTGAATAACAACCCAAGTTCTCTTGAGCCGGTATAATTGACAAGTAGAAAGAACTCTCTTTTTGCAGCAAATCAGAAAACCAAGAGTCTTGCCTTTACCACCAATTCGATGTGGAAACAAACAATTCATGTTATGTGTCAGGGTTTCAGTTCTTACGGAAACAAAATGAGTAAATAGGAAAGGATCATCTGTAAGATTTCTTCCAGGCATAAATAACTGATATTTACGTTAGCGAGAACACTACTGCCAGAGCAGAACCTTCAGATAAAAGAAAGACTCCACGCTGGTAAAGAAAATAAATAGAAAAAGGAAATCAAACACTAAGAAGCTGGCTAGACTTACACAAAAAAACCTGACAAGAATCCCATTTGTAAGGAGGGGTATTAGACCATAAAAAAAAAGACTGTTTGCATGTTAAAGTCTGGCCTTCATAATATAGATGAGGAAATTGGCCTCGGATGAGCGCAGGGCCTGGTTTGAAGTCAGGGAGTGTACAGAATGTGAGGCTGGAATCGAGGATCCCCCGACTGCCAGGAAGCTGTCTCCAGGGCACCAGCTGCCCTAGCGTCATTCTGTCATTACCGCCACATTCGTCATGATATTACATGTTCTTCCTCCTCCTTTCAGCCGCTCAGAGAGATTAGATTTTCCTCCATAATCATTCATTCAGCAAGTATTTATAGAGCACATATACGTGTCAGGTACCACTCTCTAAGCAAGGGATACACTGCCGTAGATGATGGGGCATTTTTCTGTCATTAGAAGCACGCACAACAAATGTTGTGTGAAAATATTTCTCTCAGGGCGCCTGGGTGGCTCAATTGGTTAAGCATCCAACTTCAACTCAGGTCATGATCTCATGGTTCGTGGGTTCGAGCCCCGCGTAGGGCTCTGTGCTGACAGCACGGAGCCTGGAGACTGCTTCAGATTCTGTGTGTTCCTCTCTGTCTGCCCCTCCCTATGCACACTCTGTCTGTCTCTGTCTCCAAAATTAACATAAAAAAACATTTCTCTCTGGATGACATTTCAGGCTTCTCTAAGCACTTCTATAGTCAAAATGAAATATCAGCTCAGATTATCTGCTGTATATGAGCAGACAGAAACTGAACATGGACAACATGCTACCATGATTTAAACATATTCCTTTGAAAAGATACAAGTTTGAAACAAAAATTACCAAGGCAAGTCTTTTCTGTTTCCCAAAAATACTCAAAAAAGCTATAGATCTTAAATAGATACAGTAAGTGTGCACAGAATGAAATTCATCCACTTAAACATGAATCCATCATTCTCAGAAGTGCTGATGGGGAAGAAACAATTGTAGTTTTTTATACAATTTCAAATTTACTTACCTTATCTATTTAAGTATTTGGATATTTATTATAATTTACATGTACTTAATTTTTAAAATTTTGAAAGGCTATTAATTATAGAGATGTAATTACAGAGATTAATTATAGAGATAACGATGCCCCAAAGAAATCAATTCTCTAATACAGAACACCTATGGGTAACAGAGATAAATAAAAATGATAAAAATACTAAAAAGAATGTTTTTAAGGTTTACATTAGTTTTCCCCACCCGTAGCCTACAATGTTATGTTTACTCATCTTTAGAAGATGTTAACATGACCTCTATAAAAAAATTTCTGTAAAAATTTTTACTTATAGGGGTGCCTGGGTGACTTAGTTGGTTAAGCATCCAACTTTGGCTCAGGTCATGATCTTGCAGTCTATGAGTTCAAGCCCCAGGTTGGGCTCTGTGCTGACAGCTCAGAGCCTGGAGCCTGCTTCAGATTCTGTCTCCCTCTCTGTCTGCACCTTCCCCCACTCACGCTCTGTCTCCTTCTCTCTCTCTCTCTCTCTCTCTCTCAAAAATAAACATTTAAAAATATTTTTTAAATTTTTACTTACATAAAAATGCTGACCGGACATGAAATACAAAATAGGTCTACATTATCTTTAAAATTCCCCTAGCACTAGACAGGTACTATGGGTAATTCTGGTGGTACTCAGGATAATCTTACATACAAGCAGATGAAGAATCCTTGAGAAGATGTATTTAGATGCCCAAACAATTTAGATCGCTTAATAAATAGGCAAAATCCAAATAAGCAAGCCAACAACAACCCAAACATTGCATGATAAACTTTGTAAAACCAACCAGCAAGCCAAACCTCCCTATTACATAAATTGAGAAAAATTGTTAAAGTAAGTTTCAAGACCGAAGCACAGGGAATGACAAATGTGTATGAAATTTTTAAACATCACGTCAGATAAAACTTGGCGGCTTTTATGGATAATCATCAAAAGATCAGAGTCCGAAATGAAATGATTTCTTAAACCTCAGAGTTGGCAGCCGCCCTTGATGAGACGCTGAAATTAAACCACTGCAGTCAATTTGATGGCTCAGATCTCCCTCGCAAAGCAGGCCGGCTGTGCTGACCAATGCGAGAATCTGTGGCTGTGAACTTGCCTCCCTAAAGATGTGTTCCATGTATCTACCAGCTCCTTTCACTACTGCCCTACCTCATCACATTCGGCAAAAGAGAAATCAAGTGACATTTTCATTTCCACTTAAAAACCACCTCGCCGAGGCCCCAACTTCGTTAGGTTCTGCTCCTGTTTTCTACTCACCACGAGGGGCAGTTCTGTCCGTGAACTACGGTCACCATTTTTCTAGCAACCAATAACCTTTCTCTCGCCGGTTACTGAGCGTTTGTAACAAAGCTCTTTGCCCTTTTCTTTTTTAAGCTCCGGCTCATGTTTTCCTTCTTGCCAATGCCACGTATCTTAGAATTTTGCTAGGGTAGCATCTCATGCCCAGGTGCTACTTTCTAGGTCATGTTTCTGCTCCTGCACAGCAAGCCACCCCCGAACTTCCTGATTTAAAATAAGAATACTTTGTCAGTTAAGCGTCCCATCTCAGTTCAGGTCATGATCCCTGATTTGTGAGTTCGAGCCCCGCATCGGGCTCTGCTCTGCAGCTCAGAGCCTGGAGCCTACTTTAGATTCTGTGTCTCCCTCTCTCTCTGCCCCTCTCCTGCTCATACTCTGTCTGCCTCTCTCTCTCAAAAATAAATAAATATTAAAAAACATAAAACAAGAATACTTTGTTACTGCTTACCTAGTCTACAGGCCAGCTGGGCAGCTCTCTGATCTCAGCTGGCCTCTCTCTTCTGTGTACAGCACCTGTGGGTCAGCGAGGCATCTCTCCTCCCACGGGTGTGGTCTGGCTACGCTTCTCCCTCTCATACCCCAGCAGGCCAGCTCAGGCTCTTTCCCAAGGAGGCCAGAAGTTTCTGAAAGAGAGTACAAGCAAGGTAAGCCTTCTCGAATCCTAGGCTTGGAACCGGCACAACCACACCTCCTTCGTTGGCCAACACACATCTCAACACCAGCCCAGATTCAAGAAACGGGAAAACAACTCCTATCCCTTAAGGGGAAGAGGCTGGATCACAAAGGTGGTCAACAAAGGGGACAATGAGGTCAGGTTAAAACAACATTTCCCCCCGGATTTCCTATGTTCTGAGTCGATGCCTTAATTAACTAATTAAACACAGGAACATGTATGCCATAAAGAGCCAGTACTGACCCTCTGTCATTAAAGAGGAAGAAGGTCCCTCTCTCTGAATGATCAAAAGCAGTACACATTTCTATTTGATATCATCCGTTTACTAAGGGTAAATCACACTGAATACATGTACTTTATATAGTGTGGCTGTAAAAAAACGTATGTAATGATTCCTTTTTTCCCTTTCATTCTCCGTTCCACCAAACAGCATGAGTGAGAGAAATACCATGACTAGAATTCCACTGCCATCTGCACACACGTAAGGCGATCGATCCGCTTTGGTTCCGAGTCACGTTTGTGGCATTTCATAAAACGCACCAGGTACGTGTCTTATTTAGGTTCTCTCTTGTCCTGAAATCATAAAATAAAATGAATTTTCCATGGCAATCTCTGTGTCTGTAGTTTAGTATAATACAGTGAGTGACACAAACCAGCAAACTTCCTGATGGTTTAAAAGCACAGTAAGCACACCAGCCCCCACTTTTCTTCCCCCTGTGTTAAGGTGCCACGTGGTTCCCCCTCATATGTCTGGGTTCCCTGTTAGATAATTCTCATTCCTGCTTCCCCAGGTTCCTTCTCCAAGCTCTCACCTTCTGCCTTCTCAACAGAAATCACACCGATGATAGGTGTGAGTTTTGCTTTTTTTTCATGACAACAACGGAAGATTTCCCATGAAGAGCCATACTGTCAGATAATTATGAGCCAAAGGCTTATTGTATTTTAAACACTTTAAAAAACTTTTAATGTTTATTTTTTGAGAGAGAGAGAGACAGAGACAGATCATGAGCAGGGGAAGGGCAGAGAGAGAGGGAGACCCAGAATCTGAAGCAGGCTCTAGGCTCTGAGCTGTCAGCACAGAGCCCAACGCGGGGCTTGAATTCACAAACCACAAGATCATGACCTGGGCTGAAGTCGGACGCTTAACCGACTGAGCCACCCAGGTGCCCTGAGGCCATTTTTTTTATTTTAAAATGATCCCTGGGTGATTCCACTGTATAGCCCAACTCAAGGACTGCTCCTAGCTACTCAACGAATATTCCTTTGACTATGTTGTATTTAATTTTCTAAGAACATGAATACTGTTTCTGAATTTACTGACACCTTTTAAATCAGCATTTTATTCATTGTTCTCACGTGTGCACAGACTACCTTTCCTGATAATGGGTTCTTGTTAGGTTACATGAGTCGAGTAACCACATGACAATGACAGAAAGACAGAATATGCTTTGCATACAAATTGCTTCAGCTAATCATATTTTGAGGACATAATTAGCAGCCTGGGGAAAAATAAACAAAGATAGCTGTAGGTTCTGATGCAACATCTTCAGGCCTTAATCTCTCCGGTATGGGAAATCTGAATAAATGTATGCTCCTTTGAGAGTGGCCAAATCGGATAGTGGCATATATTATTATTCAGCACCTTTGATGAGTTACAATATTAATTAAATGTTACAACTAAAGGACATTCAATGCAAATGAGGATAACTTTATAAAGTGATTTGGAATCTGACCATCTAGGTCATAAACAAGAAGTGACTTTTGTTGGTTTCCATACAAGTCAAGAAAACTACATTTTTCCATAAAGTGGAACACGTGTCCACACAGCACTGAAACTTGCATGTACACCAATGATAGTTAATTCAGCAAGTTTATATTGTCCCCCTACATTGGTGGGCCCTGTGAGTTCATCATACTACAGTTTCTCTAGCCTATGACTTCGTTGATTGCAAGGTGAACATTTGGATGTGCCACCAAGAGAAAAAGTCGGTGATTAAAACACACTTTCCACTGCTGTCTTAGAATAAGGAAAATACAGTAAAATTTATCGAACATTTACTATGCACCAGGCATCGTGCCAAACTCTAAACATCACAATAACCATACAAGGCCTCATTATAATTCCTGACCCGTGGAGGGTGTGGGGTGGGGAATTAGGTTCAGGGAAGTTACATCACTTCCCCAAGGTCACATGATCAGGTACTCAGCTTCAGAATCCCATCTTTAACAACGTAGTACTCTACTACTCACAGTCTATTTGAGAACAAACAAGATTTTCAAAATAAGATAACATGCAGTTTTGCACAAGGTTTGCAGAGGATTTCATGGTACCTCAAAAGAAGGACACTGAAGTTCAACTCTGGGTTCTTAGAAAGTATCCTGGAGCAGAGAGAGCTAGTTTTTGAAATACCTTGAAAAACAGGTTTTGCTAAACACATAAAGCCTGTTTGCTAATTTGTACAGGTAACTCGATTATAAAAAGAATCTGAGAATCTGAGAGAGAGAAGAACATTATAAATCATTTAGAGCTTTTAGAATGAGGAACTTGGAACCCAGGGAGGTCAGTGCACTTGCTGAAGGGCAGAGTAGCAATTCATTGCGCAGGTAGTACAGGGCTAATAGCTCAGGACCTGCTTTCGACGATGTCATTATTTACAGTGCAAATTATAAATTCTGTAGACATGGTAACCCAGTGAAAAGTACTCAGGCAAGGTAGAGACACAACTGGAATTTTTATTCTAAAAGTGTTTCATTATTGGCAACGGGACAGATTTTGGGCGAAGGAAGACAAGTATCGAATTATTATGTAAGTTGGATGGTTCTGCAGGGAGTAAACTGGACACCCAAGACCACATCTGGTAACATCTATAGACATTTTTGATTGTCAGGACTAAAGGGAGGTGCTACTGGAACCTCGTGGATAGAAGCCAGGGATGCCACTAAGTATCCTATGATACATGGAATAGTCCCCTCCCGCTAACACACACACATAACAAATCTGGCCTGGATGGTAATGATGCCGAGGTTGGGTAATCTTTTGGTGGTCCAAGAGGACATCAAAATCTGAACTAGCACAGCTCAGGTGAGTCAAGTTTCATTCATTCATTAAATACTCATTGTGGATCTACTTTTGTGCCAGGGACTGTGATGTACTCCAGACAAAACAATAAAGATATGCACAGGGAACCCCTGTCCTCACATGGCTTACAGCATAGTGGGGGATATCAGTGAGTACTGAGCTACTTAAATATAACATTAAGAGGATCACGGTGGCAGAGGGGCGCCTGGGTGGCTCAGTTGGGTGAGCATCTAACTTTGGCGCACTTCATGAGTTCGAGCCCCACCATCGGGCTCGCTGCTTTCAGTGCAGAGTCTGCTTCAGATCCTGTGTCCCCCCACCCCCGCAACTAAATAAAAAATATCACAAAAACAATAATAAAGAGGGTCAGGTTAGTGGAAATGCCGTGCTGGGAGTGCATCAACCTTTTCACAATTAAATTATAATTGATCTGTACAGCCTACCATATATAGGGTGGTACAAAAATAATGGGACTACACAACACTTCTTGGTTTACATCATACTCCATTGAGGAAGTAACATTTAAGGCCATCTTAAGACGAAGAAAAGGAGGAAAATCCTCCACGCTGCTGGAACACCATATGCAAAAAACTGAGAATTAGAAGGAAGGGAACGGATGGCAACCAGATCACAGAAAAAGATGTGTGGGAAAAAGGATGATGAGGGTCACCAGGGCGAGAGCACACAGGCCAATCATTGTTTTCAATCCAGCAACGGAAGGAAAGTGCCCTGAAGTGCTGACTCACAATAGAACAATATCCCCTGATTTCCGGGGAAACCCTTGATGATATAAAAATGAAAACAGCAACACCACACGCAGCTGTGCTTTCTGAATGGTACAGGGGTATGATTAGAGTTTAAGAGTTTGTGATTCACTTACCTCCTTTCAGGTACTCGGGAAGGGCATTATTTAGAATGGTTCTACAAACTTTGGGATTGGATTTCAGCGCAGTCACACACACACACACACACACACACACACACACACACACACACGCGTGCGTATATTCTTTACTTAAGCCTCAATACATTTCTAAAGAAACCACTGTAGTAGCTACGAATTTACTTATTTAAAGTCTTCAGAATGAAAGAAATAAAGCACCTCCTAATGTGGTATTTCAGTGAAATGTGGCCTTTACTAAAGACATTTTAAAGTGCAAAGGAAGCTTTTTTTTTTTTTTTAAGAGATTACAACCTAAAACAGGAGAAGAGGTGTTTTGTTTTGTTTTGTTTTTTTAATTTTGGGGGGGGGTTCAATCTTGTATTTCCTTCTTAACAAAAATTAGTTTTGGAGAGAACGGCATCCCTCTGATTTCATGGTATTTATACGAAAAATCGTGCCTTTCCCAAGGGTAGTAATTAAATAACTGAAAAAATTAAGATGATAGGGAATTAGTGGTGCATAAAGAAAAGAGCCATTTCTTTTCCTTTAAAAGGTATTTGTGAGGTTTAGTACGGCCTCTGTGTGGCAGAATGGTGAATCTCCGTAGTGTTGAATATATTTAATACACAGTTTACCTGTGACAGAATTAAACTCAACAGTGAATTAACATGAATTAACAATTTGTATATAAAAGCAAAATGGCAAAGAGGAATGGGCACAAGGCATCAGAATCTAACCAACCTGACTGTGAATCTTGGCTGTAGCCTCTGACCTGTCCGCCCAGTGGCCAGGTAGGTTCACAGGAAAGTTGGATTACTATAGCGTCAAGGATCCGTTACTCAAAAACTGAATACTGTTGGGAAAAATGATGCCTAAGAAATAGAAAGCAAGGCACTATGTGACAACTTGTCAGACAGACTCAACTATTGGAGAGAGAGTGTTTCAGCGATGTTCCTATTGGGGGGAACTCTGATACTAAATCAAGGGTAAAGTTCAGATATGCCACCTGTTTTAATATCTTTAATTTTATTTGAGAAGATTTGCCCAAATCCAATGCAAATGAAAAGGCGGGATTAGGATATAGAGAAAGTGGACATGACTTCAAACTGAGAGATTATTTCTTGCCTCTAACATTTTGATCATTTGAAATCATTGAGACACTGAGCTGACATACATATTCTTTAAAGTATCACTGATGAGGCTCACATGATTCTTGTCGTTTGAAGATGGCATTTCACTCACAAACTCCTATCATTTATGATAACCGAGCATGATAAAAATAATTAATGACATATCAGCATTTTTTGTTTTAAGAGAGCTGTACCCTGAGATAGGAGGTTAGTGAGTATTTCCAAATTTCCTGGAGGGTCGAGAAAGCTTGTTATATTATTACTTGCAATTATAATGATAGAAAAACATTGACAGGTTATGGCTTTGTTTCCAGGGAATTATACTGAAATATGGAAAATAAATATGAAAAATCACAGTATTTTCTAAGTTATAAATCTGCTTCAAACTGGTTTGTATACTTGGGATACAAAATTTGATAAATTTCCTCTCCCCAGCTGAATGATTATAGCTCCTTGGTGAGCTGACCTCCTATTTAAAATGTAAAATGAAGTGTCAAAGCTGCCAAAAGTTGTCTTTAACAGACTGGACAGGGGAAAGAGTAATTGAAATTCAGAGCAAGCAATTAACTCCATGGTTCATCAAATCACAAAATCTCCCCACTTTTTTTTTTTTTAAAGATTTTTAAAAACAAAACCCATGATAATCAAAAGACTTCCTTCTTATAAATTAAGCATGTAAAACCACATCTGCTTCTTCAGGATAATTAATTCATTGACATTTGAGTCAACTGATAGGAGCACAAGCTAGTGCCATTAGTTAATTAATAACTTAAGAAAACACGTGTGGAGTGCCACTGCATCCCAAGTCGTGTACCAAGTGCTGGGGACACAGTGAAGAAAAGATGGCATCATGGCCCTCACAGAGCATGTGGTCTGTCACGGGATTCTAATTTCAGGCTTATGAGGAAGCGACCGTGGGTCAAGGGTGGGCACAGAGATGCTGTCTGGGGCCAGACTGTTCAGGCAAATAGGCAAGCAAGGTGGGAAGAAGGAGTCTGACGATGGCCAAACACAAATGCCCTTGAAACCAAGTGGGAGCACCAGCTTCTAGTTGGCACCCTCTGCTTTGGAGGGGTGAGGGTAGGGCACTCTAAACGTGGAGGGAAGTGGGAAGTCAAGTGTCATGAGACTACCGCCCACTGCTCACGTAAGTACTTGCCTCTGGTCCCCACCAAGTCAAAAACTAAACTGGATGGTTGGTGATGGGTCCAGTCCTGGCAATCCGATTCTGAGTCACGCATTAGGGGATAGTCCTGTGATGAGAGAGTCACCTACAGGGAGCAGGGTCTCAAACTGGATTCTAAGAAGATTCTAAGAAGAGGGTTCATCATTGCCTTGGAGGAAGCAAAGGGCACTGGCCATCACTGCCAGACCCCCAGGCATCCCCAGTCTGTCCCTGCTTCAACTGGAGCGCGCCCCTTCTGGCTTATTATCCAAGGGATTAGTAGAAGTGGCTTTTCTGCTTTAAAAATATGGAAAGAAATTGAGAACAATTAGCTAATTAAGTATTAAATCCTTTAGTATTTAGTAAATTGTAAACATATAAATAAAATAGCAAATATTTAAATAATATATGTTATAATTATATAAAATAGGATTATATATATACACAGATATATGAATATGAATATATTATATATAAACATATACATATGAACGTGTGTGTGTGTGTGTGTGTGTGTGTGTGTGTATATATATATATATATATATATATATATATATATATATATATGAGGTTTTTGGCTCTTGAGTGGCTCTTTCCTGGGATACTAGCCCTACCACTTACTAGATTACTAGAAGTGTGTCTCCGGTCGAGTTACCTAATTCATCTAAGCCTCAGTTTCCTCTACCAAGTGGGGGTAATAATGGTACCCGTCTCCTAGTGTGGCTGAGAGAACGGAGAGTCAATACAGACAGTGCACAGAAGACAGCCTGGCACAGAGCACGCTGCCAAGTGGGGTCACAGATTTTCTTTCTGTGGCCAAAGGCACCTGCTGCATCAAGGAAGACTGGGACTGTTAAAAGGTGGAGGAAAAAAGCAGCGTCGGTATTCTGCTTTTGACTTTTCACTAAGATTTTTGAGTCCCTAGTGATAGAATAGCTCTTGACAAGTGAAGAGGCTTTGTTTGGGAGAAAAGGTCATGGTCAAGTCAAAACCTTTCTTCTGCCTTTTGAAAGCTAAGATGGGGTGGCTGAGAGTGTGGGGTTCACTGTGCATGACGAGGTAGGGACAATGTGGAAAGGAAGGTGGTCAGTAAGGGAAAGTGAGGGAGCAGTGTGGCGTCCTGCCCTGGCACTGGGAGTTGGTCAAAGGGGGACGTGAGTGGCAGAAAATGTACCAGGGTGCCTTCTCCCTACTACCCCTCACAGGGCATCAGAGGTACACAAAGTGCAAAGTGGAAGGTGGTCCCTGAGATCAAAGCCTTCAGACAGTGTCCCACGTCCAAGTTCCCACAGATGGCACTGCCACGCACAATCACCAAGGGTTCCCATGTGATTAGATCCTGAGAAGGCCAAGTTCACATTAGCCGGTGACCTGCGGACACCTTGGAGTGAGACAAGCAGACTGCAGATAGTGGGGCCCTTCAAACTGGAGGCAGAAGGCTACAAACAGCAGTGGGTACCAGACATCATCAATAGCCCATCAGTCAAGAGCAGGACAGATAAGCCACTGGAAGGCAGGGTCCCCAGGAGTTTACAGGACCACTCGCTTCTGAGGGCAGAGGGAATGGAGGGCGACTGCCCAGACATTTAGGATTTGCACACATCCTCCTTCACCCAGCAGCCCTCTCTAAGGGATAAGGAGGGAAAAAGGAAAAATGGGCTATAGACAAACAGCCATACAAAGGGATTTAAATTTTGCTGGCACTTTCTCCTAATGAATCAAAATTAAACAAGAAGAAATTGTTGCCGTGAATTTGTTCGTTTAAAATCATTTTGTGCATTCCCCATCTTCCTGCTGTGGTTAGCTACTGTTAGGAACTGGGCTCCAGAGCAAGTTCCAGAACATTAAGAAAAACTTTTTTTTGAACATTTCAGTTTGAACAGGACCCCTTTACAAAACATAAATTACCCTTGGGTGTGCATTATTTAGCTGTTACTGATGGGATCACCCTGTATCCCTGCTCTAGAAGGTCCTTTCAGAGCCTAGGGCAGAGGGCTCAGAGCGGTCCTGACGTATGTGACATTTCTGAAGGTGGTTTTGAATATATGGGCCTAACACCCAATGTCCTTCCCAAAGCCCAATTATCCTCGAATGGGAATGCCGAGTTTTGCCTCATTTTGATTCCTTCAGGGTCACTACTACTCAGTTAGACCTGACGATGAATAGGAACAATTTCTTATATTCCTGTTTGGAGTTACTAGTCATTTATTATGACCATCCAGCTTGCTTTCCATAACTTGTCCTTGGGTGGGTTGGGGAGAGTGTCACAGAACCTTTAGAGAGAGAAAGAACCTGAGAATCTAGTCTAATTTAAACTTTTTACCTTTATTTATTTATTTTGAGAGAGAGAGAGAGAGAGAGAGTGGGGGAGGGACAGAAAGAGGTAAAGAGAGAGAGAGAATCCCAAGCAGGCTCCACACTGTCAGCACAGAGCCCAATGTGGAGCTAGAACTCACGAACGGTGAGAACATGACCCGAGCTGAAATCAAGAGTCAGACGCTTAACCAACTGAGCCTCCCAGGTGCCCCAAGTCTTATTTTATACATAAGCTGAGTCACAGGTGATCTAGGTGACTGGCAGGGGGCCACCTAATATGGCACCCCTGAACTTCCAACTCCTTCTGGTGCCCACCCAGAGCCCTAAGATGCACACGTTGGGGCACACCACCAGATGTGGCCTGAAAATACATGAGGGCAAGTCTTTGGATCCACTGAGACCAGCATTCCCTTTACAGACATGCATTATAGAGCAATTTCCCGAAAATATCGAGCACACATTGTCAGCTCCCGCAAAAAAAAAAAAAAAAAAAAAGAAAGAAAGAAAGAAAGAAAGAAAGAAAGAAAAAAACAAGAAGAGAAAAGAAAAGAAGTAATTTTGAGTGGGGTTAGCCACATGTGCTGAGTACTTGGTTTCTGGAGGAAACAACCCCTGGTTATCAAGAACTGAGTGAAGAGTTTACCCATTCGGGGGCCTGACAGAAATGAGCGAAAGGAATCAGATTTTGGTTTTGTTCAGCCAAGGGAGAGTCATTTGACTTACAGGTTCACACACACACACACACACACACACACACACACACACACACACAAAAGCAAACGTGGCTGCAGAAGGTGTGCTTTCCAGTTGAGAATTCCTAGGTTTTATTGGAGTTCAGTCAAAGTGGAAGCTGTTGATGGAGGAGGTTAATGTCTATCACAGTCTGGGTATTTTTGCAATGACTTCTTTCACAGCGTGTTCATTTTAAGAATAAAGAGGTCTTTATGGTGACTGAAAGTTTAATGAGGATTACAAGGGCCCCCCAGATGCTTACGACCCATTTGAATAACCTATAACCTCTATGTTTATCATGAGAGGGAACATGCCAATTTAAGGTATTACAGACATTTTTCAGAAGACCTTTACAGTCTCCATAGGCATTTTCAAGAATTTTTTTCTACATTCTGCAATTTATAAATTGCAGAATGTGTGTTACTATGGAAACGACCTCTGGTCTCTTTGTTACTCAACTACACGAAAGATAAGCTTTGGGGATGTACCCCCACTAGTAAATATCTTTTCTTTGCTGTTTACCCCTTCATACTTCCTTCTGCTGTTACACATGCTCGCTGTGAAACATCAGAGCAGGTATTATAAAGAAGACAAGTATGGAGTTTAATAAAAGCACAAATGTTTTCTGGAACCTGAATCGAGGGAGCTTTAGCAAAGTCAGCAAAAGAAGGGATGTCATCGCAGCTAATATTTGTTAACTACTTAGCAATAGTTTCCTCCTGTGAAATTCAAACTTTGGTGTGTGCGTGCAGGAGAATCACACAGTGGGCTTGCTTGAAGCGCGCTGCTGGGCTCCACCATCACAGTCCCCGATGCGAAAGACCCGGGACAGGGCTCATTATGTGCTTTCAGAACAAGACCCAGGTGAAGCTGGATACTGGTGACCCAGGCACCGCAGAGAGAACCACCCTGCTGACCATTGTCCAGAGCTTTTTAAAAAAATTGTAAAAGTGGGGTGCCTGGGTGGCTCCGTCGGTTAAGCGTCCAACTTCCACTCAGGTCATGATCTCACGGTTCGTGAGTTCAAGCCCCGCGTCGGGCTCTGGGCTGACAGCTCAGAGCCTGGAGCCTGCTTCAGATTCTGTGTGTGTCTCTCTGCCCCACCCCCTGCTTGTGCTGTCTGTCTCTGTCTCTCAAAAATAAGTAAACATTAAAAAACTGTGGTCAAATATCCATTACATAAGATGTGCCATTTTAACCATTTTGAGGCATAGGGCATATATTATATCCACGTTGTGGTGCGACCATCATCACCATCTGCCTCCGAAATGCCTTTGTCATCCCAAAGTGAAACTCTTCCCGCTAATAAATATCCTCCATTCCTCCCTCCACCCAGGCTCTGGCAACTGCCATTCTACCGTCTCTATGAATTTGACTATTTCAGGTACCCCATAAAGTGAAATCATACAGCATTTGTCTTCTCGTGACAAGCTTCTTTCACGTAGCCTGATGTGACCAAAGTTTATGCACGTTGAGTGCGTATCAGAACTTCCTTCCTCTCTAAGGCTGAATAATATTCCACTATATACGCATACCACAAGTTGTTGATCCATCCATCCATCTGATGGACATTGGTTTGTTTTCACCTCTTGGCTGTGGTGAAGAATGCTGGGAACATGGGTGTACAAATATCTGTTCAAATACCTGCTTTCAGTTCTGGGCATATGCCAAGAAGTAGAAGTGCTGATTCTAAGCATTTTACATGTACAATTACACTTCAAATTTAGAAAAAGGCAGGTTATTATTTCCATCTTACGGTTGAGGAAAAAGATACCCAAAATTCACCTCATCTGACTCAGGCCACACAGCTCGTAGGCACAGGTAGGCTGACTCCTCCATTCAGGTACCCAGGACACTTAGCTGTCTTCTCTGCCTGAAGAAAGCATTTCACTGTCCCTGGAAAACTCCCCACATTGATACAGACATTAATTTTTCACAATAAAGAGTGGAAGTAATTACCTTTCCAAAATGACAGCTAGCATGAGATTCAATAATCTAATGTATGTAAGGATTCAGGTAGAGGATAAAGCAAATCATTCTTCCCAGTTTGTTAATTCACGCATCTCTTCTTTAGATTATTTCTGGAATAAAGTAGGCTAAACTATCTCTAAAATCTGCCACTTGGGGGCCAAACTATTTTCAATCGCGTAAACATTTCCTCTCTGAGCCGTCAAACATGACAATGTGACAGTGGAGGGGGACTGTCCTTCCAATAATCAGAACAGCAGGATTGGGCCCTTGTCGTATTCAGTTCTCTGGATAATTAAGCCAAGCCACCCACGGAGAAATTCCTGCAGTGGGCTTTACATGCAGTTAGGTTAGATTAATATGCCGCATGAATTAGAAGCCACAATCTAAATATTACAGGGGAAATCCAGCACAGGATATAGGACACAGGAGAGCAGAAAACAACGTGGCTGAGAAACTCGCAGGGGGCGCGCAGCTTCAAACACTTGATTCTGTTTCTGGAATGCACCTTCCTCCTCCGTGGGCTGCTTACTCCCACGTCTAAGACTCAAGAAGGCTAGTAAGTGTGACAGTGCACATCAGGTATGAGAGATGATGAAAGTGGTGGATGAAAATGGTCCGAAGACTAGAGGGTGTCATTCATTACAGATATTGTAAACATTTTAAAGGCGCACATTTCTTCTCCTGGATGTGCGATCAGGATGTGGGGGTTTTAAGGCTGCAAATGAGCATTTCCATTCTTCAAGCCCAGTCTCAGGTCATACACATGTGTTGTCTTCCTTGCCGGCCTCACTGCTTTGAGAATATTGAAAGATTATTAGAGCACTATTCCTTTTATAGATACAAGTCAACCTTCAGCTAAAAGAGACAGGAGAGGGGACCAAAGGCACTTCTCCACCCCTTGGTCTAGTTCTCCAGGCAGTATGATACCGTAATTCTAGGAATCTAGGGGAGAAGGACTTGTTACATAAACAGCTGAGAAAGGTGGGCACTTTGCCCTGCAGGTGACAAAATCCTGCAAACACGTCCCCATCTCTAGTCTTGGATGCTGCGACCAAAATATTGCCAGCGCTCCCAGCTGCTCCTTAAATTATATACTTTTCCATCTTATTTGTGGAGTTCTAAATGAGCTGCCATTTGTGGGGGATTCTACCCAGCCTCTCCCCTCCATCTTCCAGAAAATAGTCCTTGCCCCTCCCCCAAATTACCATAAACATGGCTCTCCTAGCTTTTTTGCTACAACACCTAGGATTGCTATTTAATGAATCTGGAAATTTAAATTTTCACGAAATAGCAAAGGACTTATCACATCTTCTGTGGTTGCACGTGCACTGAAATATTTTTCTTTTTCCATTTCATTGGTGATAATTCATACAAAGGGAGAATAGCAAATTAAAGATACAGAATGTCCTGCATTCTCTTTTTTGAATGTATCATCTGCACCCCAAGTCCAGCCTTTATTTTTCATGTTAATTTTCTTGTACAAAGAAACTTTTAAAATACTTTTCTCGTATTTAGATATAATGTTTAAGCATGAAAAAATTCTGGATGGGTGCCTCCTTGAAGTTGTTCCTACAGCTTGAGGTTCCTTCCTTTTATCAACATTTGACTATATTTTCCTTTCCATACCTAGAACATTCTTTTCATGTCTGAGCCCAAATTGCTCTCTGATCAGAAGCGTTGGTTCCACTAAATAACTCTTTCAGTTCTTAAAGTACTTATGCTTCTCCAGACATTTAATGTGAGATCCAAATATTACTTATAAAGCTGCATCCTGTTGTAATGTCTCTGCTGAGGAATCTTAATTATTTCTTGTTGGTATTTCTTTAAATAATTAGTTTAAAGATGGTGCCTGAACATTCAATGTTCTCCTTTCCATCAGTCAGGATTCTTACTTGCATACAAGGCGTGTACACACACACACACACACACACACACACACACACACACACACACACACACTGGATAATTTAAGGGAAAAAGAGCCTCACAGAAAGAAAACTGAGTAGCTCACAGGCTCTCTAGGATCCTAAGAGATTTGCGGGGGGGTGCTTTTCAGGAATACCACCCCAAACCTTACAACAGAGCCTCCTGCATACCTGTTAAAATCTGACTGACCCTACTTCTTTCTCTAATCTTCAGGAGTCAGTTCTATGAAGACTTTGCCACTTTCTGCATGTGATATCAGTGCCTTATCTTGAGCCTGCCTCCACAGGTTGCCTGAGAAGGAAATTCTCTAAGCCGTAAGTGGGAGTCACCCCAAGAACCCAATAGGGAGGGGAGCCAATGCATATGGAATCACACTGGGGCAGAGGATGGGTTAATGTTGGTCCTTTTCGTCACCCAGGTACACAGTTATGATCTTTATTTCATTAAGTTCCCTCAGACAGTCCTAGTAGGATGTAGCCTTGCGGCTCACCATGGTAGCTCATCTGTATTAGCTTTCTTTCCTTCCCCGTTTCAACTCCTGCCCACGAACTCCTGCTCCCTGACATCGCATTCCCCGCCAAAACTACCAGCTCGCAAGTCTGTTCCTTCAAGGTTTTCTTTGCAGGAAACCCATGATAAAAAAAAGCTTGATTTACGATGAATCTTATTCCATTCCCGTCTTTATTGGCTTGTAAGTTAGGATATTCCTTTTATTCCTATGTTTTTAAAAAGTTACTCTAGGGGCGCCTGGGTGGCGCAGTCGGTTAAGCGTCCGACTTCAGCCAGGTCACGATCTCGCGGTCCGTGAGTTCGAGCCCCGCATCGGGCTCTGGGCTGATGGCTCAGAGCCTGGAGCCTGTTTCCGATTCTGTGTCTCCCTCTCTCTCTGCCCCTCCCCTGTTCATGCTCTGTCTCTCTCTGTCCCAAAAATAAATAAACGTTGAAAAAAAAAATTAAAAAAAAAAGTTACTCTAGAGATTACAACAGGCATTCTTGATAAAGTCGAATTTAAATTAGTACTTGTGCCACCTTCTGGTCAATACATGGGCCTTTCTCTGATTCATGGACTCTTGGGGTTGACTATTTTATTATGAATTTAATATTCCACAAGACATCATGATGAATCATTCTGTACAATAGTTTTTAACTTTTTTTCTTTGCAGGGAAGAGTCCTTATTTAGGAAAGAGACCTTTATTAGGGGGGAAGGACTGCTCCCTCAAGAGTTACTGCCATGGCAGAAAACAAGCCTGTAAACCACGAGTTCAGGGAACTCATCACTGATGTGTCCCTTGCCAAAACACTATTTTTTAAGCTGCTGGTGGAGAATGTTATGTCATTCCTTATACCTTGGTGGCCTATGTGTGTATTTCTTTGCCCATTTTTTTATTGTGGCAAAATAGACATAAAATTGACCACTTTTAGATGTACATTTCAGTGGTATTACATACAGTGTTTATATCCAGCAAGGCATTGTGTCCTCAATCTCCACAGCTCCTTTCATTTTGTAAAACTGAAACGGTCTATCCAAGAATGACATAGTTTTATTCACACATTTATCTGCTTAGTTTCACCCTTGATCTGCCTTTAATCATCAATTGCTTTCTGTTGAGAACACTTGTCAGTATTACTTTTAATGAAGATCTGCGGTGACAGACGCTCTCACATTTTGTTTGCTGAAAAATGTTTTGCCCTCCATTTTCCAAAGGATATTTTTACTGGGTATAGAACTCCACACTGACTCTTATTTTCTTAGAGCACTTTCTAGAAATAATGAGAAAGAATTGTATTTTGGCTGCCATTGCTTCAGGTTGAGAAGCCAAGTATTAACCTACCTTATTTTTCTTGCTAGGAGTGTAATACACAGTTTTTCTCCTGGCTGACTTTTAGGATTTTTCCATTTGCCTTCGGTTTTCAGCAGTGTTTACCCGTGGCTTTCTAATAAGCATCCTGCTTGAAATTTGTAACACTTCTTACGTTTGTGGCTTATTTTCTTCCACTATTTTTGGAAAATCATCTGTCATTATATTTTTAAGTGTGTTTATTTTTGAGAGAGAGAGAGGGGGCATGCATGGGGGAGGGGCAGGGGGAGAACAGAGAGACAGAATCCCAAGCAGGCTCCATGCCCAGGGTGGAGCAGGACACAGGGCTCAAACCCACAGACCGTGAGATCATGACCTGAGTGGAAATCAAGAGTCAGCTGCTCAACCGACTGAGCCACCCAGGTGTCCCACGTCGCATCTGCAATTATATTTTCAAATACTGCTTCTGCCCCATTACCTGTCCTCTCTCCCGCAACTACAGTTCCATGTATGTTGGAATTTTTATCCATGTCACGGATGTCTTCTAAATTCTTTTTAGTATTTGTTGTACTCTTTTCACGCTCTGCTTCATACTTGGTATTTTATTCTCACCTACCAACAAACCATCTCTCAGAACATGTCTAAGGTAGCCACAGTGTTCATCCACTTCCCAACTGTTTCCATTTTGTGGCGTTCTGTTGCTAGAACTCTTACTTTGTCCTTCATTACAGTTTCTAATTCTCTGGCAATTCTATCCTGTCGTTTAATACTTGGAACAGTTTAATTACCATGATTTCAAGGCACATATCTGATATTTTCACTGCTTTTCTTTGGCATCTATTTTTATGACTTTTCATTGGTTCTTAGTCATGTCTTCTTTTATGTCAAATTATATTTTATTGACTCGTATATTTACATAAAAATATGGAATAAAGATTTTTTTTTCTGCTTCAGGGAGACTGCTGGATTGGAGAATATCACCTAAATGTAACTGAGAATTGGAGCAGACTTTAAATTAGGTATTTTGGGGCGCCTGATGGCTCAGTCAGTTAAGCACTTCGGCTCAGGTTTGTGAGTTCAAGCCCTGTGTGGGACTCTGGGCTGACAGCTTCAGTGCCTGGAGCCTGCTTCGGATTCTCTGCCACCTCCCTCTCTGCTCCTCCCCTGCTCCTGCTCTGTCTGTCTGTCTTTCTCTCTTTCTCAAAAATAAATAAACATTTAAAAAAAATTTTTTTTAATTAGTTATTTCAGTATGAGTGAGTGCTGGCTTCTGGTTCAGCTATAGCCTTGTGTGGAGATCTATGTATCTATTTATTTTTAAGTATTTATTTTTGAGAGAGAAACAGAGACAGAGGGAGCAGGAGAGGGGCAGAGAGAGAGGGAGACGGAGGATCTGAAGTAGGCTCCAGTCCTGAGAGCAGAGAGCCCGACTGGGGCTCGAACTCATCATGAACCATGAGACCATGACCTGAGCCAAAGCCTGAAGTTTAAAGTGCCACCCCTATTGATTTAAAAGGGTCCCTCCTCTTGGGTTGAATATAAACTCTCTTTTGTTCCTTCTCCCCATTCCCTGGGACTGTTGGAATATTTACTCTTCCCAGTCTCTTAGCAACTGCTTTTCAGGCCCTCATTGCCTGGGGCACCTGGGTAGCTCAGTCCTTTAAGCAGCAGTCCTTTGGTATCCGGTCAGGTCTGGATCTGGGAGTTCCAGGGATGGAACCCTGCACTTTTGCATTGACAGCCCAGAGCTGCTTGGGATTCTCTCTCTGCCCCTCCCCCATGCACGCATGCACTCTCTCTCTCTTTCACTTGGTCAAAACAAATAAACATTTTTTAAAAAAAGAATTCTCATTGCCTTCAGTGCAGAATGGGGCCAACTGCCAGACTCCTAGTTCTTTGGCTTTTTTCTTTTCCTCAGACCTTAGTCCCCCAAATACCTACGGCCTTCACTATAGCTCTCTGGTGTCTTCAAAGCGTTTTCTTTGTTTGTTTTTGTCCAGTTTATTCCGGCAAAAGTCAGTCTGTCACCAACAATGCCGCTATTATCATAAGCTATGACTATAAACGCTAAAATGAGATGTGATAGAGCATTTATACACAGACTATTTTATTAAGAGAAAAGCCCACTGGCTCGTCTTGCTGAGGGAGCCTAAGACAAGGTGAGGGCAAAGCAAAAGCTAATAACACCGCCTCCCCCCACCAGATGGGATACCTGTGACGTTCCTCAAGCATTCCAGGCTGCCCAAAAGCTAAGAGAAGGAGCAAACAAAAAGTTACCTAATAGAGATCACAGTCCTGAAGGACCTGAGTCTTCAGCAGTTTACATATGTCTTAGTAAATTATAAGAAAAAGGCAATCTTGTCAGCAGCCTAACCTCCAGAAACCTATAGACTCAGTTTCCTGGAACCCTAACATCACCCTCCCCTCCATAGTGACGTGGGGAACAAAGGAAAGAAGGAAATGGTAAATGAAACTGAATTTCCTTACAACCCGCAGCCCATTGACAAATACTGGAGGCAAATAGAGTATAACATTTCTTCAGGAATCCCCTACCGTCTTAATGTTAATGCCTCACTGGGGGGAAAACACCTTAGCGTGACAACAGCAAGGCCTCAAGTGTCATAGGAGTCCTCTTTAGCATATGAACGTGCCTCTGGAGGCTTCTCTTTGGCCTTTACCTCCCCCAACTCTGTAGTATATAATCAGTCACTCCTCACAACCCCCGGGCAGCTCTTCCTACCCCTCCCCCACTCCTGTCCCCATGCTTTAAACAAAAGCACCTTTTGCACCAAAAATGTCTCAAGAATTCTTTCTTGGCTATAGGCTCTGGATCTGCCCTCTCCCCCCGCCCCCCAACCCCCCCATCACCACTCCAAAACCCCACAGTTGCCAGGGTCCCTAAAGCTCACTCCCTTTCCCCAGAGGGAACACCAGCCCCCAGAGCTCATTTGATCTCAGTGTTGTGGCTACAATGCCTGTTGGATATCGATTTGCAGACCAATGAGGTGATAATAGCTTCCATTTTCACAAGTATTGTTTGCTGACAATTAAGGCATTATTTTCTCACAGTAAAATAATTTTTCTTCCAAATGCTACAGAAAATGTGGACCCTGAGGACGGGAGGAACTTACAATAAGAATCAGCAAAGCTGCAAAGCAAGAGGAGAGACGAAGCATTATGAGATTGTTGGAAGGTATTAACAAGGAGCCAATACGGGAACAGTAATATTTTCATAAAGAATGTTAATATCCTTTTGGGTAGAAATAGTGTTGTATACCGCCAAGGGCATGGTGACCCTAACAAATAAACAGATAACCATAAAGGCAAAGCAAAAGCAAAACCACGCTGGTGTAATACAAATGTTAAGTTCTGGTTTAGGTTGACTTCGGCAATATATGTTAATATCAGTGTGTTGTTAAAATTAAGCTAGTGGGGAGGGTATGGTGTGCCTGCACTCACACGCTCCTCCATCTGGACATATCTCTTCCAGACTTTTGCAGGCAGACGAGGAAAGGCTGGGAAAGCAGGAGGGCATCATTCAAACAACTGGAAGAACTAATGGCCTAATCCGTCTCATATTGCATCCAGAAGCCCAAGCCATGTGCCAATTATTTCATATAATATTAATAATTACAAAGATTATTCTCATATATGAGAAACAGCAATGCCCAATGTGCTCTGTTCAGAAAGTTAGGATTATAAGCAGTTTTCACTTTGGGGAAGGGGGGAAAGTGATAAATCCTGGATAGAGAAATTGGATAAATGGCAAATATTATTTATATATAAAGACAAGCTCCAAAAGCTGGTGGTTTCATGTGATTGAGAAGGCAATAATAACTTTATTAAGGGAAGTCGGAGGGAATCTCAGGTACTGACTTCCCTTTGTTAGATAGTAAGAAAATGCACATATCACGAGGTGATGCATTTAAAATGAACATACACGTGCAGCTATTATCTTTGTTAAGAAAGAGAACATTAGTTGTGCCGCAGACATTCCTGGGTTGTTATTCCAAGTCACACACCTCCAGCCAAAGATAACCATGAGCCATACTTCTAATTCCAATGATTAGTTTTGCCTGTTTATGAGATCTACATCAACCTAGTAACAAAGCATATTCACGTGTGTGTCTAAATTCTGTTGCTCAACATCACCCTTGTGGGATTTATCCACAATTGTTCCTTGTAGCATAAGTTAATTTATTTCTATTTTTATACATTATTCCATGGTACAGATATGCCATAAATTATTTATCTACTCTACAGTTGGTGAGTATTTGGGTTTGAGCTATTGTAAATAACACTGGCACGGATATAAGCGTACATCTTTAACGTACATATTCTAAGCTTTTCTGTTGACCGGACCTGGTAGCTGAATTGCCGGGTCATGGAAAATCCACACATTCGGATTTAGGATACGGGATCGAAGACTTGTCCAAGGTGCTAGTAACCATTCTACCTACCAGCAGGATGGGAGTTCATATTCTTTCACATCCTCTCCAACATATCACCACCCTTTCAACTGTATCCACTCTGGCAGTCACGTAATTTGCATTTTTGAACGATCAGTGGTGTTGAGTATCTTATATGCTAATGCCTTACTGGTTGTTTTCATTTGTGAAGTGTAATTTGTTAAAGATGTTGGTCTATTCTGTATATGAGTTCTTTGTTATATAATGCAAAATAACCTCCCCCACTCTCCGGCCTGCCCTGTGCCTTGTAATGACCCATCTCTTCCCTGTGCCTTGTAATGACCCAAGTTCTTAATGCGTACAAAATTCTATTTGTCAAACTCTTCCTGTATGGTTACTGTTTTTATTCTCAAAATGATACTGTATTCATCACTGTATATATTTAAGATATATAACATGATGTTTTGACATATACAGTGAAATGATTACTACATTCAAGCTAATTAACATATCATCTCACGCAGTGACCATTTTTGTGTGTGTGTGATAAGAGCACCTGAAAACAATCTTTTAGAAAATTTCTAGTATTCAGTATTCTTTTTTGTTGTTTAGGTTTACTTATTTCTGAGAGAGAGAGAGAGAGAGAGAGAGAGAGAGAGAGAGAGAGACAGCACAAGTGGGGAGGGGGCAGAGACAGAAAGGGAGACAGAGAGAATCCCAAGCAGACTCCGCAACCCAGTGCAGAACCCACTGCGGGGCTGAAACTCAGAACCGCGAGATCATGACCTGAGCCGAAGTCTGACACTTAATTGAGCCCTTAGGCACCTCCAGTATTCAGTTTTCTTTTTTTTTAATTAAAAAAATTTTTTTAACATTTAATCATTTTAAAGAAACAGAGCACAAGCAGGGGAGGGGAAGAGAGAGAGGGAGACACAGAATCCAAGCAGGCTCCAGGCTCTGAGCTGTCAGCACAGAGCCCGACACAGAACGCGAACTCACAAGCTGTGAGATCATGACCTGAGCTGAAGTCGGACACTTAACAGACGGAGCCACCCAGGCGCCTCCAATATTCAGTTATCTTAACTATAGTCTTCATGCTGTACATTAGAGCTCTATACTTTCTCATCCTACATAACAACCGGTTTGTACCCTTTGACCAACATCTTCCCTTCTGTCCATTTACCCCACCCCTCCACCCCTGGTAATAACCCTTCTACTCTCTGCTTTTATCTGTTTGGTATTTACAATAGCCAAGATTTGAAAACCATCAAAGTGTCTGTCAACAGATGAATGGATAAAGAAATCTTCACACACACACACACACACACACACGAATATTATTCAGCCTTTAAAAAAAGGAGATCCTGCCATTTGCAACAACATGGATGGACTTAGGAGACATTACAATTATTGCTTTTAACATCTAGTTTTTTTTTTAATTTTTTTTTTCAACGTTTTTTTTATTTTTGGGACAGAGAGAGACAGAGCATGAACGGGGGAGGGGCAGAGAGAGAGGGAGACACAGAATCGGAAACAGGCTCCAGGCTCTGAGCCATCAGCCCAGAGCCCGACGCGGGGCTCGAACTCACAGACCGCGAGATCGTGACCTGGCTGAAGTCGGATGCTTAACCGACTGCGCCACCCAGGCGCCCCTTTTAACATCTAGTTTAAGAAAACTTTGTCTACTCTGAAATCATGAAGGGATTTTGTATGGACTCCAGTTCTCTGTGGAAACCTCTAACTTATCTCTCCTCTTGATAAAAATCACTTCTCGTCTACATACTTCAAAATATGGATGATCACTGGCTTGGTTTCTAACACTGTTATTTTCTTGGACCTAGTTCTTGTTTACCTCTTATTTTTTTCATTAAATGCCATCCATTTTGCATGAAAAAATTTACAGGCTCTAGCTGATGCTCTGTTCCTCCAGGGACCTAGGTTTTAAATTCTTGCACGTAGCTAATCCAGGTATCCCCTTACACAAGCAGGTTCAAGGTTCAAGGAACACAAAGGTTCGAGGGTGGGGTTAGGGTTTGCAAGGTCTGGTCTATGTTCTGGTTACTTTTCTTACAGGTTGGGTATCAGGGTCCCCCTTCCTTAGGGGATCTAAGATTCTAGTTTCTAGATTCTAGATCTAGAATCTAGATTCTAGTTTTTCAATTTCTCATGCTGTGAATCTGCAGAAAGTTCCGAGTATCTTCTTACACATTGGAAGCGGCCAATGTCTACTTCCCCTCTTGCGCCGTGACCCCTTTTCAGTGACAAACAGCTTTGGGACGAAAATGGGAGCAGAGCTAGATCTCCTCTGCTTCTCTTCCCTTCACTGCAGGGATTGGCCCCTCCAGTCTGGGCTGCTGTAAATGATCTGATCCCCAGTCTCTGGCTTTCACACCTGTAAGACTATCACTCACACCGCTTACCTGCTACTTTCTGCTCAGCTTTTCTACATCCTGCTCCATGCTGTTTAACAATCTACAAATGCCTTGACCAAAAAAAAAAAAAAAAAAAAAATGTCACGTAGAGTGTTGGGCTTACCTCCAATGTGTCTTCCTTCTCTCCAGGTTCTTGGCTGTACACGTTCTAACTGCCTTGATAACTCTCTGGGACCTTCAAAAATGCATTCTCATTGTATTTACCATTTCTTGTGTTCTTGGCTTTCAGTTTGGTCAGCTGCAAACTAATCCATCATAGCCAGAAGCAGAAATCTTCAATTACCGCACTCAAGTCCAAAAATAAAGCCCTAAAAGTGAAAGAAAATGATTGATAGAACAAAATTACCAACAATCTGGGACATTTAAGTAAATGTATTGACCGTATTTCAAATGAGATTATTTACTGATTTGACCATTCAAATGACTCCTGGAGCTACATTCTTTCGGCCCCCACAAGATTCCAGCATGTAAGATGCAATTTGGAAAATATTAGTATATATTTAATCATATTAAATATATAATAAATTTATTTCCCTTAAAATAAAACCTACGAAAGCGCATATTCTTGCCGCAGAAAGCACGTCCATGATGAGCTCTGGCAGTAGCTGCTATTTACTGTACACAGACAGCCCTCTAATCCATATTTTCATTAAATACACAAAAGGATTACTGCTATTTATATCTCTGAAATGAAGAAACAGGCAGAAGGAGAAAAGAAACGTGTCCAAAACTCCTCTGTAGTAACCAGAGAAGCCAAGATTCCAACTTAAGTGTATTTGATTCCAAAGCCCAGAGGTATATCCGTTGTGTATACTGTTCAATAAATGTACCCGGGGTCGTATTTGGAGGGCAAAATATGGAGTATGAATACAAATGTAAATCTGGAACACTCCCATGAAGCTACCTGCTCAAAGAAATTCTAGCATCCCTCATGCTTGTGTGTGCCCACAAAAAGGACAAAGGAAACAAAGGCTTTCACCTCTACTCATCAGAGTCACCTAATTTGCTACAATCCTTTAATACTTTGAGGTCCCCACTGGGAGAGACATTTCTGATTACATGAGCTTCACCAGGAGCTGCAGCTGTCCCTGTATCCAGGCTTGTTAGTTCAATAACGCGGAAGTGAATCCGAAGGCTGTGGGGGCCCCCAGTGATGACAGTATTGTTGGACTTTAGGATGTTATTAACAATTTGCAATACAAATGAGTTGTCTGCAGGAGGGGAAATCACACTGTGATCATACCTAATCAATGTAAGAATTAAAAACAAGATAACATGTGGGGAGGCACAGATGTGGATATTAGGAGCTAAGCTTTAGCCTGCCATTAGCCTGACAATCATTGGGCTCAAGGTCAGTACGGATGTGCTCAGGTTTATTTCATTATTCTTCTCCGTCATTCCCACTGATCATGGACAAAGTTAGAAAATCTTCTTATGTGAAGGTGATCGAGAGTTCTCTTGCTTCCATGCTAAAGAGAGACTCATGGGACCACTCCCTAGAGAGCACATAGACTGAGTAGAGATTTAAATCAAATCAGCATCCGTGTAGTACATTAATGACCAGAAAATATTTGAGGGGTATCTTCATCAGGTTGCATTCTACTTAATTTCTTCACTTCAGCTCTCCCAGTGTGTTAACTCCTAAAGCATTTAAGGTTCCTTCCCCCATCCCAGCATCTGGTAGCCAACAGAAATTCTATACAAAACGGGAGGTGAGCACCTTTGAACAGATAAGAAGACCGGAGTATATAAGGACTTAAAAACATGTAAAATTCCATATCCAAGAAATAAAGTCTCTGGCGTAAAAAGAGAAAACTGCATTCAAATTTTTCTTTTTGCCTTGAAGGGATGGTTTCTTGTTTCACTGTTCCAGTGCAACATTTTTGATGGGTCTTATAATTATATTTTCACTTCATACATACACTAAGATTTCATTTTCTTGACTCTGGCAACAAGTTTTAAAGGTGATTGAGAAATGATTCACGGAAAGAAATTAGAAATAAGCTAAAGAATAACCAACAGGTCCACAGGCTAGTTGTGCTATAGTCTCTCCTTCAGGATTTAACCAAATCTTTCCTCATGTTTCAATTTAAATGCTTTTTTTTCTTTTTGGGCAGAATACCACCTCAGCAATATTTGTCCTCCTTAGTGGATCCTATCAGTAGGCACCTATCACATTAGCCTATTAACAGTGATACTAGTTTTGACCGCTTGGTTAAGGTGCTGTCTGCCAGATTTCTCCTCTAAAAAGGTATTTTGTTCTTTTCTTATTAATATCTATGGTGAGGAAGTTTTGAAACTGCATAAATGTCCTGTTGAAACTTGCACCTAATGGTTTTCATGACCAATGTTGCATCATTCAGTTCTTCATGAGTTTCAGAATTAAGGTTTTTCTAGAATCTTCCTCTATTTACAGAAATGTCCTTCTACAGATAGAAGATTTTTCTGTCTCCCAATGGGTGTCTGTTTGTGGATGTTGTTTAATATATGAAAAAAAAACATTTCTGTATATTAAACAACACCCACAAACACAAAAAACCGTTTTGTAGAAAGGGTCAAATATTATTCTGACAAACGATGAGTCACAAATGTGCGTCAGATTTGATGCCAGTTCCTTGGGAAATTTGGGGCAAGAATCTGTGCTAAGCACAGTGTGACTGAGTATTATTGACACAAAGCCCTTCCATTTCTTGGTACGAGTTTGGGTGGCACATGGAAGGCGTTTTCAGTAAAACATTTGTGTGGCCTGGACAGAACATGCCAGAAACAAGGAGTGGCGGAGGATTCCTAGTCCCACAGCCACTGAACCAACAGGTCTCTCTTTCTAGTTGTGATGCATTCTTCCAGATGTTAAATATGCCTTTGCAAATATAAATATATATGTTAATTAAATGCATTCAAAAGCTCCTTACATATTTTATAGAGGATGTGACTTACAGTGCTTTGTAAAACTCTCTAGCTTTACATTTTTTTAAGTTTCTTTATTGATTTTGAGGGGGAGAGAGAGAGAGAGCACAAGTGGGGGAGGAACACGGGGAGAGGGAGGGAGAGGGAGAGGGAGAGGGAGAGGGAGAGGGAGAGGAAGAGAGAGAGAGAGAGAGAGAATCCCAAGCAGGCTTCATGCTATCAGCACAGAGTCCCATGCACGGCTGAACCCATGGACCATCAGATCACAACAGGAGCTGAAATCCAGTCAGATGCTCAACCAGCTGAGCCACCCCCAAAACTTTCTAGCTTTATAAAAGTCTTTCGATGGTGACAATTAAATTGCTACATAAGACATAACAAAAAGCTTACCCACTGTATATATTACATGCATTTATCTGCCCTCAAACCGTAGATGTATCTAGAGCTCCTGCCATCAAATCTCAACTTTTTGAATGTCTTCAATTTTGCTTATAGAAAATATTTTTCACAGATCATGAAGTAGGAGCAGTACTGGGAATGGTGTATCTAGCTAAAGAGTAACATAACCTATAAATACAAAAGTTTATTATTTTAATTTTTTAGTAAACACAGGCTGACTGAGTTCTGTTCGGTTTTATCAACAAAGGTAGATGAGACATTTTATGAGATCAGCAGGAAATATTTGGAGACGGTTATTTGTTTGGTTTGTTTTGGGGTTCTGTTGGGATTTTCTTTTTTCCTAAAGATGATAGCTAAGTGGTCTAGAAATATGCTACATGACTCATCGTTATTTAGCCTTGAAACTTCAATAGGGACATATTAAATGCATCTAGTTAAAAGCGATTCAGCATGGGAGCAAACTGAATGGAAGAACAAGAAATGAACCAAATCCTGTTTAGAGAGCGCTATGGAGATGTTGATGGCTTGTGTTATGAACACAGACACCCTGCTAGGCCTTGATTGGCCACTCTGCGTTGATGAAATGTTTGAAGTGAATCATTATCCACGTCAAAGACGGCCAGGAGAAAATCAAAAGAACAAAATTATGTTGCAGCTTGTTTTGACAATATTTTTCTTTTCAAAGCTACTCACACGTATTAAATTCCTTAGTAACACAGGACAATGGAAAGGAGAGGAAAAGGTCAAATTGTAGAGACGTGCAATCAGTGTGTTTTGTCATTTATGAGAATGGAAAGAAATACGGGATGATTATCTGGCATGGTTAAATTTCTTAAGTGATATGAACCACCATTTCATCAAGGCCAGATCATTACAGCAATGACTGAGAAAGTGGACAGACCATTTGTCACGACTCCACAGTCACTAGGCAGAGACTCAGTTATATACTCGACTGTGTGTACCTGCAGTCCTGGTCGAGATGCAGGTGGTGATCACCCACCGGCAGTGACATCCTCTACGGAACCTCAAGAAACCAAAAAAAAATTCTGTAATTTACAAATGCTCATTGCCAAATAAAAATAAAGCCAATTAGTTGTGTGAGTTTCCACAGAATGTTCCAAAATATTGATTGCTAGAGGGCATTTGATTGCATGGTAATTCCCTGATGCTACAGGATTCTAGTAAAATAAAAGAAACTATTATTGACCATTCTTCTACAGAGAAGGCTCCGTGCCAAGCTTTCTGCAGACAGGAATAGAGGAATTTCTCCTACTAACTCTTTGAGTTGGTATCTGTTTTGGAGGAAAGGAATTTGAGGTTCAAGAAGGCTAGTTAATATACCCAATGTCATTCAAGAAAAGTCCGTTTTCATTTATGTAACCTTGACGTAACTGATAAAATATGTCAACTTAATTAACATTTGTTTCTTCTTTTTTCTTAAATTTAACCCATATATTTAAAAAGTCAACATCTAGGGGAAGCCTGGGTGGCTCAGGTGATTAAGACTCTGACTCCTGATTTCAGCTCAGATCATGATCTCACGGTTGGTGGTTGGTGGGTTCCAACCCCGTGGATCCTGCCTGGGATTCTCTCTCCCTTACTCTCTGCCTCTCCCCTGCTTGTGCTCTCTCTCTTTCTCTCTCAAAATAAATAAATAAGCTTTAAAAAATGTCAACATCTAGTTACTTTTTAGTTACATACTGTCTGGGAAACAGAAACAAACATTTGTTTACAACTTCAGAGTTCAGTAGCTGACAAAACATCACCCCCATCAGCAAAGACACATCCTCACGTTTGTACAAAGTTCTACTAACCTGTAAAAGTAGCTATGGCTCGCACATTTAGCCTCTGTGGTTTGTTTGTTTTAATGTTTATTTATTTTTGAGAGAGAGAGAGAAAGAGAGAGAGCGAGAGAGCGAGAGCAGGGGAGGGGCAGAGAGAGAGACACACACACAGAAACAAAGGCAGGCTTCAGGCTCTGAGCAGTCAGCACAGAGCCTGAGGCACGGCTTGAACTCACAAACCACGAGATCATGACCTGAGCTGAAGTCAGATGCTGAACCTACTGAGCCTGCTCAAGTGTCCCAACCTCCATGGTTTTTTTTTTAACAAATCCTGCTCCAAACTATACCGTGTTCACTACAAGAGTTTTTTTGTCTTACTGTTTTTTTAGTACATTATTCTTTAAAGTTGATTTGTGTTAAGGACTATGCAGTGCGTATTATTTTAGTAGCTTTCCTTTCATTTTTTAACAAGTGTCCCTGGTGATTTTCCGAAGGTGTATATAGGAATAAATACATGCAAAAAAGAAAAAAAAGAAAAATATGTATAGCAAACCATACAAATGTAAATGTAAAGTAAATAGATACTTCTCAAGCAAAGGCACAAAACATTTATTTTTTTGCTCCTCTGTTGCACAAATCAAAATGAAGTTTTATAGATACGATGTCTGATTTATTTTCTTCACAAAAGAATAACATTTGGGGTGTAAATATATTTGAGAATTTACCTGTATATGAATAATGTGTTTGTATGTGTAAGCGTTCTTTGCAAGTTCTTGTTTCCTTTGTACGGAGCTGATACACTTGTCTTTTCTTAATCAAGAACTTCCTCTGGACTATTTTGCTTCTTTGCTTCTTTTCATAAGATTTTTCATCAGTTAAGAAAGTAGGACTCTTTCATTTAAATTATGCAGGAAAAAAAAAAAAAAAACAACATGGGCGAACAAAGACAGAAACAGTGGGAGAATGGTAGGGAAGATTACTGGTGAAATTTGATTTCAAGGCCCATCTTATTTTTTTTAATTTGGAATTCATTTTATTTCACTAATAAGGAAATGGAGATCCTATATATCTAGGGGAAATTTGCAAGATATCAAAGCTCAGTAAGGTGACAGGATTAATGGCAATCAAAAGTTCTCTGTATTTGAATTTCCTCCTCTTTAAAATGAAGGAAAATATTTATGTCATCTACTGAGGTCTATTCCAGATCCATCACACAGCTGACAATCACAGACTTGTATTTATATTACAGCAGTGACTTTATAGAATGACAAATCACTTTTGGATACTTCCATTGTCAGACCTGCCCTTAGCCTTTGGTAGAGATTATCACTTGCCCACAGTCCCTAGAGGAGGCATTTCTGTTCTTCCTGTTATTCCAACTTCTTCTCCCCTATCCTGGTTATATATCATCACGCAAGATGGACACCTGATCAAAGATAGCCAACTCTGTTCCCTTTCTTTATTCTATGAACTTTCTTGGGGGTAACCATAGCAAACCCATGGACAGAGAAACAGAGAGTGTCACACATGCAGAGAAAATGGAGGAAAGAGACCACAAGGCTCTGGACGGATGGAGCAGGAAGTAAGAGATGCCCATGGCTCGACAGAGACCCTGTTTCCAGGAACAGACGACTCAAGGCCAGGAAATGCTTTTTACTCTGTCCTTAGATTCCAAACAGTGCTCTTTCCCATAAAGATTTTATTCATTGTATAGAATTTGGGTGGAATTGGGGTCCTCCTTTTACTAGAACAAAAATGAAACTTTCAAAAACATTTCATGGGTGCATTCTGAATTCAGCAAACAAATATCAATGTTTTGATTTTTTGATAAAATAAATGAAATCCCTTAACCACTTACTAATCCATTCATCTGATGCATTTTGATAAAAATCGGAGTGCCAAATATTCTAGGCATTTTCCAAGGGTCTGTGGAAATAGCGATCAACAAAATGGACAGACGTCTTTGTCCTCATGAAGCTTGCACTTCAGTGGGGAAGACAGGTAAAAAGAGAAGTGAGAGATGTTAATGATGTCTTCTAAAGGGGAAAATATAGAAGAGAGGACAGGAAAACGTGGAGGGGTGGGAGTTCTAATACTCCATGAAGCGACCAGAGAAGACTTTGACAAATTGACATCTGAAGAAGGGGGGTGAGCACAGAGGACAGTCGATGGCAGACAATCCCAAGCAGAAGGAAAAAGTAAAAAGGATTTCAGGAGGGCACATGACTGCAAAATAGTAAGGGGGAGCTTAGAGTTTCTGGTTCTGTGGATAAGGACCTTGAAAGTCACCACTCCTTCCCAAAAAGTAAAAGCTGAGCAGACTGAAAACTCACAACCGTTCTGGCATCCCTCGGATCCATAAGAAAGGTGAGGACACAGGGCACACATCTGTCTCCAAAGCTGAAGAAACAGACAGCCAAGTAAGAGGTAGTTGCAGCTGCCTCCCCAAGCACAGACATAATCATAAACTGACGTGTGGACCAGTGATAGAGCAGGGAACCTGAAATATGATTCCTTAATTGCTGGGGGCTCAGTGGGGACAAGTGAGAGTTAAAAACTCCAGGGGGGGCAGTCATAAGGGCACCCCCACAATATTGTGAGATTTCTCTCCAGGAGTTCAATCAGGATATCAGGAAAAAGATCGCCTCCTATTTGAGGCAGGAGGAGGGGAAAAGGTACTATTATAAAATACACCAGAGCACTCTGTTCTTATCAAGGCCTGCCTTCAGAAGAAACTACTTAACTAGAGCCTAACCTGCTGAGGTATATCATCAAAGCGTCACTGACCAGGGATAGGCAGATAGCCAACTCCAGTCCACTCCAGCCATCCTGTCCCACCTAAGGGGGAAGAAATAACAGAGGAACACTGGTGAAGTTCACGGGCTGGAGGCAGAGGTGCGCTCAGAGACTGAGACCCATCACAGCATGTAGAACACACCCCTCCACCCACACCTCACGAGCACATTACTGAAGGCCTATTTACAGCAGTTCCTTTTACCCTGTACAGCATGACAGGCGATCAAGAAAAAATATAAGACACACTAAAAGGCAAAAAAAACCACAATGTGAAGAGACAGACAAGGCATTAGAAATGGATGTAGTCAGGATGTGAGAATCATCAGACAAGGAATTTAAAACAACTACGATGGATATGTTAAGAGCTCTAACACATGACAACATGTAAGAACAGATGGGCAACGTAAGTAGAGAGATGGAAATTCTAAGAATGAAGCACAAAGAAATCCTGGATATAAAAAATACTGCAACAGAGATGAAGAATGTCCTTTCATTTGGGCTTAATAGTAGACTGCACACGGTTAAGGAAAGAATCTTTCAAAGACTTGAAGACAAAAACGGGAACAAAGAACAAGGGCAACAAGTAGAAAACAGAAATGAATATGGTAGATATTCATCCATCTATATCTTTATCAGTAACCAGTCGAATGTCGATGGTCTAAAGACACCAGTATTTTCTGAGTGGATCAAAAAACAGGCCCCAACCACATGCGTCTACCAGAGGCCCACGTCAAGTATAAAGGCACATACAGGCCTCAAGTAAATAGGTGGATAAAAACAAGCTGTGCTCAAACAGGGAGGTGATAGGGTGGCTGGAATTATGGGAGTCTGAGGAGGCTGGTAAACTAGAAATCCCAGAGGTAACAAGGAGCCAGATTACGTAGCACTTTGTTTTCCAATTCTCTTAATTAAAAAAGAAACCGCTTTATTGCCAACAAGGGATATGAGACTGGGCACAGACTGGTGTCATCGCCTGCTGCTGAATCACAAGAGGTTCAGAAAGACACACGTGTTGCTTCTTACTTGCATGCACTGGAGGAAGCACAGCAAAATGGAACCCGTAAATTTAATTCCTGGTTATGCTATTTCCATTATGTGATAATGGGTTCATTACTTAACTCTACAGGTTTCAGTTTCTTCATTAAAATCAGGGAACTTCATGAATTACCTTAACTTTCAACACGAAAGTTCATGACTCTATGGCTTATATCAGCATTCATTAACACGGATCTATGGGCTATTAGTCAGGGCTCATTTGGTTACAGAACAAAACAAAAACTCATTTCGAAACTAGTTCATGATGAAATACAACGGCACTGAAGAGAAGACGTGGGACTCACACCCACTGGGAGCTTCATCTCTGTCAAGGGCGGGAGAGCAAGCAAGGGCAGGACTCAATGCTCAGGACTCTGGGACCCCCATGTCCTCTCTCTGCAGGCTGCCTCCTGCTCTCTTCCTGGCTTGTCCCAGGAGATGGGAGGCTCGCTCTCCAGCAGCTCTCAGAACACACCTCCCACTCTTTAGAGAGAGACTCCTCACCTCAGTTCTAATTAAGAAAAACCCTGGGGCTGCATCACCTGCTCCCTTCTCTGACCAGTCTCTAAGAAAGTCATTAGGTGAAGACGAAAAGCCCTTCCCTAAAGTGCAGGAGGGAGGCTGTTCCCATCACAGGGGAGGCTTCCTGAGAACAAGGTACAAGTACCCAAGCAAATGCTCTACCGGTAGGCGGGTATGAATCACCGTTGACTTTAAAACGTTATGTGTATATGTTCAATTGTATGGAGATAGTTTCCTTTGGCAAAAGAATTATGATGAAAGGTCTCTAGGTTATTTTTGAATTTATTATTATTTTTTACTGCATAAGATGGAGATACAGGGAAAGATACGGGAAGAAGTCTCTCTCGACTCACAGAAATGGAACTTGGAATTCAGTCCTGAGCCTGCACTTTACCAGCAAGTGCCAAGGGCAACCAACTGACTTCCTCTGAGAAAGGAGTAACAATCTGTGACCTCATGTCTCCCCAAGTAACAGAAACTGCAGATGATTTACTGATTAGGAAGCACTGTGCCATTAGACGGCTTGGTCCTCGTGACAATCCTGTGGGGTTACCACTAGGCAGTGTGCAAGAGAAACTGAAGCCTAAAGTCCTTACATTTTTCAATATGAAAGGAAAAAAATGGGTAGTAAATACATAAGCATTACGTTTTTTGGTCTCATTTATTGTGGTATGTGGTCTATTTACATAAACTAAAATTCACACACTGAAAGCATAAAGTTCTATGAATTCTGACAAATTCATAGAATCATGTAACACCACCACAATCAAGAAATACTATATATGCCATCAGCCTTAAAGGGTTATTCATGATCAGTTCCCCACTCCCCAACCCCTGGCTGACACCAATCTGCTTTCCGTCCCTGTAAGTCTCCCTTTTCCCAAAGGCCATATAAGTGTAAGCACACAGTATGTAACCTGTTAAGTCTGGCTTCTTTCATTCGGCGTAATGCCTCTGAGATTCATCTACGGCAGTTATTGTGTGTATCAAGAGTTCATTCCTGTATATTGCTGAGTAGTATTCTATGGTGTAGATGTACTATGATTTTTCCATTCATCCCCTGAATGACTTCTGGGTAATTCCCAGCTTTTTGACAATTACAAATAAAGCTGCAAGAAGCATTCACGTGTTTTATGGGGACACAGGTAGCTGTTTCTTCTCGGGCAAATGTCTAAGCATAGCACTGCTGGGTCACATGACGAATTCTTTTACAAAGGGGCTGTCTCATTTTGCTTCCAACCAACAATATATGAGAGTTTCGGTTGTTCAATACCTGCCAGTATTTGGTACTGTCCAGTCTTATTTTTAAGTGGATTTTTTTTTAATTTTTTTTTCAACTTTTTTTATTTATTTTTGGGACAGAGAGAGACAGAGCATGAACGGGGGAGGGGCAGAGAGAGAGGGAGACACAGAATCGGAAACAGGCTCCAGGCTCTGAGCCATCAGCCCAGAGCCTGACGCGGGGCTCGAACTCACGGACCGCGAGATCATGACCTGGCTGAAGTCGGACGCTTAACCGACTGCGCCACCCAGGCGCCCCTTAAGTGGATTTTTATAACATAGCTGATAAAAGAGAACACTTGAATTCAAATATAACTCTTCTGACTCTAGATGGAATAAATAAACGTGAAAGCAGTTCTATATTTACAGAATTACATCAAGGTTTTTGCATTCGGTGCTCATTTCCTATATGGGACCCCATGGTAACGGACCACTGGCTGTTGCCTAATTCTTATAATACAGAAAGTCAGATTGGAAAAGTCACCGCATGGATTGTTTGTCCTGATTTCGTTTCATTTGCTGACCCAATGACAGAACACAACTTGTCGTTAATTGGTGTCAATACCAGAATTTGGGGTACTGAAATTTTAAGAATTCGAAAATTAGAAATTTTACTTTGGGCATAGTTTACCTACATTATCCTTAGAATTAAAAAATGAGTATATGAAGCTTGGCGGACACTCCTCCGACTTTGGTGATTTGTTAAACAGGTAAGAATAAAGTACGGGCACCTGGGTGGCTCAGTCAGTTACGCATCCAACTTCAGCTCAGGTCATGATCTCATGGTTCCTGGGTTCAAGTCCCGCATCAGGCTCTGTGTTGACAGCTCAGAGCCTGGAGCCTGTTTTGGATTCTGCGCATCCCCCTTCTCTCTGTCTCTCTCTCAAAAATGAACATTAACATTTTTTTGAAAGAAGAAAAGAATAAAGTAGGCGGCACGTGGCGGTCTTCTCCCTTTCATCCACGACCATTAATTGATGGCCCCGTGGTTATAAAGCACCATGAACATGGCGGTGGCATGTAATAGCAAGGCTCTCCCTCTGGGGGAAGCCCTGTGTCACCCCCGCTGTATAATTCCTTCAAATCTTGCCGCACATTAATTTCAGATTATTTTACAGGTGTTTTATGGCATTCCGGGACTAGCTATTTGCATACGCTATGTAAGCTATAAGGAAATTCAGCGTCTTCACAGCTACTGTCATCACCAATAAACCTAACACTCTTTAAAAGAAGCAACTGTGCATATGGTAGATTTTACCAAGGTTTTGAGTCTACGTCATGCCCCAGAGAGACCAAAAAACCCAATTTTAAATAAGTCATTGGTTTCTACTTCATTTTCCACTTTAATCCAGTCGACCCTCAGGTGTTTCTTGGTGCTGACTCAGGCCTTTGATATTTTTTCCCTATAGAGACCATTTCCACCCCGACTCTAGCGCGTACGACTCGCCAAGTTATTTAACTGCTGTGTGGCTAGTTGTCCAATTTGGAAAAGTGGGTTAGTACAAGTATAACTAATGCATAGGGTAGCTGAGGATTAGGGGAGTTAACCCACAGAGTGGATGGCCGTTTTCCTAGACATGCTCAGGGCCACACCAGTGTCAGCCACCAGCTTCCGCTGTGTTTCTATGGAGAACAATTTAGTTCCGGTTGCACTTTTAAGAGTTCTGTTGACATCCACTCCCCTGGCTTCTCTTCTTCCATCCCAGAGGGCATGTCTAATATTTTATAAACAAAAAAATGGCTTCTTCCGAAGAGAAATTCTGAGGTTACACCATCAGAGAATACGTTTGTCACGTTATTAAGGATCTACAACTTCCACAGTGCGAGCCAAAGTAAATGGTTTGGGAACACCACTTTCTTTTCATATAGTTCGTGTACAATTGTATTAGCAATATTTGTGATAACAGTGAAGACAGGTAGCTTACCCTTAATGGTAGCTACTGAATAGGAACCAGATATTGGGATAAATTACATCATTTTACAGAAAAACATGGAGATTAGTGTTTCCTGTCCCATCTATCTCACTGTTAGGAGGCTTACATAAATATTAGAGATTTTAGTAAATCAGAATAATTACAACATCACGGTGGGAATTAGACACACTGGAGCACTAGAGAATCCTGGCACCAGACAATCCTGGGTTTACAGCCAGGTCCCAGATGGGTGACCTTGAGCAAGTAACATAAACTCTGAGTTTTCAGTCTCCTGTAAGAATGACAATACCCACAGAGACATCCTAAGGTTTAAACGAGATGTGTGCAGTAGGTACTCACTAAACGTCATCCATTTTCCAGTCCCCTGTAAGTCACAGGCAGGAAAACTTATCTCCAGCATCCTGTTAATTGGATAAATAGTTCATTCCCTCACTCTGTGACTGATGCCTGTGGAAGCTTACAGGTGTAGGTGATACCAGATTCAGGCCCAAGTCTTGTGCAGTCAGGAAAGACGGTGGAGGTCCTACGGCCCGAGATGGCCACACTACCCATGGTGGCACAATCTAAGCAGTGCAGCCTTGAAAGCCGCAGAAAGGGACAGAGGACACTCATCCAGAGCAAGAGGCCAGGATGGAGCACAGGCATGTGCAAAATCAGCTGGCTTGGTCATGAAAAATGTCCGTCCACTCTCAGAGGCGGACAGAAATAAGCATTTGTTTTCGTGGATCTTCAAGTCAGCTGGGTTTGATTGAACTGGGTTGAGCAGCTCTGCTTCCTGCTGTAACAGGCGGAGTGACTCTACTCCACATGTCTTGCCCCCTGCTTGGGTGATGAGAACTAGGGCTTGCTCCTCTCGTGGCAAAGGCCAACACATAAAAGGATGGTCAGAATACACAAGGCCTCTTAAGGACTATGCTTCTATTCACATAATTTTTACTGATAACACGTTATAGGCCCAAGAGCCTACCGTGGTCCAGCTGATACCTAACGCTCTGCCATGTCCTTTGCAATCACAAAGTCTCAGCTGCTCCGAAGGAGCTCCTACATACTGTCTAGTGAGACTCACTAAAATGGCCAGCAAACCAAGGTAAAAATTGTCTTTAGTCCTAAAATTATTCAGACCCAAATTCTCATCCCATGACCAAAACTTGCACATCTCAACTGTCACCTTATTTTATTCTCTTCATCAATGTTCTGGATGCTTACAATGTCGAGAGAACTGAGCCTTTCTGCTCAATTACTTGGATGTCAGTGATCCTTGTAGTAATGCATTCATCAAGACACCTATGTAAGTTATAAAGACAATTTTCTTAGAGTCATATTTGATAAAAACTTGAGAAAAGTTTTTGATCTGGGTATTAGCCACTTTAAAATGTGACAATATAAGCTTATCTTTGCAGGATTTGAAAAATAAAAAAAAATGTATTTGCAATCAGAACACTGAGCTATTTTTTTTGTGTTTTTTTGATTTATATGCTGTCTCTAATTTTTATTCTAGCTACTTGCTTTAAAGTGATGTCATATGCAATCCACGTTCTACCAGTGTAAATATAAATGAAACCTCATGAAATTTAGCATGGCTCATTTGAATCACAAGTAAATGGCTTCTCTATTTTTGGTATTACAAGAAATTAGTTGTCAGTCATTTGCCTAAAATAGCTTTTCTATTTTAATTCATGAGTGATTCATTTTTTGTTTGTTTTTTGGTTTGCTTCTTTTTGCTCATGGTATTCATTACAAGTATAATTGGTGCCCGCCCAGCTCCCCAGTGTACCATCCCCAGCACTCAAGATTTTGGCCACTCGTGTCTCCTGTATATTACCCCCTCTCTGGGAATTGTCTTCAGCCCACGGAAGCTGATTCTCTTAGGGATTGAATATTTCTGCTTTCCATCACAATGCAGTCTTAAGATGTCTTGCCACATTGAATATTCTGCAGAAAATACTTCGGTCCATTATATTTATGACATCATATTAATCTATTAAGCAGCAGTGAATACTCTAGATACCCTGATGGCAGGAGAGAAAGTATACAAAGATTCAGGAAATTGCCGGCACATCCCCCGAAAGATAAAGGACAATTATTGCACATTGCATCTTTTACAACAAAGAAAGAACTGCACACAAGAGACTTCTTCATGTTCTATATACTCTATGCTTGAGGATAATGCTCTGACCCACTTATTGGGTTATGCGCAAGACTTTTAGTTTTGAGTGTGGTCCTGTGGACAAAAATATTTGCTGCAGTGATGCAGGCTGAGGCACACATAGCCCTGCCTCTTTAGCCATATGATTCAAAAGACCTCATGGTAATGAAGTATCTATAATTAAAATTAAAAAAAAAGACAACACTGTAGTATATCCAGAAAGGCACAGAAATGAGTTACCATACTTGCAGAGGTAACTGACCCTAATCACAGGAGGACACTACTGACATCAATATGACTCTTCAATGATGATGCTAATCTTCATCAATGCCAGCCTTCCTCACTGTGAATTTTCTCCCCTTCTCTTTCCATATTTTATTCTGTGGAAGCTAGTGAGGAAATCCAGCCCACACGCAGCAGGAGGAAAATACTCAGATATTTATTTTTTGAGTTATAGCGAGATTCTGTCATAATTCATTTTGTTGCTCCCAATTTTCCAGCTTTAGCGACCGGGGGCTTTTCCAGGCTGACCCCTGCGTCCTTTTGGCATGCCTCAGGTTTTGATTTTTTGTTTTTTGCTTTAGCAATTCCTTGCTTTCTGGCACTACTAGCTTCCCCAAGCTCGTCTTGTATTTCCTGCCCCAGACCAAGAATCAGACATTTCCCCAAAGAGCTATAAAGCCAATTTCAAATGCGTTGCAGAAAATGGAATATGCCAAACAAGTTTGTATTTCGTAGAGTAATAAGCTTTTGTGGAGCGGGTCTCTGGGAAAATACTTACGATGCAGGAAGAGATCACACTCTGGCATATAATTTGCTTCCTCTGGTCTCTTTTGTTTTTCTTTATTTTCTGACTTCAACACATACATTTTCATAAGTGCTTTTTATGGCTCAGTGGCAACTGAGAACAGTAAGCAGACTTTGTAGATGTGTGTCATTCTTGCTTCATCAGAGTGAGTTAATGGTTATTCCTTGTTCAGTTATTGCTGGCAGCTGAAATGGTTAACACTGAGAAGAATGGAACATCTTCATAATGTAATCTTTGTTGATTCCATGGGTAACAGGGTAACTTGCTCTTCAGGGACCAAACAGAGGGGTAAGGGATGGACAGAACGTCAGGCAGCTCCATCTTGGTCCATGGTGACCTTCCTTGATTTCAAGGGCACAGGAGACAGACCCAGGCATTGCACACCAGGCACAGAGGACAGGGACTAGAACAAAGAGAAAGACCACACCTCTCCTTTCCGAGTACATCTGTTTACTGGCTTTTTGGCCCACGACAACAGTTTGATTACCTGTTTAGACAGTAGCTAAATGAACACATGCATTGGAAAGAGAAAGATTCCAGTCGTTTTCACTCTCAAAGTTTACGCTAAAAAAACTTAATGAACATTCAGACTAGAATTTGTTTCAATAAAAGATTTCACAATCCATTTATGACTCTCACCTCCTCTTTGCCCTCTCTACAGGAACCGCTGCATTGTCAGACCCACACATTTTCTTGAATACATTATGTAAATAAGGAACAGATAATTTGTTGAAAAGCTTTAGACTGGTGAGAATTTTTTTAATATAGCCACTTGGAGTTTTTACATGCTTGTATTAATAATTGCTGGCTATGATAATTTATTTCTAAAACAGGGGCTATTTGTCTGAAAATGGACTCCTCTCCAGCATGTCTCACTATTTAATTAATTTCTTGAAGATGAAACTTCACGGCATCATTATAGATGCAGAGAAAAAAAATGCTTCCGTTAAATTAAAAGAAGTCAAAATGCAAAGCTTAATTAGTAGAATATATTTACCAGTAAGAACTAATTAAATACACATTAATCAGTTAAAATAAATGTAGCAGTATTGTGCTCCTTCTATAGTTATATTCCTTCTGTTCTATACCATTTAGATGCTTTCTCTGGTTTCTTCACTATCCACTCCTTCTTACTCTCCTTTGTGGGCTTATTCTCCGCATATGACCTCTGTTTGTCCCAAGGCTCTGGTTTCATCTTTCCTCTCCATCTATAGACTTTCTATATGAATGAATCAGGTCATAGCTTTAAATATTTTTACATTTCTAGCCCTGACCACTTCTCAAAGCTTGAGACTCTGAAATCCAACTTTGAAGGTGACTTCTCAGCTGCATTGTGTTTGACATCTCCCCACAGAGTCTCTAGGTGTACCTCTAGCCTTCCACCTCCCCCATGTTGCTGAATGGGCTCAACATCTACCTTCTTCCTTCGGCCAAAGGTGAGAAGCTTTCCATAATCTTTGCTAGTATCACCTACATCGAATCAAGTGGTCTAGCTCCAAAATATTTCTGGATATCTAAATCTAAATATGTGGTCTGAGTGCATCTGATTCCTTTAACTTGGCATGTTTTTGAGGTTCATTCATATGGCAGTCTATATCTGTTTGTTCCTTTTTTGGTGAATCGTTTTCCATTGTATAAATAAATCACATTTGCTGATCCACTCAGTTAGACATGTGGACTATTTCCAATTTTTGAATATTAGGAATAATGCCGCTATAAACATTTGCAAAAAAGTCTTGGCATGGAAATACTTTGCTTTCCTTTACTTGGGTAGATTCCTAGGAACACAATTCCTGAGTTATATAATAACCATTTACTTACCTTTCTAAGAAACTACCAAACTGTTCTCCAAAGTGGCTGGACTGTTTCACATTCCCGTTAGCAACGTGTGAGGTTTCCCATTTCCCTAGATCACGGCCAACCCTTATTATTTCCGCCTATCCCAATCAGTTTTGATTTAAACATGTCTAGTCAGTGAATGCTAATGGAACCCTTAATTCACATACCAACTACATGTGAATGTCCTGTGACACTGTGTTTCTACTGAGTTGAAAAGAAAATAGTGAATGAGTAAAAGGAAATTGTGAGTGGTTAGGCTGTTAGCAAGGACGGCCATTTCCCAGTAGAGCAGGCCAGCTAAATCTCTCATCTGGAGAGGTTCGCTCATTAAATGAAGTTAAAATGAACCTGCTTCCCTGTTGTAATCACATGGACTGCCAGGCTCTCTAGGACTCAAATACTCCCTTACTGTGTGTACATCGTAGGCAGGGGTGAGGTGAACCATTGCACAGAGAGAATGTAAAGTCAGACACAAGAAGCCAGTAATTCAAATAATACTAAAAATTGACACCAATGACCATTGAAAAAAAATAAAGGCAGAACCTAAAGAGCTTTCATTTGCTTCTGGGGAGTTGAACCCTTGTTCAAAACAAAAAAAAAAAAAAAACAAGTGAAAGGGAATGATTATCTAGTAAACCATCAACTGTAGTTCAAGGTAAGGATGCAAAACTGATGGATGTTATATTTGAAGTGAATTATCAGCTTGAATTTTAATTGAGGTCAGCTTATATCTTTAAGACTTATTAGGGTCCTAATTAACTTCTCCTATAATATCTGAATCTAAAATATCTAGAGTCTAAAATATCTGGCTGAAGAATAAACCCACAGGATGCCAAACTCTGCTAGGAGAGTTGGGGGTCATCATTTTCTTAGAATAACAAGGAAAAATGAAGATATCTTTCAGGACCTTCCAACAGCCATATGTGCACAAACTTTATGTTAACAGAGATGCTAAATTTCCCACTGCACGTGAACAGCATAAGAGAAGGTGAGAGGTCATTTATTTTATATTTTGGAATATTATACAAAGTTCAAGAGTATGATATGTGAATACAGGGTAATAAATCATTTTGGGCAGAGGGTAATTAAAGAGATGAATAATATTAATCTTTTGCCTTGATATTGAAAAAAATGAGTTCCACATCTTCTTTATATCTTATTGGTGTATTTCTCTTCCTATCACACTCATTACCTGTCTTATAGACAATAAATATATATTTTAGGATATAAATACAACACTTTCTTTTTCAAGTTTAGCATATTCTCAATAGCAAATATTTATGTGGCTATTATATTCATAGATTTTTTAAATTAAAATCAACTGACAAAACTCATTTATCATGAGCTTCCAAAGCCCTACAGAAATTATTACAATTGTAATTATTCATAGTCTTATAATATGCAGAAAGGTCTTAATTCAACTAAATACCAGCGTGACATTTCCAGCAGCCCAAATAGCCCCTTAAATAGCTACTGATATTCTTTAATGAGCATTTACTATGTTCCCAAGCACTATACTGAATCCTTTACATTGCCTAATTTAATCCTTCCTACCATTCTATGAATAAGTACATGCACTCGCTGTTTTACAGGTAAGACAACACAGACTTATTAAGTTTCACTATTTGCCCAAGATCACTTGGCCTCAAAATGCAGGATCTTGGATTTAAATCTTGGCATATCGGATTACTTAGCTTGGTGGCCTAACTACTGTGCTCTTGTATCTCCTTCCTCACTCACTGTTGAAAAAGACTGCGCAGACAGACCCTGGAGTCACTTCAGTATTCAGGGTCCTCAGGCACACCATGGTCACATGGACCGGTATCCCTCCAGAGGATGCACTGTTGGGATCCCTGCTTGGGACAGCACCCAGAAGGGGGAGGAAGAGGATTTAAGGGAGAAAAAGAGAATAGAGGCTGGGGACACATAGTCACAAGTCAACAAGCACCACTGGAGATTTGGCCAGTACACGCTCTGTGAGGTACGTGCATCTTTTTGTGCACAGTTAGCTAAAGTGTCCTCGCTCTTATGAATCCAGGAAGCCCCACGCCTATCAATCGGGGGGGAACTAAGAGTAGCTACCTCCACACTACCACCCGAAGCCAAGATCTTGCATGTCTCAGATTCTACTAACATTTTCCGCTTTTCTACTGGAAAAAAAAAGTGCCAGATACTATGAAATACGAAAGACGTCAAAACTACTGTGGGATCCTCTGGGAGATTATACCAAGAGAGATACATAAGGAATCCATTTACTCCAATCCCCTGATTGAACCTACACTACTCAGGGGATGAGAATTCATATATAAACATTTCATCTAACCCGCCTTCAGAAAGCCCACACCTTGTCTGAGAACGAGTCACGCGGCAACACTTTGAATGTTGTCCACTGCACATATAATACAAAATGAACACACGGTGGCTGGTAAGCCAGTTCCCAGATTCACTTCCAGAAGACAACAGATATGACTGTCAAAGTTGCTATAGCATGCTAAATTTTCTAGAAATCACGGCTATAGGTGTGGGCTGAGGACGACTGTTCTAACCTTCACCCATGAAAACACGCATGTGAGGCGTAACACGAGGGTACACGTGAACGGGCTCATTTCCTCATGTATCTTTCCAGCTCACCAGCATCTTTCCCAAAGTTATGATCATCATATACAGTGGTGGTAAAACCAGGCTCTGTGAATATCATGAATTCTACATTAAAATATATATTCCTGCATCTACCGGCTGAGATAATTCTATGTGGCATTCCCCTATGGGGCTAATTTGCTTGATTTTGTGGGGTTTCTGTGGGAGGTGGAAAGGCCAGATGGATACGGACAACAGCACAATGGTCCATAGTATCACAGTCACAACTTTGAACTAAAGACTGGCCCGTCACACATTTTCTCCCAGGAAAGCTCCCAGAAAATCTTTAAGACCCTGGGGTAAGGGAGGGAACCTTGAAATAGTTCTGAAATTCCACTTCTAGACATCCCGAGATAGGATCACAGATCCAGTTTTCAAATGATTAGGGAAGTATTACATCATTTGCTCCATGATATTGTGGAACAAATATCTGTCAATTACCTTGGCAAAGCTTTTCTAATAAGGACAATGTGTTAAGTGCCAAGAAAAGCATTACAATGTGCAGCTTTCAAAGAAAAGCAATGAGACTCAGCAATGGAAGGAGATATTCAAAGTTCTTTAGTCACTGTTATTATATGCACAAAATCAATTAGGCCAAAAAATACTTGAGCTGCTTACAGAGCATAACACAATTCAAGTCGCTAATTTGCATCTGAATATTATTCACGGAACTGTAATATGTTTTTCAGGGACATATTCCTTGAAGAGAGGATGGATGGATAGACGGAAAAAGGTATATTGGGATGTAAGCATGTAAGTAAATAGAAACATGGAAATAATTTCTGTCAGTTGTGGAACGCAATAAGGAATGGAAGTCATGATTCATTTCTGACTTTAGGTTTGCTATGTGACAGGAGGGGGGTTCATTGTAGGATATGTATTAAATGCAAACCCTTCACACAGTGATACCAAGAGACAGAAAGGCTTCCATGTAGCCTCTTTAGGTCTGAACAGTTGAAAGATGATGGTCAAAGGGCAGCTTTTGAAAACATCTCCTATGTTTTATCGGCAGATACCGTACATGGTGTCCCTACTCCAACGTGTGGTTGGCAGACTTCCTCTTTTTGGTATATGAGTTCCCCATTCAAAGAGAACTATAAACCTTTTATTCTGACAACTGAGCAAACGCCCAAAATGATGATATTAAAAAGTGTATGACTGGGGAGCCTGGGTGGCTCAGTCAGTTAAGCGTCCGACTTCATCTCAGGTCATGATTGCACTGTACATGGGTTCGAGCCCCGTGTCGGGGTCTGTGCTCACAGCTCAGAGCCTGGAGCCTGCTTCAGATTCTGTGTCTCCCTCTCTCTCTGCCCCTTCCCCACTCATGCTCTGTCTCTGTCTTAAAAATAAATAAAACATTAAAAAAAAGCGTATGATCACTCGTGTGAAAATAAATATAACAGTTTCAAGAATACAATCATCCCTCTCTCGGAAATATCCCTAGTCTCTCGCCCCTCTGAGCATTATCAGAAGTTCAAGCAGCAAACGTTCTTTCTCCTAGAAAAAACGTGCTCTCTTACACATGCAGGCGCACGCGCGCGCACACACGCACACGCACACACACACACTTTATTTTACGATCAAATGGAGAAAGAGGGACGCTTGCTAAGAAGTCACATAAGTATTTAAAACCAGTAAGACAAACAGTGGTACTAGCAGTCTGTTTATCAGGAAGTAGGCGTCTAGAGAGCCCAGTGGCTTTCTCTGATAACACTGGATAATTTTCTGGAGGTTGCCTTAGGTCAAATAGGCGATTGAAGGTGGGGGCGTGGTGACCCAGGAAAATCAACACAGAAAGGTGACATCCAACAGGAGATACCAGATTCTGGCCCTTGACTTACTTCCTGGCGAACTGTGTCCTCTTAAAATGCATTAAATTAACACTAATATCTCCTTTCCTAACCCTTTTCCCATTATATAACTTAAACATTCTTTTAAGTTTATTTATTTGAGAGGGAGAAGCGTGAGCACGCATGTGAGGGGAGAGGGGCAGACAGAGAGAGAGAGAGAGAATCTGAAGCAGAATCCACTCAGTGCAGGTCTCGTGAACTGTGAGATCATGACCTAAGTGGAAATCAAGAGTTGGATGCTTAACCGAATGAGCCACCCAGGAGCCCCAAAAGAAAATTTTTATGTAAGAGTCCAAGCCTTTCCCCTGCTCCAATTCTTATGCCTTATTATATAAATTGAGTCTTGTTGGTTTTAAATGAAAATCAGGTATCAAGCTTCTGAGAGGTCTGAACATATTTATTCAATTATTTCAACGTTATTCTCTTCCTAAATAATTTATAGTGTCTAGGTTCACAAATCAAATAGTACAGCCATTCACAGGGCACCTGGGTGGCTCAGTCGGTTAAGCATCTGACCCTTGATTTCCGTTCAGGTCATGATCTCACTGTTCATTAGATCGAGCCCCGCTTTGGGCTCTGGGCTGACAGGTTGTAGTGTGCTTGGGACTCTCTTTCCCTCCCTCTGCTCCTCCACTGCTTGTGCACCAGCCTTCTCTTCTCCTAAGTAAATAAGTAAACATATACACGCGAATAGCCATTCACAGAGGATGGACTTTTAAATTCAGGATGTGAAATGAGATGGGACAAGGGAAAACGATTCCTTTTATTTTGGTCAGTAGTTTTTATTTACTTAATCCCCACCCCACCCCCACAACACACAAGCACAGACATGCATCCCTGCTCTTCCTTGTTACTCTTTTCCCCCTCTTCCCATTGGGTCTGTGGGAGCAGATGGCAAAAGGTGGAGGGAGGAGAGCTATTAGTAACCAAGATCTGGCTCCCATCTAGCAGCTTTCTTTTCAAAATTGCCAAACACGCACCCACGCGCATGTGCGGACATGCGCGCGCGCACACACACACACACACACACACACACAGTGTGTGTCTTTGTATGTGTGTTCATACATTTCAACAATCTGCTCCTTTCAGAGCTATGTTTAGAATATAGATACAAGCCATTACTATTTACTTTAAAAGTAGTATCTATTTATTGTCCCCTTTATCCATCATATTATGAACCATAAAAATTGAGGTGACTGTTTTTCTGAAAAGCGTATGACAAACATATACTATTAAAAAACACGATTTCCTCTACCCAAACCTGAATAAGTACAAGAGAATGAGTATCAGAAAATAGAGGAAGAATAAAAACTGTGCCTTTGTTTATAAGCTACTCAGGAAAAAAAAAAGCCTCTTCTTAACTAACAGACCCCAATCTCATAGGTAACATTTTAAATGGTCTTTCTTATTTTAAGAACAAAATAAGCCGTTTCATCTTTTTTTTCCCTAATTTCAAAATGCCCATGGTTTCATTAGTTCTGTTTCTGGTGTTCTATTTCTGGAGCTGTGAGGAGAGCTATTTCACATCTTTAAGACGTGGTAGTGCAGAAATAACAGGATCTCCACACCCCAGATAATTTAAAATGGAAATCCGAGTGGCACTTCTGGGAGTGATAAAGAGAAGCCATATGCACAGATATACTCTCTTGAGCCCCTGCAAACTTTTCAGACGTTTGAAAAGCACTGAAAGTAGAATTTTCTCTGGTAGAGCTATGCCAGTTTGACTCAATCTAATTTTATTCCAGAACAACCTAGAGAAAACCACGCGCACACACACACACACACACACACACATACACACACGCACGCACACATACACACGCACGCACGGGGGCGAATCTCTTAGATTCTGATAGCTCCTTGTAATTACGATGAGATGTCCATAAATTAACTACTTTATCTAAAAAATCACGTTTAATTTTAGATATACTACCATAGTCAGAGCCTAAGGGGAGATCTCACTCCTAACACCTGGGTTCCAGAATCCTTGTCAGCTACCACTGGCAGTCCCAGTAGGCTCGCCACGAAAGACAGAGAGGACGGATGGCTAGAGAACCTCCTGAAGGTTTCTACTCTGAGGAAGGGGCAGCCTGAGTCACAGTTCAGCATTCCTTTCTATTTAAAAAGATTTTTTTAATGCTTATTTATTTGAGAGAGAGAGAAGAAGGAGGAGGAAGAGGAGGAGGGGGAGAGAGAAAGGGAGACAGAATCTGAAGCAGGCTCCAGACTCTGAGCTGTCAGCACAGAGCCCGACATGGGGCTCAAACCCACGAACCACGAGATCATGACCTGAACGCAAGGCGCTTTTCATCCCTTGCATAAAGCCCATAGCACGACTGGAGGACCCACCTTGGGCACCTATTTCCCTGAGCTCATCCTCCCAATGTCCTGGGCTCCCAGATCTCTTCATCTCCACACAGGAACGTGCCCAATGTGGCCCATTCTCCTTGATCAAAACTCCAGCATGACCCCTCAAATGGATGTTCAATTCCCACATCATAAATCATATGTTACAATTTGAAAAATCCCCATTTTGTATTTTTTCCCTTAAGTGTATTCACAGCTGCCACCTTGCTAATATTTCTTAAAGGTAGGTTCTTGGGGCACCTGAGTGGCTCAGGCAGTTGAGCGAATGACTCTTGATTTCAGCTCAGGTCACGATCCCAGGGCCATGGGATTGAGCCCCACATCAGATTGAGATTCTCTCTCTCCCTCTCTGCCCCTCCCCCACTCATTCTCTTTCTCTCTCTCTCTCCTCTCTCAAATAATTTTTTTTTAAAGGTGAGATTTTCATTCATCTATTCAACGTTATCCTCAGTATGTAGTACGGTATGTGACAATCACTACTCAGTAAATATTACATTGAACAAATGAATTAAGTAATTTCTGAGTATTCAAATCAGCGAAAATACTGAGCGACCTGCCCCATGCGGAGGCCAGTACGGTCCTCCAACCATCTAACGATAATGTCCTGAACCAACCTGACGAGATCTGGAATAAAAGGAAAGATTTGAGATATAGCTTTATTACTTCATGACTTCGTATATACAGAGGGAAAGAAAGGGCTGCAAACAGAGACAGTATCACTCTGGGAGTTAAATACTGAGGGAACAGAGCATCTGGGTGACTCCGTCAGTTAAGTATCTGACTCTTGATTTTGGCTCAGGCCATGATCTCACGGTCTGTGAGTTCAAGCCCCATGTGGGGCTCTGCATGGATAGTTCAGAGCCTGCTTGGGGTTCTCTCTCTCCGCCCCTCCCTCGCTCACGTGCACACACTCTCTCTCTCAAAAATAGCTAAATAAATTTAACGAAAATTAAAAAAATAAATAAATATTGAGGGAACAAAAGGAGGACAGGAAGAGTGTAGTAACTGAATAAAACCTGACACTAACTGAAACCACGTCATAGAGTTCTACCATTTTTGATGTAAATTACACACTGGTCCACTAAGAATGTACAATTTCTCACTGGATTTGCCCTGTGGGTTCACAAGCTCATGGAGGCTCAACTTTCAAAGATTTCCAGCTCCTTGCAAAGGGCAATGAGGCGGGCAGAAAATCTCTGTGCAGCAAGATGAAGAGGAAACGTCATACGGAGATGTGTGTGGGGAAACCCTATGCCCACAGACATGGCAGGTATGGAGGAAAACTCTGGCAAATGTGGTGATCCTACGTGACGGTCACTGGGAAACACCCAAATGAAAGGATTCTTCTACAGGCTCTGGTGCAATCTCAGGGGCTCCATGTCCCACGACTGTGACACTACTGATCCATTTCACCTTCAGAGAAGTGAACCCATCAAGAGCACAACCCACCTTCCTCTAAGTGATACCGTACGCGTTCGTAAATATAGGTCAAATTGAACCCTTAAAGATAAAAGCATAAAGGGAAGAAAAGCTCCAGATATTTTATAGGCAGTGACTTCAGATCAGCCCCCCAGATAATTCTGTGGAACGTGGGAGTTAAGAGTTCTTTTATCTCCTTCCTTCCTCCGGCTGGTTACATTTCTCAAAGGACACAGTAACATCCATCTCTAGCTTATCTCTCACCTTATTTCCAGAGAAAAGGGAAAGTAGGTTAATGCTGAATTGGCTCAAGTTGGGGCCCCAAATATCATAGTTACTCTTCCTCAGAGTTTACTTTCCAAAGCAGCAGATTGTTGGGCAAGACTGATTTCCTTAAGTGGCTCTTATGTTTGGTCTTCAGTTATTTGCCCATGGAAACCTTAGATTGTGGAGAATCATAATAGAGATCATGTATTTCAAAGAATTTCAAGTTTACCTTGGATGTTGATGACTAAACACCTGTCTATTTTTCGTAGAAGGACACATATTTTAAAACACATCCCTACTCGCACTGCAAAAGCATAAAAATAGATCAAAATGCCATAGGTTCACGTGATCTCAAATACAGAAAATGCTAGTTCAATATAATTATTCTGATTGATAATTACAAGTTTTCAGGTAGACTCCAATACTTACTATCTGATTAAGGAAAACATGCCTATTTTTTTGAAAGAGAAGGATATTTTCTGCTCCTGAATTTTAGGACAAATTCACTGATGGAAGCCCTACAATTACCACATTTATGGTGCGTGCCATCAGGGAATGTGGTAGCACCCTTGATAAAGTGTGCCTGGGAAGGACAGACCCTTTAGTTCTCAAACTTGGGGTTGGTGGGGACTGGTTACATGACAATATTTCTTCATCACCATTCACACCCCATTTTCACCACGTAGGTACAGTACAGAATATACAAGAGCATATCAAGAAGAAAATTCAGTTCTGCGTAACTAAAAAAAAGTAGATATGGACGTCTGGGTGGCTCAGTCGGTTAAGTGTCCAACTTCAGCTCAGGTCATGATCTTGCGGTTTGTGAGTTCGAGCCCTGCCTTGGGATCCATGCTGACAGCTCAGAGCCTGGAGCCAGTTTCAGATTCTGTGTCTCCCTCTCTCTCTCTGCCCCTCTCCGCTCATGTTCTCTCTCTCTCAAAAATAAAATAAACATTAAAAAAATATATAAACTAATGTAGCCAGAGGGTTTGTGATTGTATTTTCTCTTCCTAACAAGAATGTCCTTTTTTTTCCCTTTAAGGGATCATGAATGATTAAAACCTTGGTAATACAAAAAAAAAAAAAAAATTAATTACAAACACAGAAAGGAGATATGTTGGCTAATCATTACTTTAGTATAAGTGGCGTCAAATACAACAAGCGTTTTACTTCACTTTCATCAGCTTCATGTTGTGGGGCATCTCTTTGAGTGGGTCACAGGGTGCGTTCAACATATGCATAAGAACAGGTTCTTTTAGGCTGCTTGCTAACTCCTAATAAAAGTTGTCTAATGGAAAGCGCATCCCAACAGGACATATCGAGGACGTGTTAGTTCAGATGCATTTAGTTTTGCCACCTGCTAATCAGTTTGCATGTTTTCCAATTAAGTCCAATTTGTAAAGAGAACCTAGTTAATTACAATGCGTATTATGCTTAACTTCGCAAAAAGTTTCTTTTAATATAAACGAAACATGATCCTAGATAACATAGTCCCTCTGCCTCTCAGGCACATCTAATGATAATGTTGCCAACAGTGAAAGGAAGGAAACCTAGCATGGCAGTTGTTTAAAATGCATCTTAAATGGGGGCCTGCATTGTTAGGGGAAAAAAGTTGAATGCAACAAAGCCATCTGAGACAGATCATATTAGAGAGCGAGTGCATTTCAGCAGTCCCTGCTTCTTACCAACATGCTTCCACATATGTGAAGACAAAGCTTATAGCCAGATAAGCAAATCTTTAACAAACTCCAGTTTGATATTCTAGCATTAGACTTAATTTTACTTTAAGAGAAGTTCTTGCTCTGTTTTCCCTCCTGAGATAAAATTAGCTAGGAACTTGGCAATGTTTCTGTGGCTTGAGGTCTTCTCCTTGTTTAATTTTTTGTACTTACTGCTGCAGTGGTGGATGCATTCTAGGTTTTTGGTTGTTTTTTGTTTTTTGTTTTTTCCGTGAGGAGGAATAAGAAACGAGCCAACAAAACAAGCTGGTAAATAAGGATACATCAGAGATTCAAGTGGGGATAAGTGAGCACACCAAGCGAACTCTTTATTATGAGAGAATGTTTCTAGCAAAGTGTTAAGCCATAGGCAGCCTCAGATAAAAACCATTGATGTCTTTCTTAGTAGATCCCTGCAAGCAACTATAAGGTCAACTGAATCAATGTTACGTGCTGAATCTTCAGATATAAAATAAAACGCGTAGATTTTTTTTTCTAATAGTTTACACATGAGTATGAAAATATTAACCAGCATTTATGGAGCACAAAATGTGGTTTTGAAAGCATCCTGAAAGCTTTTTGCAGGGGCTACATTTGGGTGCAGTCAGATGAAATGGGGAACAAAGAAAGCCCGCCACATCAAGAACACAGCAGGTAGTGCTACTTTCTTATTCAGACTTTTCCTGTCCCATTTGGGTGATCAGTCTGTAGTGACACACTATTTATTACACTGCACCTCTTTTTGCTGGAATTCTGAAGTCATGGAGACATTTTTTTTTATGAGGTCTCAGTGGTGTTTTGAGTATAGAATTGTTACCATTGGGAAGACTTAAGAAAGCCTTAACCCACTCTTTACCTTTGAGTGTTAAGCATCAAAAAATTTTTCACGGATCAAACAGAAAAGCTCTCCCCAGTTCTCCCCTTCCAGAAGGGCATGGAGGTTTCTTGTGTCCATCTCAGTCACTGATGGCTTTGTATCAGAGGTCTTCAAGCATCCCAAGTAGAGGACCAACACTCCCACATACAATGGAAACTGGTGGGTACAGGCTAGGATTCTCTGTGTGAAAGAGCGTGTGGTACAAATCCATTCTGGATAGATGTGTCAGAAAAAAAGGCATAAGGGCGGTTCTTGAGGTATCTACCCAGATTCCATAATTAAAACATGGAATCAATTCTCTCCCCTTCCATGTAAGTTTTAACATTACAATGGCTACTTGCCAGCTGCAAACCATGAATAAAGTATACGTCTCCATGAATCCTAGGGCCTTGTCTCCCTAAGTTTGTGGGGGGGAAATAGGTTCTCCTTACATAAATGGGTTTAAAAAAAGCTTAGGGCGGAAAGCTGCCACTGTGGGGTCAAAGTGCCCGAGGTTAGCTAGCGAGATAGTGTAATGGGATCACGAGTAACTTGTTATATCACTTGCAGGAAGTTACTTCCCATCTGACACCAATATACTTTGATCACAAACTCCTCTTGCCCCCAGACCCTTTGCTTCTTACACACACAAGTTAATGATCTCCTTCCCCATGGACCTCTACTGTAATTCCTCCCCTGAGTCAGACAGGAGACGTTATTGAAGAAGGGAGGGATATGGTATTATCTTTCAGGACAACAAAAATAAGAGAGACCACCAGTAAGAAGAACAGGACGTGAGCTTAAGGGAGACAACCTTTATGAAACACTAAGCACAGTACCCAGCAATGGCAAATGCTCCATACATGTGAGCCTCAATTATTTGCATGTGGTTTTTTTTTTTTTTAACATCATGTTAAGAGTTTACGTAGTGGCGGACAACAGCCAATGTAGATGTTCAACAGCCTCACAGAGCTTGACTTCTAGGCCCCAAGGGATCGACTGGGACTGTGCACAGAGATCCATCTATTTTCAGAGCTCAGCTCAGCAGTTAGTATCTCTGCAACTCTGGAGAAGTTATTGGACAGACGTAGGAGTTGGCTTGGACCGCCATAACAGAAGACTATAGACTGTGAGCTTACTCAACAGAAATCTACCTTCTCACAGTTCTGGAGGCTCCACTTCCAAGAGCAAGGTGCCAAGATGGTCACGCTGTGGTGAAAGCCCTGCTCTTGGCTCGCAGATGACACCGCCTTCTCACTATGTCCTTGATGCACGCACAAGAAAGGAATCAGCTCGCCCTCTTCTTATAAGGCCACCAATCTCATTAGCGTTTTAACCCTAACTACCTCCCATAGGCCCCATCTCTAACTACCATCATATTGGGGGTTAGGGCTTCAACATGGGAACTTTTTTTGCGGGGGGGGGGGGTGGTCACGTACATTTAGTCTATAGCAACTGCTTTTCTAGTTTCAGTTTTCCCAGGCAAAGTGGGGACTTTAGAATGGGGAAATGAAGTCTCTTCCCTGGAATGTTGGGAAACTGTGTAAAGTGGTAGGTACATGAGTGTGGACTGTCCAGCAGCTCACATACGACAGGAGGCGAATAAATGTCAGGCTTCCTGCCCTGGGTCTGGGATACTGCATCACTGGATCCAGTCATTCATCCCACGGGATCAGTAACACTGAGTCAACTAGGCCATTCATTTCCCTTCTCTGGACCTCAGCTTGTCCATCCGTATAATGAAGTCAGATCAGAGGTTCCTAAAGTCCCTAGAGTTCTAACACCCTCTTCCCATCCTTGTTTCATGTTATTACTGACAGTGACTTCCTAAAATGATTGAGGTTTTACACAGTATGCGTAATTTTAGTTAAGAAGAAAAATATAAAGCCTAATTAAAGCTCTGAAAAAAAAACTTAGAAACTGATCTGATTGTGCTATTATTTATCACAAATTATAAAAGATATATTCTAGTATATCTCACCAATCTTCTGATCATTTTCATTAGAAACTATCTAGAGCTTATCAGAATGGTTCAGTGATTTTATCAAATAGCTAAAAATGATAGTGTGAGCACTCTTGAAAGTACGACAGTTTAAGCAAATCACTCTAGCAACCTAAAAGAATCATGCTAGTTTTGCTTAATTCAGAAAATAAAATTATTTAACAAATCGTTGTCAATTACCTAAGAACAGAAGAAAGGAAACAGACAGTTTCATGCAGCACATGAAAATTCAACAAGGGTCTCTCATAAACCCTGCAATTACTGGGCTAACATGTAAAACTGGCTTCCTGACGGACCGAAGCACTGTCATGAATAGTCATAGGTCAAGAAACCACAATCTTGGTTGTGCACACTGAAGACTAAAATGACAAGGATTCCAGTTTCTCCACATCCTGGCCATTAGCCATCTTCACAGGTGTGAGGTGAGATCTCACGGTGGTGTTGATGTGCATTTCCCTGATGCTTAGTGACACAGAGCATCTTTTCTCGTATCTGTGGGCCACCTGTATGTCATCTTTGAAGAGTGTCTACTCGTGTCTTTAGCTCATTGTCAAAATCAAGTTATAGCAGGTTTGTTTTTGTTTTGCTACTGAGTTGTAAGTGTTCCTTATATATTCTGGGAAATGACCCCTTATCTGATATATGGTTGGCAATGATTTTCTCCCATTCCGTAGGTTCTCTTTTCACTCATTTCCTTTGTCATACACAAGCTTTTTAGTTTGACGAAGTCCCCTTTGGATATTTTTGCTGGTACTGCCTGTGTTTTTGGTGTCCTATCCACGAAATCATTGTCAATACCAATGTCACCACGGACAACAGTATGGTTATTTATTTAAAAGTTATTAACAGAGCTACCTTATGATCCAGAAATCACACTTCTGAGTATTTATCAGAAACAGGTTGAAGTCAGCAAGTCAAGGAGATATTAGCACTCCAATGTTCAAGGAGGCACTGCAGCCAAGATGTAGAAACAAGCTAAATAGGCATTAACAAATGGATGGGTAGAGACAGTGTGGGACACACATACAATGGAATATTACTTAGCCGTACAAAAGAGCCCTGGTGGTTTGTGCCATCATGGATGAACTTGGAGGGCGTGATCCTAAGTGAAACAAGCCAGTCACAGAAAGACAACTACTACAGGACTCCACTCATATGAGGTACCTAAAATAGTCAAACTCACATAATCACAGATGTAGAATGGCGATTATCAGGGACTAGGGAAAGGGAAAACTGAGAAGGTGCTAATCAATGGGCATAAAGTCTCACGTCTGCAAGATGAGAGTAAGTTCGAAAAGATCCGCTGCACACCACTGTCTCCCTAGTTAACAACACTGCATTTTACACTTAGAAATTTGTTAAGAAGGTAGATCTCATGTTTAAGTGCTCTTGCCACAATAAAATAAAATACGAGACTGAAATTAGCAGCTAGCTGGCTAGGACTTTGAACATGACCTTGAATAAAAAAAAAAAATAAAAGCAGTGAAGAAAGGAAAGAATTGGTTGTCTAATTAATAGGTCTGGAAGCTTTCATTTTCTTTAATAATACTCCTTTGATACCCCAGCATTAAGTTGGCATAATCACAGAGGAGGATGGCAAATCCTTCTTTCCAGTTTTGCTCTGAATACTTTTCAACTGCTAAAATCTTTTAAGAGTATCTATCCAAGCATGGCTTGTGGAAAAGAGATAAAAAGCTAAAAAAAGAAAACACATTATGCAGCAGAACTCATTTGAATGATTTATTTAAAAGTGTTCCTGAAGAAAAGAAAGAAAATTCTTCAGTATAGAGAATCTATCTCTGAAATCCTTTGGGGAGACACAAATTTATTTTGCTCACATAATCTGGGCAATAAAATTATGGCATAATCATACAAACATTTTATAAAATAATGCCGGGGAACTGAGTAATGCAAATCAGTAGGCAATTTCCAGATCTCCATATTATTTGCATATTTAGAACAGGCTACTTCTAGAAATCTATTTTGCAGAAGGACTAGGATGTGTGCACAAAGAAAATAATAGTTCTAAGAGTTATTGAGTGATTACTAGGCCTGTATGTTGATCTCATTTACTCCTGACAAATATTCTTTTCTACACATTCCTCCTCTACCCACCAGTGTCCTCACAAGATGATTCTCAAAAGAAACCATTATCAGGAGGGAAGAAGGATTGTGCTTTGCTGTCTGTTCTTACCAGGGTATCTAGGGAATAGTGGTACCTTTTGTAGAATAAGAGGGAGATTTGGAGAAGTCCTGCTTTAAGAAATAATATAACAAATTAAGATTTGGAACGATGTGTTTAAAGTCATGCTAAATAGCCTAAAATTTGATTCCTGGACATTTTTTTTAATATCCTCCTTTTAGAGGAAAATATCACAAGGATACAGAGGGTAAGAAGAGGTGAAGGTAAATCTAGGAAAGGTGAGTGTCGTAATTAATTGCAAGGGCAGAGGGATTTCTCAAGTTCAGGGCAGTGTATTAGTTTCTTACTGCTGCTGTAATAAATTCTCACAAATGTAGTCACTTAGCTCAAATTAACCATCTTGCATTTCAAGACAGCAGAAATCTGTAATTTTAGTCTCACTGGACTAAAATCAAGGTGTCTGCAGTGTTGTGTTCCTTTTGGAAGCAGAGAAGCATCTCCTAGGGGAAAATCTGAGCGCTGTGTTTTATTTTGTTTTGTTTTGTTTTGCCTTTTCCCCCTTCTAGAGGCTGCCTGTATCACTCGACTCATGGTCCCCTTCATCTCCAAGCTTGCAAATGCATCCCTCTGACCTCTGGTTCTGTAGTCCTATCTTCTCTTTGACTCGCCTATCTCCCTCCTATCCCTTTTGAGAACACTTACGATTACACTGGGCCTACCCAGATAATCCAGGATAATTCTTCTATCTCAGGATACCTAATTTAATCATATTTGCAAAGTCCCTTTAGCCATGTAGGGTAACATATTCATATAGGCCGTGGGGATTAGACTGATGAGATATCTGAAGGGCCATTATGCTGCCAACCACAGTTATTAGCGCATACAGATACAGATAGTGAAATTTCAAGATGGGAAGGGGAAGGTGTGGAGAGGAAGCAGAAATAAAGATGGAGATTCTCAAATAATTCATCTGCCTAAGGAAAAAGCAAGTTGAGTGAAAAGCTATCTCGGTTCCCCGTTTTCAATCATGAATATTTCTTTTGGACTTAAGTGTCAATATACATTTCTAGACATATATTACCAATAGCTTGCTTCTTTCTCTTTCTTTTCTTTCCTTCCTTCCTTCCTTCCTTCCTTCCTTCCTTCCTTCCTTTCCTCTCTCTCTCTTTCCCTATTAAAGATTTTTTTCTAAGTAATCTCTTTACCCAACATGGGGCTTGAACTCACAACTCTGAGATCGAGAGTCTTATGCTCCACTGACTGAGCCGCCCAGGAGCCTGTTTGTTTGTTTCTTCCTTTCTTTCTTCTGTCCTTCCTTCCAAGTAGGCTTCACACCCAGTGTAGAGCCCAACACAGGCTTCAACTCATAGTCCTGACATTAGGACCTGAGATCCAGAGTCAGATGCTTAACCAACTGAGTCACCCAGGCGTCCCACCCCTAGTTTTTTCTAAGGTAAAATCTCCATTAGCGAAGTGCATGGATCTTACAAAATGTAAAATCTGATGAGTTTTGGTAAATATATGCACATGACTAACCAGCACACTAAACCAAGATACAGAATTTTGCAATTACTCTAAAATAAGATCCTCACAGATTTTATATTTCTGGCAACATTATATACATATCATATACATATATCAAGTATGTATGTGTGGGTGTGTATGTGTATATGTGTGTGTGTATACACACATAAATACATATATACTTGGTGTCTCATAAGATTTATACATATACACATACACATACATACATATACATACACAGATACACACACACACACCTACATACATATATACTTCGTGTCTCATAAGATTTCTACATATAGCTTTCCACCAGTGTACTCAGAAACTGTCAGAGGACAAGGGTGCTAACCTCCTAATCAGGCTTAGAACACTGGCTTAGAATATTTTGATAAAACACCTCAAGTGAGTTTTTTCCCCCCTACAGTGAGTTATTGATATTTACTTTTTAGGAAAATATATTTTAGTATATAGTTGAGATCTCTGAAGTGGAATCCTTGCTAGCATCGTATTCTACTGTCTTCCTCCTATGATTTTGCATGCCTATGTTTATCTATCTAAAGTGCCAGCAGCATTAATCACAAGTTCCTGCTTTTAGTAAAATGTTTCTAGGCAATTTTGGTGTCTAAAGGAGACAATGAAAAATTAGCTATAAAGTTATCTAAGACATATAGTAGTTAATAAAAATCTGAAAAATGAGGATTGCACCAAGTTCAATTTGTATATTGAGCCTTAATAAATAAATCTAACTTGGCAAACAACAACAAAACCAAAAAACAAAAAAACCATCAAAGCATTTCACCTAAAATTTTAGCAAAGGGCAGTAAGCATTTTTTGCATGGCTTGCAGGCAGTAAGTAATTGTAAAAAGGAAGTTCTATGATCGGGTGGATATCATGGAATCCTTGCGAATAGCCTGGGTTAGCACAGTCCTCACGACAGATCTTAGCAACAGTGAGAGAAAAGTGTTCCCACATAGACAAAAAGAATGGACAGCACCAGATCACAGAGGTGGTGTCATTACTGAGCTACTCAAGAGAAACGCCTGGGCCAAAGTTCTGTGTAAACTGGCAGAAAAGGCAAAATCGATACAAATGACTTGCAGATCAAAAGTCAGAAACCCCGGCTGAGAGAGAGCGCTACGTATCACTCACAGATGAGGATGCGCTCAGATGCGGGTGCTTTAGTTTCAGGAGCTCACCGTGGGCAGAAGGGACTAACCTGCTACGTCAGTCACATGTTAGCTGTGTGTCCGGCTCCTTGAGGAGAGAAATGATTACATTTAACCATTCAAGGTTTGGTTAGAGTCACGCAACACACTTTGGGACAAAATGGTGAGGGCTGCTTTTCCCAATTTTTAACGCGCCTAAAAAAAATCATGTGAGGCGTGTTGTACAGGAAGGGCTTTGGTGCCAGACAGTCCTGGCATTGAATTTCAGCCAGCCCCCGTATCAGTTCATATAACCAAGGATATACGACTTATGTTTCCTAGCTTTGGCGTTCATTCTGTGTAAAATGGAGTTGATGCGCACCTCATAGGGGTTTCGTGAAGATTAAACATGATTACAGATTTAAAATGTGCTGCATGCCTCGCACAGTGCTCGCTTCTCCTCCAGGGTCCAATATATTATGGTGTATATCTTCCCTTCCTCCTTACGATCATTCTCAGTCATCCTTTGGTTAAAGGTAACAAACGTAAGATTCAACTCCAAACATTAAAAAAGCAATGAGGCCCAGCAGTGTTGGAGGGGCCGGGGATGTTCTGTTAGCACAATTCTGGACAGCAGACCTCAGGTTTACTCTGTGAAGAGGAGAACCACGGAACCATCCAGCAAGAGAGGGGACACTTAAGCAGTCCTCCTGGCTACCACGAAACACAAGCGATCCATTATGGGAGCCTGGGAAGATGAGCCGGTGAACACACGGAGTGGGGATGCCCTTCTGGCTGCTTCCACATCTTCTTACCCTGGCAGAAGTTTTGGGGCCAGGAACTCTCCATTTTCCAGGGATGACTGAAGCCGTCATCCCAAGGAGAACCAAAGAGAATATATTTCTATCTAGATATAAATGAGGCATTTCCTATGTGACGGTCTGTCTTCCAGCTGCTTGAATTTATCCTGATGTTCAGTTGACGTGGCTCCTTTATATAGAAATTGTCAAGTGATGTTCCTTTCCTTCCTTTTCAATTTTTTAATCAAGTTCGTGCACAAATACATGTACATTACGTACGCAACTGTTGATATGATGTTTACAAGCCCAATTTAAAAACCCGAAGACAGTGGTATCTAACAGTGACTTAGGAAGCCAGAAATTGCTACAAGCACAATGTAAACACTTCAGTTGAATTTTCCAAAAAAACACCACCACTCGTAAGCAAACACTTTTTAAAGAATGAAAACCTCTGCTTACAGATTTTATTGATTCTTCTTATATTTAATGGAATAAAGAAAGTTCTATTGTCATAATCCGGTGGGTATAATTACAGCAGACATTTTATCACGTTGGCATTATGATTTAGCAGAATTTTAATGTTTAATTCTTAAATGTGCTCAAAAACACTGTTGAGAGTCCTCTGGGCAATAACAATATATGCTGCAGCTACGTGAGGAAAAAGAGAAAAGCTATTAGTGTTGAGGGTTGACGGCCATTTAAATCCTTCACACATCAGTGGAAGAACAGATTTCTTAGTACTGGAAAGCACACTGCCTACTTCCATATTATAGATTTGCGATTAAATTAAATTTTCAAGTTTCACTGAAAACTTGTACAATTAAACCTTTTTTGCAAATGTATCATCTTCATGCAGTAAGTAAAGCTTTGTATTTTTTTTTTTCTGGTGATCTTTCTAATGGCCTTATTCTAGAACATTACATGGTATTGAGTTTTGAAATGGCAGCAAAGGACCAAGTCCCTCAAAAATCAATTCAATTGATTTCCATTCATGCAGATGTCTTAAGTTTTACCCTGGTTGATGTTCTTTCCAAGTAGACGAGAGTCAGACTGCAGACCAACTCTCTACATTCTGCCCAATTCTGCTTCCCACCCACATTTCCAAGACTTTCTCAGAATATTCCTGAACAAACTACAAGGTAACATCTAACCCGTCAAGTGATTTGTTTTCTTCTCTAAAATGTGAGCATTGCTATAATAAGATGAATTACATTAATGATAAACTTCCAACTGTAGGAACATATAATAACCATTTGAGACAAGACTAAATGTGAGACATTTATTGAATATAAAGCAGAGGTACTTAAAGCATTTAAAACTAGGAAGAGATATGCCAGTTTCAAATATACGCAGAAAGGGAAGAGAGAAGCAGGTCAAAGCACATATTTATATTTCGTAAGTGTCTCTGTAAGGGTAACACGGCCTGTCGTATACACAGTTGCAGGCAAGTCATGAGCCCCCACTCTCAGTCTTATGATGCTTTGAGATTCTGACAAGTCAATTGATATCTTTTTTTAACGTCTGTTGATTTATTTTGATAGAGAGAGCATATGGGCACACGGGGTGGGGTGGCGGAGAGCGAGCGAGAGAGAGAGAGAAAGAGAGAGAACATCCCAAGCAGGCTCCACATTCTCAGCACAGAGCCCGATGCGGGGCTTGATCTCATGAACTGGTGAGATAATGAGCCGATATCAAGAGTTGGACACTTAACCAACTGAGCCACCCAGGCACCCCATCAATTAGTATCTTTGACGATTTACTACTATATCTTGAAGACTTCAAAGTGTACACACACACACACACACACACACACACACACACATACACACACAGTTTATTGAACTACTTTGTTGTCTCTGATGGGAAGTTCAATAGTCACCTCTAAATCAACATCTCCATTCAACCTGTCATTCTCCCTCAAGTCTGTAGGCTGGCTTTGATTGCTATTTTTTAACGAGCAGCATTATTACTTACCTCTTCTGCGTCTCTCAGCCTCTTGGGAGATCTTAGACATCTCCTCATATTCACTCCCATCCTATTCTCCACCATTTACATTTGACTTATGGCCAAGCCCCATAAATCTAATCCTACATTAATTTTCCAACCCATTTCTTCTTTTCCATTTAAACTGCCCCTGCTTGAGATTGGACCTCCAACACCCCTTGTCTGGATTGCTCTGATGAGTTTATAATAGATCTTCCTGCCTCCAATCCTGTTTCCCGCCATTTTTTTCTTCATATTGTTGTCATGTCACCTTGGAAAATGAAATCTATCCCCCACCCCTCTCCATCCCTTGCTTAAAATCCTTACTTGACTGGCTTCCCTTAGAATTCAGAATAGTATTTCAAGATAAAGCAAGGAATGTCCCATTCAACTTTGACTGAAATAAAGAATAGATTAATTGCATTTCCCTCACCTTTGAAATGTTAAGATCTCACTTGATCAACTTTAAGGATTATCTATCTTACAAACTCTCCCACCATCATGAAATTCTTCTGCCCGCGTTCCTAGCACCAGGACATCTTAGACACTTGGCGTACAATGGAGAAGACAAAGACCAAAAGATTTATTGAGCCTTAGGAAAATTTTATGAAACCAAGAATGCTCTGGGAGCCATGGAAGGAGCTGCCCTGTCTCAAAGCACATTCCAGATGGAAACATTCACAAAGATTTTATAGGCGAACTTCAACCACATTGAGTGCATTTCCAGGGTCCTTTCTAGTCAGCCACCTTGTATCATTTTAACAACTCCTCTGTCACAATCAACAATTATCTTTATCAAAGAGTTGATAAAAAGGTTTTGATGTTTGTCTGTCCAAAATATTTCTCTTCTTGACATTTCAGATAGCACATATAAGCAAGGGCCGCCAGCCCTCCCAGTGTGTGTCCAGGGGACTCCAATTAGCTTGAACCCGTTTGCCTGGCACGAAGCATCTAAGAATCTACAACTGAAGATGATGCATTTAAGGAGAGGAGAGGCAGACCTGTACAACTAGACAAATAAATAGATAAGGAATCCTCCCTGGGACAAAAAGATATGGAAAATGATACTGAGTAGGGCAGGAAAACTCAGATTCCTTTTACTCTATTTTATTCATTCGTTTAATGAAGCATTATTCTTGCTGTAAGCCAGGAAGTTGCTAAGTTATCTGCAAATATCAAATCATTCAATCTTCCTCATAAGTCAATGGCCCGGTGCTATGAATATTTGTATTTTGCAAATGTGAAAATGGAGGCTCAAAGAGATTCTTACTTGAAACAAATACACATGGCTAATAACTGACATGAACTACAGTATGTGGCTGGACAATCTGTGTTCCTGACAATTGTACCTTAAAAATATACACTAATGCAGATTGCCTGTCCAAGCCAAACATATCTCTGCTCAACATTTCTGTCTCACTTATGACACCAAATGTGACTTTTCCACACCAATCTGTTCTCCAGTTCTCCAAGGGCACCAGCTGGGCATCCTACAATTTAATTCAATTTTGACTCTAACTACCACAAGTTAACATGGAGTCCAAAGGTTAAGGGCTCAGTTCCTCAAGACTGCCTTCCTCTTCAGATGCGAATCACAAATAGTGGGTTACCAAGTTACCCACCCTTTTGTCTGACTTGGCTACAAACTGGGGATCACCATCACCCCTTCCCTCAAGCTCAATAATTTCCTATGATAGCATAGAACTCAGGGAAACATTTTACTTCCCAGTTTAATATAAAGGATGTCATAAAGGATACAAATGAATAAGCATCTGAAGAGGCACACAGAGCAAAGTCCAGAAGCAACCCGAACACAGGAGCTCCTGTCCCCCTGGTGTTGGTTATGCCACCCTCCTGGCACATGGATGCACCCAACAACCCAGAAAGCTCTCCTGGCTCCCTTATGTAGGGTTTTCATGAAGGTTCCATTATGTTGGCATGACTGATTAAATCATTGGCCACTGGTGATTAACTCAATCCTCAGCCTCTCTCCTCTCCCTGGAGATTGGAGGGTGGAGCTGAAAATTCCAACCCTCCAATTACATAGTTGGTTCCTTTGGAAACCAGCCCCCATCCTGAAGCTGTCGGGAGCATCTAGCCAGTCATCTCAGTAACATCCACATATGTCTGGCTGAAAGGGGGTTATTATGGAAAACAAAAAGATGCCCCTATCACCCCTATAACTCAGGAGGTACAATTCTGGTGCCAGGAACTGGAGGCAAAGACCAAATATATACAGATCTTCCTCAACTTACAGAGGTTATGTCCTGATAAACCCATCCTGAGTTGAAAATATCTTAGGTCAAAATGCATTTACTAAAACATCTAACCCACTGAACATCGTAGCTTGGTCTAGCCTACTTTGAAACTGCTTAGAACACATACTTCCATTAGCCTCCAGTTGGGCAAAATCATCTAACTTTAAGCTTACTTTATGATAAAGTGTTGAACATCTCATGTAATTTATTGAGTACTGTGCTGAAAGAGGGAAACAGAATCGGTTGCACGGGTGGAGAATGATCCTAAGTGTCTTGGGTGTTTACTCTTGTGATTGTTTGGCTGCCTGGAGACTGGGGCTTCAACCACCTAGCATAAGAGAATATAAGATCGCATACCACTAGCCAAAAAGATCCAAATTCAAAGTAGAGTTTCTACTGAATGCCTATCACTTTTGTACCCACTGTAATGTCAAAACTGTTTAACTACAACCCTCATAGGTTGGGGATCATCTGTATTTCTTATTATATAATATTATACTTGGACATTATATTCAGCTCCTATATTAACCCCCCTAACTCCAAACATTGGGAAGTCCAGGCATTTCCCACCTGTCTTAGGTCTCGTTTCTCATGGCAGGAATAAAAGAAACCTCCACAGAAGTGTATCTGGGGGTCCGGGCGTGAGGCAGAGCTCAGACTACAAACCTTTCTTATACGCATGGGTCATCACAGCTTGGTCGGACCAGCCCCGCTGATGAGGCACAGGCTGATGGCTAAATACCTGATGACATTTTATTTGTTGGTAAATCATTTATTTGCTTGAAAGGAAGACTGCCATTTCAAACCTACAACCTGTTTTTCAACATATTCGGTTGGCATCCCAGTGGGTAAGTCAAGGATGAGAAGGATGCCCACGTGAGGAGGAGAGTGAATGGTTACACATCAGGTCTTGAGCAGCCAGAGTCGAAACAAAGATGCGTGCTGATCCAGGGGTTGTCAAGAACCCAGGGACCTGCAGGGGAGCTCTGCTGAGCCCAGAAGCTGCTGCTTCAAGACACATGACAGAGACAAGACTTAGTGGGCTCAACAAAGGACAAAGAGAAGAGTGGAGAAGGCAGCTGAGGCCAGAGATACCAACAAAGACTGTCCTAAAGGCAGGAGGACTCCCACGTTACTCACATAATAGAGACCACAAGGCACAGTCTTTATCTGGAAACTGGGAAATCTTGCCAACCTTGTGCCAGGGCCAAGAGCAGCAGCAGCAGCCAAAGGGAGCCCAAGACTGCTCGCGATCCTCGCACAGTTCACAGGAAAGAAAACCACAAAGGAAGCAATAATTCCGTTTCAGTGTAGCTTAATGGACTTGCTGCAACCCCTTGCTGCAAAAGTAATTTTTATGGTGACGTCTGTCCAATCCACATACTCACCTAGACACGCACATTTTTACCTCAATTATTAACAATTCTCTGTTCATTTGACTGACGCTCTCCAAATGGGAAAGAAAATTCATCTAATTACAGCTTAAGTCCCAATGCATTGTTATTCAAGCAAAGAATGTTACAGATTTTAAAAGTTTGGTTTTAGATTTGAAGGGCTAGGATCAAGAAAGAACAGAGGAAATGTTTAAAAATGTGTTACATATAGTCATTTTAGGTACAGTGATATTAGTTTCTGAAGAAACAGTTTCTGTATCATTCTTCTTTTAAATGTTTATTGAGAGAGAGAGAGAAAGTGTTCACCCGCACACACGTGGGGGGTGGGGGGTGGGGCGAGAGAGAGAGGGACACAGAGAATCCGAGGCAGGCTCCGTGAGATCGTGACCTGAGTGGAAATCAAGGGTCGGACGCTTAATTATATAATATTATTATAATATAAATTATATATATATATATATGTAATTTACTGTCAAACTGCTTTCCATACAACACCCAGGGCTCGTCCCAACAGGTGCCCTCCTCAATGCCCATCACCCACTTTCCCCTCTCCCCAACCCTCCCATCAACTCTCAGTTTGTTCTCAGTATTTAACAGTGTCTTATGGTTTGCCTCCCTCCCTCTCTGTAACTTCTTTCCCCTCTTCCCTGCCCCCATGGTCTTCTGTTAAGTTTCTCAGGATCCACATATGAGTGAAAACATATGGTATGTATCACTTTTCTGAATGAAATTACGTACTGGCATTTGACCATGATCGCCTCCACTGGCAAATGTATAGTTATCAAAGGATAGTGGACAGAATAACAGACTGGGCCCTGATGGTTAGCTGGGACCAATGATTGTTAAAGTGGCCGAGGCCTACTGTGTTCTCCTCATTGCCTTATTCATTCATTCATTCATTCATTCATTCAACAAATGGTTGTCCTATTATATGCAAGACACTGTGTGACACGTAGTAGGAGATAGAGAAAAAAACAAAAGATCAAATTTACTTTTTTTTTTAATTTTTTTTTCAACGTTTTTATTTATTTTTGGGACAGAGAGAGACAGAGCATGAACGGGGGAGGGGCAGAGAGAGAGGGAGACACAGAATCGGAAACAGGCTCCAGGCTCCGAGCCATCAGCCCAGAGCCTGACGCGGGGCTCGAACTCACGGACCGCGAGATCGTGACCTGGCTGAAGTCGGACGCTTAACCGACTGCGCCACCCAGGCGCCCCTCAAATTTACTTTTTAGAAAGTCTATTCATGAACTTCAGTCCTAAGCCACTGCAAAGATACTACAGAATATAATATGATTTCACGCTATGAATACTATTAACCCACAGGATTATTTGAGAGTTCTTTCAGCTTTGTGCAATTATTACTTGCAGATAACTCAGTTGGAAAAACTTATTACTTTAACCCCAGAACTAAAAACTACAACCAATGAGATAATTTGCACATAAAAATCAATCTTCATTTTGTTTCTTCTAGCAGCCCTTAAACAGTTAATAGCACATATTATAACAATGAGTACATGACGTTTGACAATCTGGTTTTGTTTTCTTGTACTTATTATTTAACACATGCTATTAATTCTCTCAAGGGTATGAAAATATGCTCATCACTAATGAATAAGTAATATTCAAATAAAATTAAGTACATTTTTCGGATTCTCCTCAACTATTTCCTATCCTATTTATCCCCAAAGAGAGTAAATAATAACCAAAGAAGTCTCGCGAATGTGTTTTCCAATATCCGTACTCTAGTCATTTGGGATTGCAGTCTTTATTAGGGTAAGATGTTAATTTGTTAACTTCAAAAACAGTAAGGCAAAGCCATGCAGCTCTTAGTGGAAAAGTTAATTCTAACACAGAACAAATTAGCACTCTTAAGCAAAGCAGCTTGGAGAAGGTTCTAAGCGTTTATAGGAAAAGGACCCACTGGTGCAAAGGGAGAAAAAGGCGACAGAAGATAAAACCTAGATTGGCTCAGGGCACCTGGGTGGCTCACTCAATTAAGCGTCTGACTTCGGCTCAGGTCATGATCTCACAGTTCGTGCCCCGTGTCGGGCTCTGTGCAGATGGCTTGGAGCCTGGAGCCTGCTTTGCATTCTCTGTGTGTCTCTCTCTGCCCCTCCCAGACTTGGGTGCATGCACACACCCACTCTCTCTCTCTCTTTCAAAAATAAATAAACATTAAAATAAAAAAAAAAAACTAGACTGACTCAACATTTTGCTTGGGACTGGATGCTGTTGTAAGATGTGCGCAGGCCCAGCCTGGTTTGCCTAAGTTATTTCCGGTAGCATTTAATCTTGTCAAGTTTCCTTTTGAAAGTTGAACATTTGACATCTACAGCAGTAAGAGTGACAGAAATTCAGTCAGCATTTTTGTTTAACTCCTAATGATGTTCTTTTCTTTTCACTGTATTTCATTCGTTTGCTGGAGAGAATTCTATTTTATGTAAAAAAGCAGCATGCTGAGCCTTTTAGGGAAAGTATGTAAGAATATTGTTTGTTGCCAGTCACAGTATGCTTTTTATAGGAGGATATAAACTCGTCCTTCTGTCCATGGAGTGGAACAAGAGAAATAGCTTTACTGCATAATTTATTTCTTTGGCATACGCTCTCAACAGTGACTGTGTCACTGCTATCCAGCAGACACATGAGTAGTTTCCTTAGAGTTTTGTTATCCTTCGGATCATTAAGCAATTCAGTCAGCATTTTCCCTGGGCAACAGAATATCATGTGAGCATCTGAGTTGGGTTTGTGAACATACCAATGACTCATTAAAAAGGGCAATTCAAAAATCAAACTTAAACACTGCTGAATGTTTATTTATTGAAGTGAACACCAGACGTGTGTCTGCAGCACCGTGGGGTGGGGCAGGATTCATCACAACTACATCAACTGTGTGGTCTTTTGGAAAACAACATATTTAACCGCAAATCACCTGGAAGTTTGCAGTCTGCGCGTTCCATTCAACTGAACTCTTTCAACTCTGTCCACAATGATCGATTAGAGACTAGTCAACGCCGATACCAGTAAATCACCCACATGTCAAAGCATACATGAGGAACACAAGTTGTAAGTCTTCTGTGCTAAACGTTCTGACAGATATCTCAAATGCTGAGGACTTTGGAAGGATGCTCAGGGAAGAGTTGAAATACACCATGTATTCTAACAGGAACTGGCCTGGATGTTCTGTGTGTGCTAACACTACAATCCCAACAATGTTCCGGAAAAGTACTTTTAGTCCTACGTTAGAGATGAAGACAACAACAACAACAATGACAACAACAACAACAACAGCAAACTGAGTCAGAAGATCAGGAATAACATGTGCACTGAAAACCAAGGAATTAGATTAGAATTCAAGCCATAATTGGGGCGCCTGGGTGGCTCAGTCGGTTAAGTATCTGGCTCTTGATTTCAGCTCAGGTCACGATCTCAACGGTTTGTGGGATTGAGCTCTGTGCTAACAGCACGGCGCTTGCTTGGGATTTTTCTCTCCCTCTCTTTCTGCCCCTCCCTGCACACTCTCTCCTTCTCTCTCTTTCAGAAGAAATAAGCATTAAAACAAACAAAAAACCCCGCAAGAATCCAAGCCTGAATTTATTTCACTCAAAACCTTATTTCTATGCTGTCTCTCATTTGAGTACAGTAAGTGTGTCTTTTTTTTTTTTAATGCCTTTAAAATCCAGAGCCTAGAGCCTAGACAGAAAAGGATTCCTCTTTTCTTACTAAGTACTACAGAGCCCTTGGAATCCAGTTCTCTAACTTAATAGCCACTTAGCAGATTGTTATAAACCTTCACCTTTATGAATCATTTATACCGTAGGGCGCCATCAGGTTTTAGATGTAGCTCATTTATTCTTTTGGTTCAATAATTATTGGGAACCTACTATGTGCTAAACACGATGCCAGGCCTTGGGAGATGGATAGGGTCCCTGGCTTCATTAGGCTAATCATTAAGAAAAATACAAAAATTTGAATTTGTGGCTCTCACCTTGCAGACAATCAACCATGGAATGATAAAACAACAATATTTTTTTCCTAACAAAAGCAAAACAACCCCCACCTAAACAGCAATCAGGAGTAGACTTCCTAAATAAGGCCCCCAAAGCTTGAAACCATGAAAGAGAAGGATTGAGTTTTTTGACTTGGTACGAGCTAAAAATATCTATGTGGGGGGAAAAAAAAAACCATAAAAATTACATGACACGTGCAAAACCAGGAAAGATATTTCTAACTTATGTTAGAAAAATGATTTAAAAAATGCTAGAAAACGGGGCAAAGGACAGAAAGAGCTATTTCAAAAAGAAAATTTTAAATGCCAGTAAAAAAAATAAATAACAAAATAAAATGCCAGCAAACTCATGAGACTGCGTCTTACTTCCACAGCAAGCAAGGACGGGGCAATGAAACCAGGGGCTCCATCAGCACGGATGGGGTCTGAGACCCCTGCTCTAGACCAGGGCCTTCATTTGGGCATCGTGTTGCCATTTTTTTCTTTCGGATCCCCACTGGAGAGTCCACCTCACTGACAGGGTATTTTTTTTTTTTTTTTTTTTTTTTTGTAGCTCCTGAAAACCGAGGCACTGTTTTGTCCCTACACGTAAGTTCTGGAGGGAGCAGACACTGAGCGGTGGGCCCCATTTTCTCTCTGCTGATCAACTTACAACGCTCACCTCTGGGTGTTCCTTTCTGCAACCGCATGTGGGTAGAGACTCAGCAAATGGAAGCACGTAACGGTGCACATACCGAAATATCTTCCAAGCTCAGAAGGTGCCTCTCCTCTTTCTCACCCAGGCCTGAATTTCCAGGTCACAGGACTTAAATGTAAACACCCCCATGCAAGTCAACATTCTTTAAGGTTACCAAAGAGAAATTACATTGAACTTCTAACAACTTTTCAAAGCTGTTGGCGTACGTTTTCTGCAGAGCAGAAATCCATGTTATGCATCACCTTCGTTGGCGTTCCAGTCTCAGGCACTGTCAACTCATCGCGAAAAACAGTTGTACTTATCACAGTCTGGGGTCACACAATCTGAACAACTACTCACTATATTATGATCGTTGCAGCCGGAGGGGGTAAAGCCTTCTGTCAATTTATCTGCTACCCAAATGTTCAAAGTTGTAATTAATTAGGAGCAAAAGTAGGAAAAATACATCTCAAAGATAAATCTAGTCACTGAGTAGTTCAGCATGCCTTCTAATTTTCACATTTCTATAGCAACTGCCAAATTCATGCCTGTCTACCAATTTGGAAACAGAAGAAATCATAGAAGGGGATTTTAAAAACCGGGCAGCAAGCCGGAAAAGGCCATCTTCCATTTGCATATTTATCGTCATGTGCCAAAAAGCTTCTACGACACTGCTGGACTCAAGAGTGTTAGAAAGCCCCAGACTCCTATCTGTGGAGCTTCATTTTACTGAGCCACCGGGAGAAGACAGAGGACAGGCCATCCTGCCTTCACTGGCCCAGAACTCACCAGAAGTTCAACATCAAAGAATCCTGGTGCTTTATATCAAAAAGGCCAAACTCTGATGTTCCCATCCCTCTGTCCTCCCCATACCATTTCATTAAACCACCCTATATTTGGGTACTCAGGCACAACCCCCTTAGAAATCTTTTTTTTTTGGGGGGGGAGAGAGAGAGGGAGGGAGAAAGGGAGGGAGAGAGGGGACCCAAAGAGAAAGATGGAGACACAGAATCGGAAACAGACTCCGGGCTCTGAGCTGTCAACACAGAGCCTGACGTGGGGCTTGAACTCAGGAACCGTGAGATCATGACCTGAGCTGAAGTCAAAGGCTCAACCAACTGAGCCACCCAGGCGCCCTAGGAAATCTTTTTTAAAAAAAAATGTGTATTTCGAGACAGGTTGGGGGGAGGGTCAGATAAAGGGGGACAGAGAGAATCCTTAGCAGGCTCAGTGCTGTCAGCACAGAGCCCAACATGGGGCTTGATCCTACAAACCGTGAGATCACGACCTGAGCCGCAATTGAGAGTCAGGCGCTTAACCGCCTGCGTCACCCAGGGACCCCTCCCTTGGAAATCCACCTTAATCTCTTTCCTCCCTCCTTGTATTCAGTCTATCCATAGGTCTTGCCTGTATAATGCCTCCTAAAAAAATCCACATACAAACATTTCTCACTACCCTCCTTCCAAGCAGCCTAGGTGAAGCTGCCACATTATTACCAATTATTACCACAGCCTATGTGAAGCTGCCAATTATTACCACAGCCTGTGTAATGGCACTCATCCCTTCCAGTGTTTCCCCCCTAGACAAGCCATCTCAAAAGAGGTTTTAAAAGCAAAAACTGGGTATCATCCTCCTGTCTGAAACCATGCAATGGATTCTCATCTCCTGGTGGCCCCTGTGGGTTTTCCCTGGACTCAGTTCTCTTTCCTTTTCTCAGGATGGATCACACACATGGGCTTTCTAACGAGTCTTTAAGCCTAGCTTCTTCGCAGCCTAGCACTTCTGCGTCCTTCCCACTGCCCAGAATACACTCTTCCCAAACACTCAGGAGATGCGCTTCCTTTCATCACAGAGGTCTCCGTTCACATCTGTGCCCCTTTAAACAAACTTTCTCTCCTTATCCTGGTTAAATCCCTCTCATTCCTCAGTCTCGTTTTCGTTCTAGCACGTGGCCCTACTTCAATTACCTTATTGTTGCCACTTATCTTTTCGTTGCTGGTCTCCCTCATGCTAGAATGAAGCCTCCGTGGCAGGAGGGCCTCCTCTGGCTTCTTCCGCGGCTGTATTCCACCTCCCCGACATGCACGGGATATACTTGGTCCTTGAGAAGTACTGATGAAATCAGCGATGCTCTCGGTTTGACACATGAGACATCACAGCCTCATGGAATGTACAAAAATCGAAGTCTTGCTCCTAACAAACACAGGATGGAAACCCAGATTCCCTGACTTCTGTTCCAGGGCTCTGGCAGTCAACCAGACTGGCTTTTTTAATCACTCGACTCATGCGAGCATTCCCATTTTTGGAGTGTTCTCATAGAGGTCTCATGAGATTTCGACAGATCTTAGGGGAGGGTGATTCTCTGCATCCTTCCTGAAATCCGTGAATTCACGAGCCCAGAGCCTCCTTGATCCATCCTGTTAAAAACCCCAACAATGAAGACAAGAGCCTAAGAGCAGAATTCAGTAATACAGAGATGAAGGCATCAGGGTCTGAACTCCTGGTCCCGAGGTACCCAAATTCAAATCTATCCACCTTGGACTTCCCAATCGTGTAAATAAAAAAGTATTTTGTTCCCTCCTAATCTGTGTTTTGGAATCCGTTGCTTGCAGTCAAAGAATTTTGGCCCTGTATTTAACTTTGTAAATAGGAGGACACTGTACATGAAAAGAATCACATATTTTGGAAGAGTCCGGGGCGCCTGGGTGGCTCAGTCGGTTGAGTGTCCGACTTCGGCTCAGGTCATGATCTCGCAGTTCGTGAGTTCGAGCCCCGCGTCAGGCTCTGTGCTGACAGCTCAGAGCCTGGAGCCTGCTTCAGATTCTGTGTCTCCCTCTCCCTCTGCCCCTTCCCCACTCATACTCTGCCTTTCTCTGTCCCTCAAAAATGAATAAATGTTAAAAAAAACGTATTTTGGAAGATTAAAATGTTTATCATCTCAGTGAAATTCTATCTGGTATGATTTATAGTGATACAATAGGTCTTCAGTCCTTGGCATGTGTTTCCAGGTGGTTTTATTCTATTCAACTTAGTGACTGACTGTTTGAGATACTTCTTCATTCATTGGAAATTCCCAGGCTGAAATCAACCCTGATAAATTAGTAATATCTGTGTGATCATTATATTTACAAGGAATATACAGTTTATTTTACTGACCACAGGAAAAGATGAAACAACAGAAACATGCTAAATGCATGTGGTCCCTGATCTAAATACTCTCGTCAAGAAGATATTTTCATAGTTATAGGACTCAGGAAAGGTGATCTTCAATTTCATTCTAAGAGACAAGGCTCAATTTCATAAAAAAAAAAATAATTGTAAATCCTGATAATAAATCTCCCAGAAGAGTTTTCTTATTCAATACTTCAAGGCAACTAGTGTTCTGCCCTCAATTTTATTTTTATTGTTTTTGAATGATTAATATACAGGCATTGACTAATAATTTCTTTTGCAGAATTGAATTGCAATGTTATTGATGGGTTTGGAAATGGGACCTGAAGATATATTATCATAACTATAGAGCTTAAAACATTAAACCAATGGGGTCAAAAAAAAAACATTTAAGTAAATCTAAAGCTGAACTTCAAAATAAAAATTATGTATGACTATTTTGACAACAGATGACAAATCCTTATTGGCAGTGGTGCTCAGACATTTATAAAAGTCTCATCCAACTGGAAAACTAGAAGGGATATAAACTACAACCAGATCTTCTTTTATGTGCTCTCTATTTTCCAAACAAATCGGGTGTGAGGCAAATGATGGGAGTAATGTTGCTTCTCATAAGAGATTGATTTTAAATGGATTTTCTGGTACGATTCCAAAGACAAAGTGCACACCGCCAAGACTTAGGGAGACTCCAAGTGCCTTGGGCTCCGAAAGGATTCTTGAGCTCTCTGGCCTTAAGCCAAATGATATGTCAAAGAATAATCAAGATTACATTAGAGCTTTTCCTAAAGTGAAGGTAACATTCAAAGTTGGGATGACCGATGTCTCTTCGGAGAAGTTCATTAGGATTTTATGTGATGGGTGCGGGGGACACAGTTTTTCATTAAAAAGAACGGGCGGTCAAGAGTCTATTTCCCCTAGGCATCAGACAATACACCATTGAAAGTGAGAACAATGTAATTAATAATGATATTAAGAATGCGTCACAATGGTGTCACCTGTGCCCCTTTATCCCATAGAGAGGCTATTACAGCAGAGAGGCAAGGGCACACAATATTTTAAAAAGGTACTTGAAAGAATACCACCATAAATTCACCCCATACTTTTCTTCCCCCAAATCCTCAGCTGTAATCAAGCAGAACATATTCAAAAACCAAGGTCATCTCATGGGTGCAATACCAGTTCAGGAGCCAACAATCTGAATCCCAGTTCCTGATACTCTGCAACTAACTTACTCACATTACTGCTAGGGCTCAACTTTTTTCTCTGTAAAATAAGAACGCTGAGGAGATGATTTTTACTATCCTTTATGTTCTAAGAGTGGCCTGATTCTATAACATAACTGTAAAAACATTTACTAGAGAGAGATTTTGTTCTATAATGTAGACAGACAAGCAAATCGAAATAATCTCACAAGATGTAAAGATTTAAAACCAAAAGAACTGAGTTGTTCTCAGATCTGTGAGCTTTAGGCTTTGGCTGGGGAAGGGGGCATTTCTCAGACCTGCCTCCATACTTCCGTCTTACTATTTTTTAGCCCATCTGAGAAACAAAAAAGTAATCATAGCCTAAAATCCTGACTTGTCAAAATTCTTAAACTGAACTGAAAGATGGCTTTCATTTTGACGTAGCACCACTGTATACTGGCATAAAAGTATTGTGTTTGTTCATTTATATGTAGTGATGTTGAAGGATGCGTTAGCTTTGGGCAGATTGCTTTTTTCATTAATTATCATCTATGATCTATTTCAGATAAATTAACGCAGTGTAGAGGAAATCTGGGCCAGTCACTAAATATTTATAAATAAACTTGAAAAAATCCTGCCACTGCAGAGGATGGAACTTCAAAGAAGAATAAGATATTTCAATACTCTCAAAATGTGTTTCTTGTTAATCACACAAAGAAGAACTATAGTAGCTTTCCAGCATAAGTACCCGATGGGCACTACCTTAACCAGATGGTCAAAGTTAACATCTCCAATAATGAAACAAATTGACTTTATTTCCTTCTCATACAGAGAAAAACACATCACTTCTGTGGTGTTCCTGCCCAGAATGCATAATGTGAATCTAATCATGAGGAAACATCAGGCACATTCAAATGACCCGCCCGTACACATCCCAAATTTCAAAGTCATAAAAAACAATGAAAAGCTGAGGCACTGTTGTAGACTGACAGATAATAAATAGACACAACTAAATGGAATGCGTGACCCTGAATTAGATCGTGGAGTGAGAATAAAAAAGAACACCTTAAGGACATTCTGGAGGCACATGGTGAAATCAGATGATAGACTAAGGATTAAATAACACTGCATCAGTGGTTAATTTCTTTTTTTGAAAATTTTTATACGTTTATTTATTTTTAGAGAGAGACAGAGTGCGAGCATTGGAGGGGCAGAGAGAGAGGGAGACACAGAATCCGAAGCAGGCTCCAGGCTCTGAGCTGTCAGCACAGAGCCTCACACAGGGCTTGAATTCACGAACTGTGAGATCATGACCTGAGTTGAAGTCGGACACTTAATTGACTGAGCCACCCAGGTGCCCCAAGAGTCAATTTCTTGATATACACACTCACAGTGGTTATTTGACACAATATACTCGTATTTATAAAATACACAGATAAAAGGGCATATTTACAACTTGCTCTCTACTAAGTGGCCAAATGAAATGTGTGTGCTGTGTTAAGACAGAGAAACACACACACACACACACACACACACACGCACACACACAGAGTGGGGGTGGGGAATGATGAGGCAAAGGAAACAAAATATTAACAATTAGTGAATTGGGCTACGGTAGTTCCTTGCATCATTCTTACGTCTTTAATTTTCATACCTTTTACACCTTTCTGCACTTAAACATTTACTAGAACAACCATTAAAGCTCTTTTCTAGAGAAAAGTAGCAAAGCAATTTTGGTCACTGCGATGTACTTTAAGGAGCTAAATGCTTTCTCCACCAAAAACAAACCCGCTAAGCTAAAGGAAAGGGCTCAACCTTTCTCAATAATATTCACAATTTAGAAAAAGATGCTACAATATTGAGTACAAAATCAGCTCGAGGCTGTCTCAGAAAGGCAATTTAAGTGGCGAGAAACATTTTAGGCATAAACAAACATTTAGGCTACTTTATCAGAAAATAAAAGTAAGTCTCCATAGTGAATCAAGACAAAGATTTAAATCCTGGGTGGCATCTCTTCTCACCCCCGCTTCTTCTCACTCCCCTTCTCACACCCCCCATGCCCATCTTCTGCCACACTGTCCCAAATCCAGCACAACTCAGTTCTGGGTGTAAAAGTAAGTATTCAATCAACTGGACGTGACCGCAATCACCGGACTCTTAAACGAAAAAGCACGTGACTGAACATGAGCTAGCTATAGGTAGACGTAGTGAGAAAATTAGTCTTCAAAAAATAAAGACCACACCTACCCACCCCCAACACGTGTAACTACATGTAGCCTTGAAAATAGCTGCCATCCTACCATAGTGTGTCTGACAGGCTGAACATGAAGAATTTGGGATTTAGGGAACGTCGCCTTTGGCGATGTATCTAAATTTGTGGACGTCAGATTGCTCTTCTGTTAAATTTGGGTAATAATATTTAACTTGGAGAATTACAATAGAGGAGAAAAGCCTACAGCTCCTGGACCACGTGCCAGCATTCTGCTTACCAATACACACAGATTATCTCATTTAACGTCGTTAACATCCCTATCAGACTGGCTCAGTTACGATGTTCCATTTTACAAGTGAGTTGAGTAACCTGTCCAAGGTGACAACTCTGGTAAGAGGCAAAGCGGAGTGTCAAACCCCAACTTAGACGGCTCCAAATAGTCAACAAAGACGGGTGGTTAGGACGCACCATGTACAGAGCTGTGCTCCCTGGGTCTGGAGGCTCGCTCTAGCACCTGGCAATGCCACAACATTGGCCAAGTCATTTCAGTTCCCTGTGCCTTTCTTTCTTCAAAATTGCAATCATAGTAGCAGCAACATTCTGATGAAGAGTAAAAAATATTACTCACGGATGATGCATTAATTCATATATTAAAGAGAGGCTTTATACTGAGAAATAGCAGATGCAAATGACGGTAAGGTTCATGGATTTTACTAAAGACAGCAGAATTACATGAAAGTCTGTTAACCATGATAAATACATTGTGTGTGTATGTGTGTGCAAAATAGGCTCTTAGATCCTGCTAGCCTCTGCTCCAAACATGATTATATCTACACATATATATTACTATATATACACTACATATATACTATATATATTAGTTTGGCATTAGAAATACAGTGGTGTTTCGCAAGAGCTGGCATGATCTAAGAACCTCAATGGAGTTATCTATTGTTATATGTAAAATATACAGTAGCTTATCAATAAATGGTATCACTTGTAATAAATTCAACTGAGAAAAAGTGCCTAATTTTTACTTAAGCTGCGGAAGCCTGAAAAAAAAAAAACCCTGCAGCTATGAATATTACGCAGATTTACATTATTCCAGGGCATTAACTTAACATCTACTAAATTAAATGCAGCAGTGCCAACGCACGAGACGGAGTCTGTGATTAAATAACAGGCACAATAGACAGTAACTGTTTTGAATGTCTTGTGATGCTTTTAAAGCTCTTTAGATGTACCCAGCCACAGGACACTAATTTTAAATGATCAACTCTTATAGAGTAATTGGAGTATAGTCTTAACTCATTTAATATTACTTACAGAGCTGACGGCTTCCATGTCAGCTAAGCATACAGGTTTTTATGGAGCTATTTTGTACATACTTTGGAGTTTTCTTTTTAATGCCTCTATATAATTATAATTAGTTCAGGAGGCCCAGTAACACTTTGAGATAATTGTGCATAAATTAATTGCTAAAGGGCACAATTAACTTTTTATTAACGTTTGCAATAATAAACATTCAACTCGGTTTCTAATATTTCATAAATTATATTCCATATTTTAATTGCTCCTATAGCAAGTTTTATTACTTAATGTCCTTGAATATTTGCCTTGGGGACCAAAGCAAGCACTCCAACATGCTTAATCCCAAAGAAAACCTGCGTTCAATTAGACAGTAGGAGTCAAGCAAGCAGTGAATGAAATCGCCCTCTGCTGTAAGAAAGAGAAAGAGGCATTCCTTCGCAGGAAACTTCTCTATGGGAAGATAAGCCAACGATAAGAGTAATGCTTTCATAAAATAATACAACTGACCTCTTTAAGGAAACTGGGCTTTTTTAACCACAGAAATTAAGCATCACCCTGAGCCACCCAGGCACCATGTTACAATTCAGTGCATTCAATCACGAATCAGGTTCACCAATGGTGTGGTAGGCTTGTTCCTTCTCAGGACTCACAGTGGAAACCATGCATTCCGACTCTGAGTAAGCCTCCCACCCCCATAGAGAAAAAATAATACTTAATTTCTCAAAGAGGCATCCTCCAATCTCTCTGCTTTGGGGTTACAAATCTGGCTCCAGAATATTGGGAGCCAAGCCCGAGGAGAGAGATGGGATCTCCACGTGTACTTAGCGGACATTCACATGATCTAGTGATTTTCAGTAAAATTCCTTCACCTCGCTGACCCTCATTTCCACCTGATGTTTTATGACCAAAAGCTTCTCTTGAATGTCGTTATTAAATATCCCCGTGACCAGGAAGCACTTATATGATTGGCTGATTTAAGGATGGACTCTATTTTTGACATCTGGAACCACTCCCCCCAAAGCTTCTGTTTTAAGGTCTCTTGAAAGCTTTGTTACTCCACAGTTGATGAACAGAGGAGCCTTCAAATATAAAAAGTCTGTGGGCTTTCCTCAGAACCAGAACAGAAGGATTCATGGAGAACCTTACTCTACGCACAGCCTGGGCTTAGAGTAGCCCTCACAGGCAAGAAAGAGAAGCTGGATCCTCCGGAGGTCACAGAGAGGAAGACAAGAGCGGGACGGGCCAGCCTCTGACATGCCCTTGGAGTCAAGCAGTAGAAACATGGAGTAGGCTCCACCACTTACGGTCAGGCTAAGGGATGCTCTGTAGGTACCAAATGGCGGTCTTTGCCAAGTCTCCTCGTTCCATTATATATTTAAGTGTGTGTGGGGTGGGGGGGGGGGAGCAAATATAGAAAAGTGTATTTGTGAAAAGATTTCCATTACATACTCTGTAATTGAAAAGGCAAATTGCAAAACTTGATCACGTATTTTGATTTCATTGTGTGTTAGAAAATAGTTTGATTAGGGGCACGTGGGTGGCTCAGTTGGTTGAACATCTGACGTGTGATTTTGGCTCAGGTCATGATCCCAGGGTTGTGGGAACGAGCCCCAGGTTGGGCTCTGCACTGGGCATGAGCCTGCTTGAGATTCATTCATTCATTCTCTCTCTCTCTCTCCTACTCTCTCGCATGTTCTCTCAGAAAAAAGAGAGAGATAAAAGAAAGAAAACAGTTCAATTATGTGTACGCATATGTGTTTTTAAATGCCAAAGAAATATCTTGACTCTCAGGAGAGGAGTTGGAGTTGCGGGAAGATAAGGCAATGGAAGCTTTTTGGTTATTACTGAATTATTTTACTTTATTTTTACTTATATTATTTTACTTTATCCTTCAAAATCATTTTTGTCTAAGAGAAATATAATGGAAGCCACATATAGGATTTAAAACAAAATTTTTTTAAGTTTATTTATTTTGAGTGAGACAGAGACTGAATGGGGGAGGGGCAGAGAGAGGGAGGGAAGGAGGGAGGGAGAGGGAGAGAGAGAGAGAGAGAGAGAGAGAGAGAGAGAATCCCAAACAGGCTCCATGCTGCCAGCACAGAGCCAGACATGGGGCTTGAACTCATGAAACCACAAGATCATGACCTGAGCTGAAACCAAGAGGTGGGCTCTTAACCACCTGAGCCACACAGATGCCCCTAAATTGTAACAGTCATGTTAAAAAAAAAGAAAAATGTATCCTAATATCTATCATTTAACCTAATATATCAAAAGTATTATCATGTTAGTATACAGTGAATACAGAATTATTGAGATGTTGTACATCCTCTTCATGCAAAATTTCTGAAACCCATTGTGTATTTTACACTTACAGCAGATCTCAGTGTGAACTAGCAACATTTTCAGCATGCAACAGCGTCATATGGTTAGTACCTACCAAACTGAACAATGCAGTTTCATACTACTTAAGTTATTACAGTGAGCACTTTTACAAAAAATAGTAATAAATTCATATACTGCAAATGGCTATGTCCAGGTAAAATAGCTAAATTTCCTAACTACCCTATTTCTTTATATTGCTAAGAATATATCTGAAAAGCAGATCACTTTCTCATTATGTCATTAAGTTAATCAAAGCAGATCACCTTCTCTTCAAGGTCTTGTGAAACAGAACAAAGAAAAACTTCATTTAAAACAGAGTTGGGAGGGCACCTGGGTGGCTCAGTCGGTTGAGAGGTTTAATGTGGGACTTCCAATCAGTCATGACCTCATGGTTTGAGCTTCCCCCAAAGTCCTCAGGCTCTGTGCTGACTGCTCAGAGCCTGGAGCCTGTTTCAGATTCTGTGTCTCCCTCTCTTTCTGCCCCTCCCCTACTCTCTCTCAAAAATAAATAAACATAAAAAAAATTAAACAGAGTTGGGAGGCCAGAGGGGAAAGCTGCCATGACCCACCAACTTGGAGTCAACTGCCAATCCCAACAGGAGGAAGTGAAATTTACCACCATGGCAGGAAGAAGGAAGAATTTTTCCTTGCCTGGCAACAACCCAGCCAATGAGCAACTGTCACCATCCTCAACTCTCACTTTCGTCCAATGGATTTGCAGGCAAAGCAGCCCCTCCCAACTTCCTCCTTTCTCTCTACAAATGTGGTAACACTGCTCTCCTCTGTTTCCTAGATTTGTCTGTGGTTTTGGCACAGTCTGTGTGGCCCAGAACTGCAATTCCTTTGCCATTTCCGAATAAACCCATTTTGGCGGTAAAATAACTGGATGTCTTATTTTCAAGATCAACAGTCGAAACGCACCTCGATGACACATAACAGTATCGCTTTTGATCTCTTTCATCTCAAGCACTTGCTTCAATAAGCAGGCATAGTACTCATTAATATTCATAAATTGTGAAAAAAATAAATCACAATGCCTGCACTTTGTAAACAGCGTGGAGCATTAAAAAATGCTACTGCATCCAGAGGCATGAGGCCAACTGAAGTGTTATTAGCAAGACCAATGCGAGGGCACTGGGGAAGAAAATCTGCTGGTAGGAGTGAGATATAAAGTTTAACATGGGTGGAACCTGGGCTGGAACAGGTAGAAACACGGACATGACTGAATTACGAGTAACTAGTTTCTCACTTCCTAAAGAAACAGTTAATCTCATTGTGGATCAACAGAAACTCCTGATGTTCTGTTCAACAAGAGCACATGTTACTTCACTTTCTTTGACTGAGCCACCCATGGGGGAAAAAAAATAACTAAAACTAGGAGATATTCCCATTGAGACTATTTTCCTCCACGCCCAGAGAGGTCCGGTCTTGCTGTTTTATAATAAACAGCCACCTTCTTCTTCCAAAGAAACACCTTCTTCCCCAACAGCAGGGCAAAGCTAAGGGAAAAAGCAAGGGGCGGGGGGGGGGGGGGCACGTTTCTCAAATCATTTCCAAGAATGTGAGTCTATTCACGTTGTTCCAAACTCCAAGCTCTGTAGTTGTCCTGAAAATCTTATGAGAACAGAGAATCCACAGTTTCCCCTCCACTGTAAGGGGATCAGAGCTGTGGCACCACCTTCCAACTGAAGCTCATTTGACTCGGAACTGGTGGGTGAACCCTTACACCCACTATACTTACACATACACACACTTACACACACACACCACTCAAAAGTAGCACAACGCACACCACAGACACAAACACATTCACATAAATACTACGTACAACACACACACAAGTATTTGCGAATATAAATACTCAACTTATGCTATATTTGTTTTATTGAGTCACTTACTTGTAAATTTAACATTAGAACTTGTCTGATATATAAAACAAGTCATTTTTTTTTAAAGGGCTGCATCTAGGGTTTCAAAACATTATTGTTGTTGATTTGTATTTATTTTTCCTTTCTGTGTCATATCTTCCCCAAGTTTTTAGTTCTGCTGTCCTGCTATCCTAGTTTTTCTTGTCATTTTCTTAAGTATAATAGTTGGGAAAACATCATGGCACAGGGTGGCTGGGTGGCTTAGTCGGTCGAACATCCTACTCTTGATTTCAGCTCAGGTCAAGATCCCAGGGTCATGGGATTGAACCCTGTGTCGGGCTCCACGTGCTCAGCATGGAACCTGCTTGAGATTCTCGCTCTCCCTCTGCCCCTTCCTCACTCACACTCTAAAAATAAAATTTTTTTTAAAAATGCATGTCAGCATAATTTTCTGAGAGTTTAAAGTAACCAGCTCCTCATTGTATATAGGATATATATAAGATAAATATATAAAACATCACATATAGCTGTATATATTGTATAGACAGATATCAAAAAGAATAAAACAATTCTTGCAGTCAATTTTGAATACTGACAAGCTGGGGGCATTTCTTCCTCTTCTTTTTTCTTTTCCTTTCTTTCTTTCTTTTTTTTTTTTTCCTTCGGAGTGAAGGAGAAAACACATCTGTTCCTGACTTGCGCATCAGAACTCTTTCAAGTCACTTTAGCAACATTAGCTCTTGTTGCTAGGCAAGAGATCTTTGATCCTCCTGAAAGGAGCTACCTTATTTGAGGACATGACAAGGCTCACAAAAAAGTACAGCATAAACAGTGTCATGTGAATGGCATGACGTTTTTACGCACTGGTGTTGAGACGTGACCTGCGTCAACTCTGGAATATGCCACGCGTTGTTTGTCGCTTCATCAATATTTCTCTTTGGATTCTCAAAAGCATCAGTTGAAGTATGCGCTCTTCTCTGACAGAAGGACGTGAAAACGTGTGTGCCCGCAAGGATAATTTCCTCCTGCACACTCCCATTTTGCCTTCTCTGCACAAACCCCATCAATGGAGACCTTCCTACTTATTTCTCTGGGTTGCTTCTTCTCTATTTCGGCCAAGCTTTCTGCTGCAGTGAGATAGGAATGCATGCACGTGATGAGTGATGGATACAAAGAGACAGACTTTGTCCTAGATGACAGTTTCTCGGACTTTGTTGGACGAAGCGTACCTAGGAAGTTCACTCTTTTTACCAGAAACCTATGCCAAATTGGTATTTTACATCCACATTTATTGTTGATGTTTAGGTGATACAGGAGTCACGTAAAAGCCCCAATCCATATGTGTGGGATGTATTTGTGATAGACTTTCGAAGATTTGACAAGCAATCGTTGTTACTGCGGGTTTATTCAAATAAAATAACTTTCCTTCTTGTATGTGGAGAATACAAGGCAAAATTCAGTAAGGCTGTCTTGCTGGGAGTTCAAGACTGATAAACCCATTCAGGAGGCAGAAGATAAAGGAGTCAAGTGAAGAAATCTCGGGGGGCTCATTCTCAGAAATAACCTTTGTAATTTGGGTTTTGTCAGCTCTGTCGAGAACAAGGACAGAGCCTTTATACTAGATGACTGTAAAGTGACAGATAAATCCAAGTTAACTCAATCAGATCCAATCTTACTAATTATTAATCAAAGGCATTAATATATTCAGAACAGTAGTAATTAAACAGGCATTGTCCCCCTTGCAAACGTTTGTACCTGGAGTTAAAAATCTATCTATAGCTTCACTGATTTCGCTCTTTCATGGCGTAAGAGAAGAAACTAATGCGTGTTCCAAAAACAAAAACTATAATGCTATGATTAGCTACAGATACAGATGGAAATACATGTAATATACACCTGTGTAGGTAAATTATACATGTAGCTATGTGAAATATACATATATATATACACAAGGTTCATATCAATTCTGCGATACATTTCATTCACTGTACACATAATGATCGTAACTTAAAAACCACTGTACCCAATTCGCTAGTTGATAGAGAGAAAACAATACTCTTCTGAGCACTGACTATGTGCAAAACATATTCCCATATGTGATTTCATTCAAGACTCAAAAATTCTTACGAATAAAATGGCAGAGTAAGGAGCTGGAAAAAAACTCTCTCCCTAGCAAAACAGCAATTTGTCTGACGAGCATTTTAAATATCATTTTAATTCTCTGGAAATTGTCCTAAGAGCACACAGTACAGGGAGAAATGTTCTTTCAACATATTGTGCCTTACCGGCACAATAGGATGACACACAAATTCTGACCACATATTGACTGAATGGCAAGCAACTCTGACCCAGAGGGAACAGATAGGAATCAGGTTTCAGAATAAAATCATACTCGTCCTCGGAAGTCTGGAAGACTCTGTGCATGCTCCAGCCTGTGTCCTCTGAGAGGGACCTTCCAAGTTCATAGACCCTGGCTCAAGAGAAGGCAAACAATGTAAACCCCTGAACTGCGATAATATTCTCCAAGCCACAGACACGTCCAATGATAAAGGGTAAACACCAAATTGGCAAAGACTATTTAATCATAATATTGGACTGCCCTAGGTACCCAGGCTCCAGGATTATAAGAAGGGAATGAAACATTTTCAGCGGAACAAGAGACCTTTGGGTGTGTGTGTGGAGGCCGGGGCGGGGGTGGGGGGTGGGGGATGGGGAAGGAAACTTCCCAAAATTAGTTCAAGCGGTCCCTAAGCCAATAAACAAACAACAGAGCAGGAAAGAAGCAGCCAATAAAAACAGCTTTCGATAGGACCGACACTGCTGAAGCCCCTCTGGGTGAGTGCAGTAAGGAGAGCTCTCAGATGTACCAAAGCAGAGTCCAATGGCAAGTTCTCTATCCCAAAACATCGTATTAGAGAAACTGAAAACTGCACACAAAAGAACTGCAGCTCTACTAGATACTTAACCAAAGGAGGAGACAGAGGGAAAGTTTCTTTTCTAGGCTCTGTGCTCACTGTCCACAACACCAACCCTGTACAAGATCACCACTGTCTGCTTCACCTTACAATCTAATTCCCCCCCCTTTTTTTTTCCCTGCTAGCAGTTGTGTGTGTGTGTGAGCTCAACCTAGGTTTGCTTGAGACATGATACTTCCAGTAAACAGAAGACGATTTGGATTAGGGGCAGCTGGGTGACTCAGTTGGTTAAGCATCTGACTCTTGATTTCGGCTTGGGTCACGATCTCATGGTTATGTTTCATGAGTTTGAGCCCCACATCCGGCTCTGCTCTGAAAGCACAGGGCCTGCTTGGGATCCTCTCTCTCCCTCGCTCTGTGCCCCTTTCCTGCTCGTGCTTTCCCTCTCTCTCAAAATAAATAAACAAATTTTTTAAAAAAGGATTTGGATTAAAAACTGCAGTTTAACTAGAAAAAATAAGAAAACACATTATAAGTTAATGTTATCTATTATACATAATACAAGTGTGTGCACATATATATATACACACACACAAATGTGTATATACACACATATACCTTTAGTAATTAAGTTATTTCTAACCAGCCTCTTGATGAAATGGCTCTCACCCTTTAAAGTACAAGAAAACTATCTAAACCACTTTTCTAAGATTACTAGATCTCTCGGCCACACTGGGCTGAAATCCTAACATTATCTTTTTGCCCAGTGCTTAAGGCCAACTTCTCTGGTCTATTAACTGACTTGTAGAAAGGAGGAGTAAATTGTCCTTGACTGCACAAACACCCTGGTTATTTTTTTCCATGAATACAAATGGAAGATTTTTAAAGTTTGGCAGTTTGCAAACATGACTCCCAAGACAAATTAAAGATCATGAATACTTCCCCCCCCCCCCCCCCCCCGCCATAGTTTGATTTTTTTTTGGAAGTAACCTTGGCTGTGATGAGGATTCTGACACTGTTTGGCAATCTTAGGAAAGCCAAATAATCTCTCCAGACACATTTTTTTAATTAATTAAAAAAGTGTGAATTTGATGTAGGAAGCAGAAACCAGACAACCTCAAATACTTTCCCAGTTTAAACAACTGAGAGTTTCATAATTTAATATGCATAGAATTCATACTCTCCTCCTCCTGGACTTCTAACAGACGTTCCCACCATATGTTCCCCCCATGCTTTCTGCAGTGATCCGCTGTAGCAATTATTTGATTGTATTGAAATTTTGTTTTATATATTTGTCATCCCAGTAGCTTCTTCACTTCTTGAGGCCAAGGCCCAAGTCTGAAATCTTTTTCTTTTTTCCCCATCTCCATATCCCACGTTCTATAGATCTAGCTTAGCACCAAAGTGATTCTAAATATGGAATCAAGTGAACTGAAGAAATGAATAAATTGATAGTATTAAGTCATTAAAATTTATCTCCTTCTAGTTCCTCACTTCTACTTTAGAAAATAAAGAGTGGATCAGGTGTGACCCTTACAAGAAGCAGCCACCTGTGGGGGGGGGGGGACATATTCCAAGTGGACTGGCCCAATGTTTCCTACCTTAATATGCAAGCTCTCAAGCCCATGGACATGTTCCCAACATATCCATGTAGATGTTACAGGCTTTGGTCCTCAAGAGTAACTTGGGAAAGTACAAATATCTTGGGAAGACAGAATAGAAGGTACTCATTAGAAAGCACTGAAAGTGGGGCTAAGAGCAGGCATGCTGTGGGCCAAGAGAAATCCTGGATGAGGGAAGACACAGAACAGGACCCTTTGCTTCCTTTACTCCTGGTTTGCCTACCATATGCCAGACACACAGTAGACCCTGGTCCACATGCATCTTAAGGGCTAGCGGGGAACAGGGATTATTAAGCAAGAAGTGTTGCCACAGAATGATCAGTCCTGGGTTTAGGTAAAGGCCAGGGGGATGACTTAGAATTGGGAAAGGCTTCCAGGAGGTGGTGGCCTCTCTGTTGACATCTGAAGAGCTACAGAAGTGAATGAGATAAAACACAGGGAAAACACGGGCCATCCGGTGCCAAAAATGCACACAGAGGAGAGAGAGTATTCAGCAGTTAATGTAAGATCCATGTTGCAAGGTTTGGAATGCTCAGGGGAGGAGGGGACAGAGAGAGGAGGCTGCAAACTTATCCAAGAGTTCTTTGTAAACCAGGTAAGACCTGCAAGCTGCATTCAAGAATTCCATCTTAGGATCACAGAGTATTCCTAACTTCAGCATCCATCGGTCAATCTTGCCTACAACACAGATTGTTGATTATTGTGACGACGGCATTTGCAACTTCTCTCCGAAGTAAAAAAAAAAAAATATATATATATATATATATATATACATACACGTATATGTGTATATATATGTATGTGTGTGTGTATATATATATATATATATATATATACACACACACTGCTTATGGGAAAACCAAGGTTCCCGTATCTTTAGGACTTCGTTGCCACATTACTAACCAAATATCGATTTCCTTCTGTGGAGGTAAGTTTTAACTTACCAGACAGATGGGCAGGCAGAGGGCAGTCGCGGCAGACATAACAACCATCGGACATGTTGGAAATGCTAGAAACGCTTTGCTCAGAGCAGGGACGGCAGACGCTGAGACAAGGCAGGTGAAAACGCCGTCTCCGGGGTGTCCCAGAGGGCAGTGCGGCAGCCACAGGTGGAGGCAAAAGTCATTTGACCAAACTCTAGAAGATTCAAGGGAGGCTGCTTCTTTCCTCCTGGCTCACCTGTGCCTTTACGACGAGATGCGGGGCGTCTCTGCAGCCAACACGCAGCATGCGAGGGGGGGCTGGGCTGAAAAGCAGAGGACGGAGCAGAGACAGAGAAAGCATCAAGGTCTCTGAAGAGGTCAGTGATGGGCTGACCAGTCAAGCTGCAGGAAAACCACCCCCGGAGCAACTGTCATGTTGGAGAATCACCTGCTCACCACCGCACTGGGCATTACAGCAAGGATAGGGTCTACCTGAGGCCAAAATCATCCTGACAAAGGAAGCCCAGCACAGCCTCAGCGAATGGTGTTTCAGAGACGCAGCCCGGGGAACAGGTGTCACTTGAGCCCATCAGAGCTTAATAGAAGGTAATGGAAAACACACGCTGCAAGCCTGATTTATCGCAGTCTCCCTAGAGGGTGCATTTCACACTACTCCCAGCCTCAGAATGTTACGAAACATCCTTTACAATTTCAGATGGAGCCTACGGCTCTATTTGCTTTATAGCCCACAAGATTCCACGGACTTCACATGATTATTGGCTATACTTTCCTCGTTGTTCGCTTCCTGCGACAACTAAAACTCCACTTCACATCTAATCACCATTTCGGGTTTGAAGCCGCTGCCTGGTGTTGACACTTCGTAGATGTCGTATAGCTCTTCTATGTCTCTATTTACTGATGAGGATCTTACTTCTTTAGTATTCATCAGTACAGCTGACTTCCAATCGACCAGTTTTGGTATAATCCAAAAAGGAATAATAAATATCATTGAGCCCTACTTACTAACATGCTATTATCTACTCTACTCATGTTAATTGCATTGTGATTACCCCAATTAAATATTTATGCAGAAAAATCAAGTCCCTACGAATGCGGATTTGACCGACTAGGACTGGCCCGTCTACCTTTCTCCATAAAAGTTTTCCTAGTCGCCATTGCGTTCTTACTATGTGATCTAGAAATAGTACTAGTCCTGCCTCTACCCGGAGCTTCACATATAACCCACCAACTACACTCACCATAGTACTACTATTAATTTCATTGTTGGCCGTAAGCCTAGCCTATGAATCAATCCAAAAAAGTACTAGAATGGACTGAAGATGATAATTAGTTTAAGTCAAAACCAGTGATTTAGACTCATTAGATTATGGTTAATACTATAATTATCAAACGTCTATAGTGTATATTAGTATCTTCCTGGCCTTCATCATATCTCTAATAGGATTGCTAATATATCAATCCCACTGAATGCCATCCCTTCTATACTTAGTAGGGATGATATTATCTATATTTATCACAATAACCATAGTAATCTTAACCACGTCACACTAGCCAGAATACCTATTATCCTACTAATACTTGCTGCCCGTGAAACAACACTGGGCCTGTCCCTCTTAGTAACAGTATCTAATACATACAGCCCTTATTACGTACAAAACCTAAATCTCCGACAATGATAAAAATCATTACAAAGGCAGGGCGCGTGGGTGGCTCAGGCGGTTGGGCGGCTGACTTTGGCTCAGATCACGATCTCGCAGTTCTTGAGTTCAAGACCCGCGTCGGGCTCTGTGCTGACAGCTGAGAGCCTGGAGCCTGCTTCGGATTCTGTGTCTCCTCCCTCTGCCCTGCCCCCATGCACACTCGCTCTCTCTCTCCCTGTTTCTGTCAAAAACAAATAAACATTAAAAAACATTTTTTTAAATCATTCCAACCATAATAATAGTGCTGCTGACATGCTGTCAAAACTCAACATAATTTGAATTAACTCAACAGCCTACAGCTTACTAATTAGCCTCATTAGCCTCACCTACCTCAACCAATTCAGAAGTAACAGCCTTAGCTTCTCACTACTATTTTTCTCAGACTCACTCTCAGCACCCTTCCCGGCATTAACAGCACGGCTGCTTCCACTAACACTTACAGGCAGCCGATCGCACCTATCAAAAGGGACCCTACCCCCAAAAAAACCTTTCTATCACAATACCCACTCTTCTGCAACTATTTCCAACCATAACCTTTACCACTGGCCGCTATCTGGTCCAGGCAGCTTAGATATCATCGGATCAAAATGTGTCCCACATGCTTTCAATTACTGCAAGCTGGAGACAGAGCGAGCAAGAGAGGAGAGAAAGCTGCCATGTTTTGAGTGAGAATAAATGTATGATCGCCACAGGTGAACCCCGGCTAATAAAACAGAATTCTTCCTTCTCTAATTTTATAAAACAATTATAACTACGTATGTATGAAACATGTTCCACTTAAGTTTAAAGGCTAGAACTTTCTTGGGTCCTCAGTGATGCAACACGAGGATTTACACACTAGGAGTGGACGAGATCACACAGCAGCTCTCCCGAGTTCCAGGACAGGGAAGAGTCTGCCCCCTCCCATAATCATCCAACCTGCTGCAAATGCACCCCTTGTCCGAAGGGCACAGAGAGGAAGGGGAAGCTGGACCAAGCCAATCTGTGTGAACTAGTAAGTGAAAGTTTCTCCAGGTTCAGAGAAGTCGCCCAGGGGTCCTATTTATTCCACAGTTCTTTCCTCCTTCTAGATCCTGAATGTTCATATATACACAGAAATGCACACATTGTACGGGGCGCCTCGGTGGCTCAGTAGGTTAAGCGTCTGACTCTTCATTTCTGCCCAGGTCATGATCTCACGGTTTGTGACAGCAACCCCACTTTGGGCTCCATGCTGACAGCAGTATGGCCTGCTTGGGATCCTCTCCTTTGCTCTCTGCCTCTCTCTCTCTCTCAAAAATAAATAGAGTTAACATTAAGAAAAAAGACATATACACATATTAGGGAAATGGCATACTTTTAGATATTACATAGGGAAAGATTTTATTTTTGATGTTTATTTTTGAGAGAGAGAGAGAGAGTGCAAACGGGGGACGGGCAGAGAGAGAGGGAGACACAGAATTTGAAGCAGGATCTAGGCTCTGAGCTGTCAGCACAGAGCCCAATGCAGGGCTCAAACTCACAAACTGTGAAATCATGACCTGAGCTGAAGGATACTGAAGTGACTGAGCCACCCAGGTGCCCCACATGTTAGGAAGGATTAATAAACTTTAAAAGACGGGGTGGCTGGGTGACTCAGGTCATGATCTCACGGTTTCTGAGTTCGAGTCCTGCATCCAGCTCTCTGCTTACAGGGTAGGGCCCCCATCAGATCCTCTCTGCCCCTCTGGCTCATGCACTCTCAGTAAACATTTTTCTTTTCTTTTTTTTAATTTTTTTTAATGTTTATTTATTTCTGAGACAGAGAGAAACAGAGCATGAGTGGGGGAGGGGCAGAGAGAGAGGGAGACACAGAATCCGAAGCAGGCTCCAGGCTCCGGCTCTGAGCAGTCAGCACAGAGCCTGATGCGGGGCTTGAACTCACAAACTGTGAGATCATGACCTGAGCCAAAGTTGGTCACTCAACCGACTGAGCCACCCAGGTGCCCCTAAACATTGTTCTTTAAAATAAGCTTTAAAAGACCGAGTTTTCCTTTAAGTAGTCAGTATTTCTTTGTTGGATGACGGGAGCAATACAAATAGAGAGTAGGGGGAGGTACGGGTGTTTTACTGAGAATCTGATGAAAATCTGAAAAGAGCTCAGCTCTCGTCCAGCCGCGCCTTCCCTGAAAGCACATGCAGAGAAGTGCCCCATTATTCTGGAGGCAAAAATGTCAGATGATACAAGCTGAGGAAGAGAATGGATACAACGTGGTTCTGATGTATAAAATTCATCGACACATAGTCACCACTGCTAGCAACCTGGGGCACCAGCCCCCCACGCGGGAGATAGTTTGTAACCAAGAGCTTTCTTCCATAGAGATCTGAGCGATCACATAGTACAATCATCTTGTGAGTCTCACTATACTCTACACTGTATCCTCTAAGTGGTCATTCAGCCTAAACCCAACACAAGGGATCTGGGGCGGGGGTCGGGGGTGAAGAAAACCAGCAGTTTCTAAGCCTGGCTCCTAAAAAAGAACCTCCCCAAGACGGCGGGGACACACACTTGTTCTCAGACACGCCTGCTCTCTGCTGTTTCCCACATCCACACCAATGGTATTACTATTCGTTATAGTATGGACGTGATATTCAAATCACAAATGACTATGGATCACGCTCAGGTCGAGCTTACAAGGTAGCTCCCAAAGAGTCTGAAATCAGGGAAAAGGAAAACCTAGCGACTCATCTTTGTGTAGGATTTGAACTCACAAACCGTTTTCTCCAGCATCTCACCCAGCCAAGAAACCCAACGACAACAGCACAGCGTGGTGAGGGGAGGTCAGTTTCTTCACGGCCACACTGGAGGGTGAATGCCATGTTCACAGCCTGAATACCGGCCACTTTCCACTCACTGCAAAATCCTGGTGCTCCAGGCACAGACACCGCATTGCTTAAGGTCACCTCAAACAGACTCTGACCTTGTGTAACTTCCCAGAGACAAAACATCAGATTAAACTGTATCAAAGTTCAGAAACAAATTTAGCCAGTTACTGATAGTTCTCTCTGAGTCGTGCTTCCCTTTCAAGCCTGACTTCCAAATGCCTGTGTGGGAGACTGTGGGAATCAAAGGCCCCAGAGGAAAGTGGGATTCTTGGGAGCGTTAGGATAACAAATGTTAATACCCAACACCGCCATGGGCTCCTGAGGCAGAGGGTTGAGTGAGGAAAACGACTGCTATATTCATGCCTTGGATTGGTTGCTTTGCTTATATATTTACTGCAGCTAGTATCATCTGCTCAATATGCAGCCAATAAAAATAGGATTCTGTTAACACTGCTAACGCTGAAGTTCTTTATAGACAAAACCATTTTTAAGAATAAATGATGACAGGGGTGCCCGGGTGGCTCAGTCGGCTGAGCGTCTGACTTCGGCTCAGGTCATGAGCTTGCGAGTTCGAGCCCCGTGTCGGGGTGTGTGCTGACAGCTCAGAACCTGGAGCCTGCTTCAGATTCCCTGTCTGTCTGTCTGTCTGTCTGTCTCTGTCTCTCTCTCTGCCTCTCCCCCACTCATGCCATGTCTCTCTCTGTCTCTCAAAAATAAATAAACATTAAAATATTTTTCTTAAAAAAAAGAGTACATGATGATGATGATGCCTGGGTGGCTCAGTTGGTTAAGTATCCAACTTTGGCTCAGGTCATGATCTCACCATTCCCGAGTTCAAGCCCCACATCAGGTTCTGTGCTGACAGCTCAGAGTCTGGAGCCTGCTTCAGATTCTGTCTCCCCCTCTGTCTCTGTTTTTCTCCGGCTCATGCTCTGTCTCTCTTTCTCTCTCTCTCTCTCAAAAATAAATAAACATTAAAAAAAAAATAAATGATGATGATTTTATAGTTAGGAAGCAGTGACTCCTTATTTACTTTTCACTGTGGGACCCTACATTATATTTGTAAGAAATATTATAACTAGATGAGGGATGCGTGGGTCACAGGAAACCAAAGGTTGTATGCTTCTCATTGGCACAGCTCTATTCAAAGGAAATTCACAGATAATTTCATCTGTTCAGACTGTGTAAGGTATTTTAAAATATTTTAAAATTCATGGGAATAATCAACACTCAGAAGAATTACATCTTTGGCAATGAAAAACACATTGAAAGGTTTTAGAGCCTTTGGAAACTGCCACTCAAGCTTATTATTTATGAACTCTTTGCTCTTTAAAATTGAGAACAAAGCAATTAACTACAATTTCACACCTTCAGAAAGACTAAGAACACAGTCTGCTATCTATTGTAAATTCCAAAGTGTATTCTTTCACTTAAATTTATAGTTCCATTGCGTGGAAAATTTCCTCCTATTCAAAAGAAAGTTCGAAAGTGAATCTTTTTTTTTTTCACTGAAAATGGGCAATGCATACCAATTTTGTTCTTAAGAAAATAAGCTTAATAGACTCCATTGTAAAAATAATTGAGAAGCCAATATTTAAGAACACAATACACACAGCAGACCATATCAAGTGGGATAATGTGCTCCTTGGTTTGTTCACTGAATGTGGTGATCAAAATTTGGTAAATGCATGCCGTGATAACAGGGTGGCTTCTAGTTACTGAGCATGAGCTCTTACTGGGGGTCAGGTCCTTAATCCCCACGGCGGCCCTGCTGTACTCACACGGCTACTAACCTCACATTCACTTGAATCAGTGAGACTGGGGAGGGGCGCACAGGTGGGGAGGCATGGATTTGAACCCAGGCAGTCAGGTGAGAACTTGAGCACCCCTGTATGCACGTATGTGTATCCAGCAGGTGCTATGAAACGCTACACAGGATCAGTGGCGTTATACCAAAATACTACAACTCAACCCCTGTCCCACCAAACAGGATGTTCCTTTTTGAGAATAAAAATAATGAAATCACTCCCCTGATTTTCAGATTTTAGATCCGCTCAAAGAAAGAATTAGAATTGAACTGGCATTCCCGTGGTCTTTAGACCCATCATCTCTGTCCCCTCTGCCTGGGTCAGGCCCCTGCTGCCTCCTTCTGAACAGTTCTAGGAGATTCAACATCATCTTTCCAACCTCAGCCTCCTGCTCCATTACATTGTTCAGAGTGGCTCTGCTCCTGACCAGTCTACTGCTCAAGGAACCTTTCAATGGGTGCTCCTGAGTATGTGATAAAATGCGTACAACCGAGACTTCTTGTGTCTGGGTCCCAACTGAGCTCTCAACACTCCCCTTCCTTCTCCCCTCAGGAAGTAACCACTGATTCTCTGATTCAACGGTTTCCATGTAATTCCTCTCCCCCACCCCAGCCCCAGGACTATTCTACACATACTTACCAAGGTCCTGCTGCCTTTAGTGGTCTGTGCCCAGCGGGCACCCTGAGAAATGCAAACAAACTGTACATGGATCCTGCCCTCAAGGCACAAACATTTAGGGCTCATGTGGCCCATGCACACACCCAGCTAAAATAAAATAACTCACAAGAATGCATACAACTTCGGAGATTTTATCTAATTCAGCTGGGAACTGTGTTTTTAGCTCCGCTATTTTAGTTGTCTCACCAATGAAGCAAATGAACATACCTCGTGTGGAAAAGGGGGCTGGATTTCAGACTGGAGGAGATGAGGGTCATGGTGTTGACCTTCAAGCAGAGAAACGCACAGTGATTTTTTTTGTCCTCTCTTCTGATTTCACTTCTGTACTTATTTTCAAATTTGCCCCAAATATACTTTCTTACTTTCCCACTACTGGTCCCACAGTTTTCCTGCTTTACAAGAACTGTTTCCTACCCTCTGCCCATTCAAAATACACAATACCATTACTATTCTCATCTACAAAGCTGCGCATGAAACCCAGC